>NW_027315846.1:3841162-3948662 GCF_026437365.1 Eucyclogobius newberryi
CAGGTCGAAAAGCAGGACTAAAGCAGGTCTAAAACAGGTCTAAAGCAGGTCTAAAACCGGACTTAAGCAGGTCTAAAGCAGGACTAAAGCAGGTCTAAAGCAGGACTAAAGCAGGTCTAAAGCAGGTCTAAAACAGTACTAAAACAGGTCTAAAGCGGGTCTAAAACAGGACTTAAGCAGGACTAAAGCTGGACTGAAGCTGAACTAAAGCAGGTCTAAAGCAGGACTAAAGCAGGACTAAAGCAGGACTAAAACAGGTCTAAAACAGGACTAAAGCAGGACTAAAGCAGGACTAAAGCAGGACTAAAACAGGACTAAAGCAGGTCTAAAACAGGACTAAAGCAGGTCTAAAGCAGGACTAAAACAGGTCTAAAGCAGGACTAAAGCAGGACTAAAGCAGGACTAAAACAGGACTAAAGCAGGTCTAAAACAGGACTAAAGCAGGTCTAAAGCAGGACTAAAACAGGTCTAAAGCAGGACTAAAGCAGAACTAAAGCAGGACTAAAGCAGGACTAAAGCAGGACTAAAACAGGTCTAAAGCAGGACTAAAGCAGGACTAAAGCAGGACTAAAACAGGACTAAAGCAGGTCTAAAACAGGACTAAAGCAGGTCTAAAGCAGGACTAAAGCAGGACTAAAGCAGGACTAAAGCAGGACTAAAGCAGGACTAAAACAGGTCTAAAACAGGACTAAAGCAGGACTAAAGCAGGACTAAAACAGGACTAAAGCAGGACTAAAGCAGGACTTAAGCAGGTCGAAAAGCAGGACTAAAGCAGGTCTAAAACAGGTCTAAAGCAGGTCTAAAACCGGACTTAAGCAGGTCTAAAGCAGGACTAAAGCAGGTCTAAAGCAGGACTAAAGCAGGTCTAAAGCAGGTCTAAAGCAGGACTAAAGCAGGACTAAAGCAGGTCTAAAGCAGGTCTAAAGCAGGACTAAAGCAGGACTAAAGCAGGTCTAAAACAGGACTAAAGCAGGACTAAAGCTGGACTAAAGCAGGTCTAAAACAGGACTAAAGCAGGACTAAAGCTGGACTAAAGCAGGTCTAAAACAGTACTAAAACAGGTCTAAAGCAGGTTTAAAACAGGACTTAAGCAGGTCTAAAGCAGGACTAAAGCAGGTCTAAAGCAGGTCTAAAACAGGACTAAAACAGGTCTAAAGCAGGTCTAAAACAGGACTGAAGCAGGACTAAAGCAGGACTAAAGCAGGACTAAAGCAGGACTAAAGCAGGTCTAAAACAGGACTAAAGCAGGACTAAAGCAGGTCTAAAACAGGACTAAAGCAGGACTAAAGCTGGACTAAAGCAGGACTAAAGCAGGTCTAAAACAGGACTAAAGCAGGTCTAAAGCAGGACTAAAGCAGGACTAAAGCAGGTCTAAAACAGGACTAAAGCAGGACTAAAGCAGGTCTAAAACAGGACTGAAGCAGGACTAAAGCAGGACTAAAGCAGGACTAAAGCAGGACTAAAGCAGGTCTAAAACAGGACTAAAGCAGGACTAAAGCAGGTCTAAAACAGGACTAAAGCAGGACTAAAGCTGGACTAAAGCAGGACTAAAGCAGGTCTAAAACAGGACTAAAGCAGGACTAAAGCAGGTCTAAAACAGGACTAAAGCAGGACTAAAGCAGGTCTAAAACAGGTCTAAAACAGGTCCAAAACAAAAGAGATCAGTTTAATGTCACGCTGTGGAACATTCAAGACACTCACAGCTCCAATAACAACAAAACCAGTAAAACCGAAGTAAAACCTCTTTAACCCAGGACCATCGCACATCCAGGAGGAAACAAAAAGAAGATAAAAACGTCTTCTTGTATTTAAAGTGCATTTGACACCTTTTTATGCTTTTCTGATTCATTTGGTGCAATCGCTTGTAAATATAAATGAATCGCAGTTTGTGAAGAAATGTTGGTGTTTTCTGATATTTGTATTCGTCAAATAATAATGTACGTAACATCAGAGAAGCTTTGGCCCAGCGGTATCATATGTTTAGAACGCAACGCTTTATAACCTCACAAGAAATTTCCCTTCTGTATTTATTTTTTCCCCCTATGTAAAACAGCAACCAAATACCGTATTTGGTATAGAGAAGAAAAAAAACATATATAAGTCGCTCTGGAGTATAAGTCGCACCAGCCAAAAAATGCATACTAGAGAAGATAAAAACATATATAAGTCGCACTGGAGTATGAAATACGGTTGCAAGTGTGAAAATAACAAATAATATCACATATAAGTCACTTATAGTCCGGAAAATACTGTATTTTTAATGTTGTTTTCAAAGATTTTTGCAGCACTTTGGATACTTTGTGTTGCTAACATGAATTATACAAATAAAGTTGGATTGGAAGAACGTTTTGAACTTGTTGCGTTGGCCGCCACATTAACGACGTCTTTAAACCGCGACGTTTATCCCCGTGAAACCGTGACATCATCCCCTCTGCTAATACTTCCCCTCCTAATTAACGAGAACTCCCGTTGGCGTTTGGAGAGCGAGCGAAGCCTCTCTAATTAAAAGTGTCGTCATTGGGCCGCCCCCATTGTCCCACCGCCGCTTTCATCTATTATTGGCCCCGACCTCGCCGTTGTGCGCGCTCGCCGGACCGGTAAAAGCCGGCACTCGTAACCCCCTCTTCAGGTAAAAATAACTTGGGCGCTTTCCCACTTTCCCACAGCCCCCCGAACGCACCATTCATCCTTTCTGCCACACATTCCTTCAGCTCAGACGCAGCGGTTCTCAAACTGCGCTGGCTTACTTTGTGTTTGTGTTCTTAAAGTAAGATAAGAGTTAAGACATATTTGTGTAAGTTTTAACTTCAAATGTTACAAATGTTAGCCAAACTTAACACTTTTTTGCTTTATAATTGATTATTTTGAGAACATAAATCTGCACATTCTACATTTCTTGATTTATTTAGTTGCTGTTTTAAATAGAAAAAAAAAAATACAGAAGGGATATTTTGGATATTTTATTTAGTTTTGGAGTGGAATCGATCTCACAAAAAATTTGCGTAAAATGTTTTCGTGAGGATAAAACTTGCATAAATCAGGCTTATTCATTCACCCTTTCTTCTACACATTCCTTTAGCTCAGACGCAGCGGTTCTCAAACTGCAGTACGCTGGCTTACTTTGTGTTTGTGTTCTTAAAGTGAGATAAGAGTTGAGACATATTTGTGTAAGTTTTACCTGAAAATGTTAAAAATGTTAGACAAGTTTAGCACTTTTTTGTTTTATAATCGTTTATTTGGGACACATAACGGACCCAGGGTTACATTTCTTGATTTACCGTGAATTCCGGACTATAAGTCGCACCAGCCAAAAAATGCATAATAGAGAAGAAAAAACATATAAATCGCACTGGAGTATGAAATCCAGTTACAAGTGTGGAAATAACAAATAATATCACATATAAGTCGCTCCGGAGTAGAAGTATATAAGTATAAAAATAAGTATAAGTCGCACCCCGGCCAAAACTATGAAAAATGTATACTGGTAATACACAATACAGGACCACAATACAACACCAATTATACAGAATAAAGGTTATCTCATCTTAGGAATGAGAATCTTTCTTTTTGAGTTGTTTTTTTGTCAGTTATTCCTGCTGAAACGTCTCTTTTTTTCAGTCCCAGAAGAACCTTTCGCGAGGTTTTAAACGTGTCCATTATCACCACAACAGAACTCCACAGTGACGAGCGCGCGTGTGTTTTTAGCCCGTGTTTACGTCTTCGCTGTAACAAAAGCCGGCGTCGCTTCGCACGTCTCCGTTTTATCCGTGAGCTCTTCGCCGCCCCGCGCCCTCCGAGGCCGTGAGCCCATCGCCGCTCCGCGCCCTCCGAGGCCGTGAGCCCGTCGCCGCCCCGCGCCCTCCGAGGCCGCTCGCGTCCGTCGGCGACCGCCAAAAAACCCTCTGAACCTTTTGCTCACTTTAAAATAAGAACACGTGGTCGTCTTGGCTCCCGGTTTGACAACAGTCGCGTTTAAGCACGTGCTAAAGGAAGCGTAAAGGGAGTTAGCGTAGCGGTGTTAGCGGCAAATGGCTCGTTAGCGTCCAGCTGTGTTAGCCGGGATGAGCTAACAGGCTAACGCCACAACGATAACATCACTTTATTTTGGGGTAAAGGCTTTGTTTTTGACATCTTAATGGTTCAAAAGAGTCTGTCATTTAAAAGGTTTTATACTTCGGTAACTTTACAAAAGATGGGAAAAAGCGTATTTTTCAAACTGACAAATCACACATACATCAATTGCACATTTGTAATTAACATTTCAAAATAAATGTCCGTACAAAGGATACGGTTAGACGTTTGATACATATTTTGATACCACAATGATCATAATAATGCTCTTTTATCTCTTTATAAGCTCTTTTTTTGGACATTAAACTGTAATTTTCAGCATAAAAAAGTAAATCTTCATATTACCGTGTAGTTTGAAACTTTTGACAACCTTAGATTACTATTTTCTCAAATTAATCGCACGGTTTCAGCAATGAACATGTTTTTATTTTAAAATCAACAAATTAAAACAAGCTTAAAAATTGTTCTTTTGGGTCATGGTTATGAAAAGTTTAGGGCCTAATATGTCCTGACGTTTTGGGAGGAGAAATGTGCAGTGGCAGGAGCAGGAATCAAAGTTAAACACAGTTAGACGAGTCCAGCTCTGTTTAAAGGAGTTAAAATAGTCTTAGGTCTGGTGTCGTTTCACCTGTAGAAAGTCGACTGCATCTGTGGAATAAACATTATAAACATGTCGGTGACTCATGACTCAGAACTGCACCGGAAACTAAACTATTACATTTCCAGGTGGTGTCCGCGGGTGTCCAAGGTCTGGACCTAGGTCTGGTCCCAGGTCTGGTTTCTGGTCACAGGTCTGGCCCCAGGTCTCTGGTCTGGTCTCTTGTCTGGTCCCAGGTCTCTGGTCTGGTCTCTTGTCTGGTCCCAGGTCTCTGGTCTGGTCTGGTCTCAGGTCTGGTCCCAGGTCTCTGGTCTGGTCTCTTGTCTGGTCCCAGGTCTCTGGTCTGGTCTGGTCTCAGGTCTGGTCCCAGGTCTCTGGTCTGGTCTCTTGTCTGGTCCCAGGTCTCTGGTCTGGTCTCTTGTCTGGTCCCAGGTCTCTGGTCTGGTCTGGTCTCAGGTCTGGTCCCAGGTCTCTGGTCTGGTCTCTTGTCTGGTCCCAGGTCTCTGGTCTGGTCTGGTCTCAGGTCTGGTCCCAGGTCTCTGGTCTGGTCTCAGGTCTGGTCCCAGGTCTCTGGTCTGGTCTCTTGTCTGGTCCCAGGTCTCTGGTCTGGTCTGGTCCCAGGTCTCTGGTCTGGTCTGGTCTCAGGTCTGGTTCCAGGTCTCTGGTCTGGCCCCAGGTCTGGTCCCGGGTCCCTGGTCTTCCCTCCTCGGTCCGGACTGTGTAATCTGCTGCTGAAGCCTGTGTTTATACGAGCTCATGATTGCAGGGAGCAGAGGAACTTTGGACTGTGGCCGTCTGCTGCCTAAACGCTGTCTGCCTCTGTGTCTGCTGCCGCCGCTGAACCCGAACAACATTCAATCAACCGATAAATCCACGTCACACAAATCAAAGGTGCTCTTTATAGCCGTGTTTCCACTGGTTTGTACGGTCTTAAAGCGTCTTCAAGCTTCTGCACCTGAGTTTTATTCTCTTAAAAACAGGCCTCACGTGCTTAACGCCTTCTGCCAGTCACAACACAGAGCGAGTTTTACAGTCACGGTAAAGCTAAGGACAACTAGCATGCTAACAGCACATTCACTGGTTAGCAGAGAATAAACTGCTCCATAATTAAATAGGAGAAAAAGCGCGCAATGGACTTTATTACATGAAACGCCGACAAAACAAAGCTAGCGCACGTTAGCGTCGCATCACGTTTTTCCTGTTTATTAACGCACAACACTAGCGTCAATAAGGAATACGTTATATTTCCAGTGCATGATGCTGCTGACATTATCCAAATCTGATGTGTTACATAAAGAGATGTGAAAACAGAGGAAGCAAAGTGAGATAAATGAAGCAAACGCAGAGGTATAACGTTTGCCACACCTCACAGCGACACAAACTTTGCTGCTGAGATCTGCCTTACGCATTAAAAAGCTGGTTATAATATTGCTTTTCCTGGAATGCTCCACAGTATGGCATTAATATACAGTTATCTGGCTCCGTGGGGACGAGCAGGTGCCGCCATCGTTCCAAGTTCCAGGTCAGATCAATGCAAAGTCGAGCCACATCGCGGTAAGAATGCGTGTTTTTCAAGGTGTTCAAAAGTAACTGAAAGGCGAGATAAGTTTAAAGTGCCAATTGCCTATGTTTTACTTTATTTAGTGTATTTATACCTGTCGTTCATATAAAATATAGTTTTACACCAATCGAGCAGGTATTTGTGGAGAAAAAGTTGATTGCATATATTTTTATTTGTCGAATTGAAACAATTTGACATTAGATGAGTTTTGGCCCAGTGTTTGCTGGGTAATTTCCCAGTGTGACGTCATCAATCACAAACAGGAAGTGGAATTATAAACCTAAAAAAACAATTGCTATTCTGTGATAACATTTTCACATTTTTTAGCCAAATTCAAAATATATTCATCTTAACTATGTTTTAATTTCACGTAGTTTAACTGAAGAGATCCTCGTTCGGAAGCTCCAGGCTGAACCCGGCGCGCGGCCCGAGCTCAAGCCCAAAACGGTGAGCCGTCGCTGGGTTGACGCACGGACAAGACGGGCCCTCTCTGCTTCTCCGCTTCCACCCGACAGAGGAGGCAGGAGCCGGAGGGAACATCGGTCAACGGAAACGCCGCCAAAGGGGTCGGGGAGAAAGTCTGAAGTTGCAAAATGTGGTCAACGCCGACACCGTTGACAGCGCCGCGCCGACGTTCTTCAGACGAGCGGAGATTTGATACGGTTTGCGGCGGACCAGACGATTACACGTAAATGCTACTGTCCGATCATGTAATAAACTGAAAGGGCGGTTTATCATGTCGGGGATCACTTCTAACACCGGGTTTCAGATGACATTATGTTGTATTGATGATATGAGTAACACTCTGTAGAATAATTTGTTTTTAATCGTCAGTTGCTATGGCGAAGGTCCTGAAATGTTGCTATTACAGGCTGTTGAATCAAGACAATGTGTTTTTTTATATATATTTTACAAATCTGTTGATAATTTAGAGAAGAGAAGCTTTAAGTAATGCAGTTTAATGTCATATTGTGGGAGATTACAGCGACATGATTTCAAAATAAAACAAAACTGTAACTCTCCAGCATAAAAGTGTCACCGCACCTTTAAAAAGCATGGGATTTGTCATATAAATTCAATGGTAAACTTAATATTTTCACGCGTTGCAGGGCATTTTACCCGGTTTGTGGATTAGCAGTCGTCATGAGCAGAGGCAGATGGCGCGCTGACGTCCAGAGACGGTGGAACGTGGGAAAGAATCAGTCTAAAAGTGGCGTGCCCGTCCCGGAGACACGTGTCACGCTGGAAATGTCAATTAAATATGGGCAAGAGTGTCTGGAAAGCGTTGTTTTTCCTGCTTTGAATTGCCTTGCTTCGATTAATCGCTGGTATTTTCAGCTCTACTCGGACAGGATTCATCAGGGGCGTCTGTAAAATTGAGATTACCCCACGATGCCTGTGTTTTATTGTGAAAAGTGGCGTGTTTACAGCTCCATAATTTCCGGAATAATGTAAATAATAATAATAATGCACAACGACAGACGGCAAGAACTGTTTAATTCATCTCCGTGGTTAGCGTTTCGTCTCTCTTTCAAACCGCTCATGCTGACACTAACCCTCCATCCAAACTCTGCACCAAAAGCACCTAAACTTTCCCAAAAGAGCCTCCACGACGCTTGATCCTCGGTTGCCATGATAACGGGGTTGTACTTTTGGGGAGGGCCGTGTCTTTGCAGAAGTTTGTTTTGTGTTTTTTTAACTTTTGAATCGTAAAAAGAACAACAACAACAAAACAATAAATGGATTGGAGAACAGTCTATGGCGAGTTATTCGTATTAAAATGGTTCCCATGGTAACGGCCAGGTAAAACTGTCCCGTCTGAATAAGGCTGATTGGCCCCACACTTCCTCTGTCCCGACCAACACCATCCTCTGCTCCTCTCTTCCTCTGCCATCGCTCGCATGTTGGGACCAGATGTTTCCCTCTCTTCCTCCTTTCACTCTCCCTCTTTCCTCTCATTTTCTGTCTTCTCCTCTCTGACTCTTCTCCTTTCTCTCCCTTCTCTCTCTCTCTCTCTCTCTCTCGCTCTCTTTCTCTCGCTCTCTCTGTCTCTCTCTCAGATTGGAAGCAGCAGACTGTGGACACGTCTTCACTTAGACTGAGCCGACAGACGAGCAGCTGAGAGAGGTGACGTCAGGGAGACATATAGGGAAGGAGAGGGAGATAGTGGGGGAGGGAGAAGGAGAGAGAGAGAGGAATGAGAAGAGAAAGAGGCAGGAGAGAGGAGAGGGGGATAAAAGAGAGGGAGTAAGAGAGCGGAGAGCGGGAGTGAGAGAGGGAGAGAGAGGGAGAGGAATGAGAAGAGAGAGAGGGAGAGGGGGATGAAAGAGGGAATAAGAGAGAGGAGAGAGAGGGAGGGAGAGGAATGAAAGAGGGAGACATATATAGGGAAGGAGAGGGAGAGAGTGGGAGAGGAATGAGAAGAGAAAGAGGGAGGAGAGGGAGAGGGAGGAAGAAAGAGGGAGTAAGAGCGAGGAGAGAGGGAGAGAGAGGGGAAGGGGGAGGGAGAGAGAGGAATGAGAAGAGAAAGAGGGAGAGGGGGATGAAAGACATTTGTCTAAGGCAGCATCTTTGGTGACGTCATTTCCGGTGAGTGTGTCGCGTTTTCAGAGCTGTTCGTTCTTAGAGCCTTTTACCGATTAATCCACGAATTATACACACTATTTACGCATCATATACACGAAAGTGAACGTTTGATTTCTCCGCAAACAATCCGAAGCCTCAAGCCGCTCGCTTTTCAGTATTTCGTGGATTAAAAAGCCCTCCTCACTCTCTAGCTCCAGCCTGAACTAGCCTAGCGTAGCCTAGCCGCTAGCGTCATGGCTGGATCTACCTTTACCTGTTTGAGCTGTCATATGTCGAGTCAGAACCCTGGCTCCTTCTCTGATGATAGGTGCGTGAAGTGCAGTGTAGTGGTAGTTTTGGAGGCCAGGGTTACGGAGTTAGAAGCGCGGATCCGCTGTTTAGAGGAGCTTAAGTCCAGTTATAGTTCGGTTTTAGCGCGAGGGCTACCGGACCGCGCTGCAGGGCGTAGCATTAGCATTAGCAGTAGCAGTAAGGCCGAGCTCAGCCCCTCAGCGTCTCCCGTGCAGCCGGGACTAGACCAGGAACAGAATAGGGACCATTTTGTGACAGTTCGGAGGGGACAAGGCGCTAAGCGCCGAACCTCAGAGCGCCGTGAGCTTCACGTCTATAATAGGTTTTCTCCCCTCAGCGATCACACGCCCGCTGAACACACGAGAGAAACTCTTGTAATCGGGAGTTCTATTGTTAGAGACGTGAAGCTGCCAGCTGCTAGCGTTAGGTGTTACCCGGGGGCCAGAATGGGTGACATCGAAGGAAACCTTAGGATCTTAAAGCGGAGTAGGACCCGTTTCCGGCGAGTCGTGGTTCACGCAGGCGGTAACGACGCCCGTCGGAGACAATCAGAGGTGCTCAAAGTTCAAGTAGCCGCGGTGTTTGACCTAGCGAAGTCGATGTCGGACACTGTAATATTTTCTGGTCCCCTGCCCAATCGGATCAATGCTGAATTGTACAGCCGTCTCTCAGCATTCAACAACTGGTTATCCAGATGGTGCCCTCAAAACAACGTTGTCTTTATTGATAACTGGAGTGCGTTTTGGGGAAAGCCCGGGCTCATACGCAGGGATGGCATCCATCCGACTTCGGAGGGTACATCCCTATTAGTTCGGAATTTGACCGATAGTCTTAGTCGTGTTAAGTGACCATCTAGGGATGAGCCCCAGGTGCAGAGCAGCAGTTCAAGACGCTCCTCTGTCGCTGAACTCTCGCCCGTTCTGTTACATGTGAAGTGTTCAGATTCAAGACAGATAGAGACTGTGTGTGTCCCTCGTGTCCCTCGTGTCCCTCGTGTCCCTCGTGTCCCTCGTACAAATAATGCCAAAAAGTCACATCTCAGAAAAAATATTTCAGGCGTCAGACCAAATAACTTAAGGAAAATAACAATCACAAATACACAAATGAATAAACACGTAAAATGTGGACTGCTAAACATTAGAGCAATTTCCTCCAAATCGCTCTTAGTTAATGAATTAATTAGTGACTATAACATAGATCTTCTAGCTCTAACTGAAACGTGGCTTCAACAAGACGACTACGTCAGACTAAATGAGTCCACCCCACCCAGCCATGTTAACTTTCAGACCGCCAGGAGCACAGGCCGAGGTGGTGGTGTGGCAGTGATCTCCCACTCAAGCCTACTTATGAGCCCTAAAACTAACAATGCATTTCACTCATTTGAAAGCCTTATGCTGTCAATCACATGTCCAAATATGAAAAACCAAAAAGGAGTTTTGTTCATAGTTATCTACCGACCTCCTGGTCCCTATTCAGAGTTTTTAACAGAGTTTTCTGACTTTATATCAAACTTAGTGTTAGCCTGGGATAATATAGTTATAGTTGGAGACTTTAATATCCACGTGAACATGAGTGATGACGCTCTCAGTAATGCCTTCAGCGCCTTGTTAGACAGCATTGGTTTCACTCAGAATGTAAATAAACCGACTCACACTCACAAGAACACTCTGGATCTTGTCCTAACGTATGGAACAGAGATTAGTGACCTCATTGTCCTCCCTCAAAACCCTATATTGTCAGATCATTTCCTAATTACCTTTCAGTTTATTCTTAAAGATCATCCAGTCCCACAAAATAAAGTTATAATGAAAAGGACAATATCTGAAAAATCTATCTCAAAATTCAAAGAAATAATAGAGCCAATATTCAGTGACATGTCATGTGATCCTGCTGAGAACAGTTTTAGTCCCAGTTTAAGTGATCAATGTGTCGACTTGACCATGAATTCTCTGAAGTCTGCTCTTGACGTTGTCGCGCCGTTAAAACAGAAGGTCATTAGGCCAAAGCGCGCCTCCCCATGGTACAACCAAGAACTGCGTTCACATAAACAAAGAGTTAGAAAGTTAGAGGGATTATTTCGTCGCTCTCACACCGAAGAATCCCTAAAAGCATGGAAAAGTTGCCTGCTGTCCTATAAGCAGGCTCTGCGTAAGGCCCAAACCAGATATTATTCAAATCTAATAGAAGTCAACAAAAGTAACACTAAATTCCTTTTCAGCACTGTAGCTAGGCTAACAAACTGTCACAGTGCAGTAGAGCCCTCAATCCCAGCTACACTTAGCTCTGATGATTTCCTCCTATTTTTTAATAATAAAATAAAAACAATCAGAGATAAATTAGATGAAATTACCCCCGCTATTAGCCCTGAACTAGCCCAAGCTGTAAATCTAACGTCCCATATAAATCCACCTGTAAACCTAGAAAGGTTCACAGCTGTTGATCAAGCAGAGATAACTTCAGCCATTATGTCCTCTAAAAGCTCAACTTGTGTCCTAGACCCCATTCCAAGCAGACTCCTCAAAGACATTCTTCCCCTAATTATAGACTCTATTCTTAATATAATAAATACTTCACTCGAAAGTGGCTATGTTCCACAGTCCTTCAAACATGCAGTCATTAAACCTCTTCTGAAAAAGCCTAATCTAGATCCCGACCTATTGGTAAACTACAGACCTATTTCAAATCTTCCCTTCGTCTCTAAAATCCTTGAAAAAGTTGTAGTAAAACAGCTTTGTCGCCACCTGCAGGACAATAACTTATTTGAAGTTTTCCAGTCAGGGTTCAGAGCCCACCACAGCACTGAAACTGCACTAGTTAAAGTCACAAATGATTTGTTATTAGCCGCTGACGATGGACTGGTCTCAATCCTGGTTCTGTTGGACCTCAGCGCAGCGTTTGACACCATCGACCACAACATTCTACTGCAGAGGTTAGAATGTGATGTAGGTGTTGGAGGAACAGCCCTCAGCTGGTTTAAATCCTATCTATCTGATAGGTTCCAATTTGTTAATGTAAACCAGAGCTCCTCACCAAGCTCTAAAGTAATTTACGGTGTGCCACAGGGTTCGGTACTCGGTCCAATTCTGTTTACTCTTTATATGCTGCCATTAGGCAACATTATCAGAAAGCATGACATTAACTTCCACTGCTATGCAGACGACACTCAGCTGTATTTATCAATGAAACCTGATCAGAGCGATCAAGTAGACGGACTTAGTACTTGTGTGAAGGAGATAAAAACCTGGATGACACTTAACTACCTGCTTCTTAACCCTGAAAAAACCGAGGTCATTGTGCTTGGCCCTAAGCATCTACGAGACGCTCTATCTGAGCAGATAGTCACACTGGACAATGTCAGTGTAGCCTCCAGTTCTACTGTAAGAAACCTTGGAGTCTTATTTGACCAGGAGCTCTCATTTAAAGCTCATATAAATCAAGCTTGTAAAACAGCCTATTTCCATTTGCGCAACATCGCCAAAATCAGAAGAATCCTGCCTAAAAGTGATGCCGAAAAACTTATCCATGCATTTGTAACGACTAGATTAGACTACTGTAACTCCCTGCTTGCAGCGTGTCCTAAAAGCTCCATAAAAAGCTTTCAACTGGTTCAAAATGCAGCAGCAAGATTACTAACAGGAACAAAAAGAAGAGAGCACATTACGCCAGTGCTGAAGTCTCTTCACTGGCTCCCCGTCGAGTCTAGAATCAAATTCAAAATTCTACTCTTGACCTACAAAGCCATAAATGACATGGCCCCATCCTACCTCAAAGATGCTATAGAACCATATCATCCAAACAGAGCTCTTCGCTCTCAGAATGCTGGCCTTCTGGTGGTGCCAAGAGTCTCTAAAAGTACTGTAGGAGGTAGAGCGTTTAGCTACCAAGCTCCTGTGTTATGGAATCAGCTCCCGACCCATGTTAAATATGCTGACACAGTCTCTTCATTTAAGTCCAGGCTTAAAACGTTCCTCTTCGAAATCGCTTATGGTCAGAGTAGTTAGGAACAGAAAGATAAACCCACAGCTTCAGCTACGCTGCCCTAGGAGTAACTATGCTGGGGGAAGTATGACAGCTTGAGCACTATCCTCTTCTTCTTCTGACTACTTATGCTATCAAACAATATTTATTTTTTGATTCCACTTGCAAACTGTTCACCGCCTTCTTTTCTTTCTCTCACTCCTGAGGACCTGTGGACCCAGATGCCCCTCCCCTGGTGAAGTGGTCCCTGCCCTGTGTGGACGGTCCCTCATCTGCCTGAAGAGTGGCTCCAGTTCGCCTCAGTCGGTCCCTCTTCTGCCTGAAGAGTGGGTCCAGCTCGCCTCCGACGGTCCCTCATCTGCCTGAAGAGTGGGTCCAGCTCGCCTCCGACGGTCCCTCTTCTGCCTGAAGAGTGGGTCCAGCTCGACTCAGACGGTCCCTCTTCTGCCTGAAGAGTGGGTCCAGCTCGACTCAGACGGTCCCTCTTCTGCCTGAAGAGTGGGTCCAGCTCGACTCAGACGGTCCCTCATCTGCCTGAAGAGTGGGTCCAGCTCGACTCAGACGGTCCCTCTTCTGCCTGAAGAGTGGGTCCAGCTCCAGTCTCCTTGTGTCCGTCTGTCCGTCTGTGAGAGTCGGATCTCTCCTTCACTGGAACTCCTCCAGGTTTCTACGCTTTTTTCCCAAAGAGGTTTTTTTTGTAGTTTTTCCTGGCCGAGAAGGAGAGTCTAAGGACAGAGGACCCTGGGACATCGTCCCTCGCCACCACAGACATTGTCTGACTTCATCGCCACCACAGACATTGTCTGACTCCATCGCCACCACAGACATTGTTGATTCATTTCTCCCTGTGGCCCTCAGAGGCAACTGTTGTTGTGATTTTGGGCCTTACAAAAATAAATTGATTTGATGATTTGATGAAAGAGGGAGTAAGAGACAGGAGGGAGAGGGGGAGGACTGGGAAGAGAAAGAGGGAGGAGAGAGGGGGGTGAAAGAGAGGAGAGAGAGAGGGAAAGGGAGAGGGCGGGAGAAGGGGGAATCGTCCACTCGAGTTCGACCAATGAGAAATGTCCGTAGAAAGATTGAAAACGACTGCAATATTCATATAATACGATCAGAAAACACGGCACTGGCCTAAATCACACCGGACAACGGCTCGGATCACCATGGAAACCGAAGGAGGACATGACGCACTGTAAAACACGGGCCGAAGATCCTCTAATTTACACAGTATTTGACGATTAAAGCAAATTGACGTAGTACATTTCGCCAAGTCGCATCGTCACAAACTGCCACATGACATATTTACCACAGGTTCAATTCCCCACAAACCAAGACCAACCGTTAGAGAAGAGTAAAAGTGTCTTATACGTGTTTTAAACCTTAAATCTCTGGTCCTCGGCAGCTCTGGGCCCGAGGTTCCGTCTTTGACTATTTCACCTCACACTTTCCATGATTTTGGCGTCTTCGCTCAAAGCTGTGAAATGCGACTCCCATCTAATCCAAACAGAGGAGAAATCTGGGTCACGTTAAAGGTAGGGCTGGAAAAATGTTTAACTGCAACGCTTCTGATGTGGGACCTACTTTCAAAAATTGCTGTTTTGGGGATATGGAAAATTATTATATCATAAGTATGTCATCTATAAAAACTGACAAAAATGTGTACTCGACTCAGAGTAACGCAATATAAATGATTAGATGAGCAGAAGTAAAAATGGAAAAGACTGGATCAGCTCGAGGGTTCATGGTGGTGCTCAAGTGCTTTGTGGATCTGTGATACTTTGGCCCTTGTGTGACCGGAGCAGACGTGTTCGTTGCAGTCAGGGGTCCGAGGGTTTGGGGACCACAGGATCTCATCTCTGCCGTTTGCAGACGATGTCCTGATGGCTCAGTTAAAAACCTCAAAATCTGAGGCTGATTGTTGACCGGAGAAAGTATTTCGGGGTCTTGTTCACGAATGAGGGAAGGATGGAACGTGAGATCAACAGACGGATTGGACTGTGGTAAAGAAGGAGCTGAGTCGAAAGGCAAAGCTCTCTATTTACCGGCCGGTCTACGTTCTGACCTCACCTGTGGTCATGAGCTTTGGGTAGTGACCGAAAGAACAAGATCGCGGATACAAGCGGTCGAAATGAGTTTCCTCCGCCGAGTGGCTGGGCGCTCCCTTAGAGATAAGGGGAGGAGCTCGGCCACAAGGGAGGAGCTCGGAGTAGAGCTGCTGCTCCTTCAGCTGAGGTGGCTCGAGCATCTGTTCTAGAACCTCCTGGACAAAGCCTCTCTGGGGACGTGTTCTGGGCATATCCCTCCCGGAAGAGGCCCTGGGAAGACCGAGGACACACTGGAGGGACTATGTCTGGGGACGCCTCGGGATCCCCCAGAGAAGCTGTAGGAAGTGTATGAGGAAGAGCTGGAGGAAGTCTGTGTGTAAGAGCCGGAGGAAGTGTGTGTGTGTGTGTGTGTCTGTGTGTGTGTGTGTGTGTGTCTGTGTGTGTGTGTGTGTGTGTGTTTGTGTGTGTGTCTGTGTGTGTGTGTGTGTCTGTGTGTGTGTGTGTGTGTGTGTGTCTGTGTGTGTGTGTGTGTGTGTGTCTGTGTGTGTGTGTGTGTGTGTGTGTGTGTGTGTGTGTGTAAGTAAGTACTGGAGGAAGTGTGTGTGGAAGAGCTGGAGGAAGTGTGTGAGGAAGAGCCGGAGGAAGTGTATGTGGAAGAGCTGGAGGAAGTGTATGTGCGGAAGAGCTGGAGGAAGTATGTGTGGAAGAGCTGGAGGAAGTGTGTGTGGAAGAGCTGAAGGAGGTGTATGTGGAAGAGCTGGAGGAAGTGTATGTGCGGAAGAGCTGGAGGAAGTATGTGTGGAAGAGCTGGAGGAAGTATGTGTGGAAGAGCTGGAGGAAGTGTGTGTGGAAGAGCTGGAGGAGGTGTATGTGGAAGAGCTGGAGGAAGTGTATGTGCGGAAGAGCTGGAGGAAGTATGTGTGGAAGAACTGGAGGAAGTATGTGTGGAAGAGCTGGAGGAAGTATGTGTGGAAGAGCTGGAGGAAGTGTGTGTGGAAAGGCTGGAGGAAGTGTATTAGGAAGAGCTGGAGGAAGTGTGTGTGGAAGAGCTGGAGGAAGTGTGTGTGGAAGAGCTGGAGGAAGTGTATGTGGAAGAGCTGGAGGAAGTGTATTAGGAAGAGCTGGAGGAAGTGTGTGTGGAAGAGCTGGAGGAAGTGTGTGTGGAAGAGCTGGAGGAAGTGTATGTGCGGAAGAGCTGGAGGAAGTGTAATTTCAAAATCAAATTCAAATAATTGATTATTCCTGGGAATAATCAGCTCTTTTTAAACCATTTTTTTAATTTATAAACGATAACTGATATTCAAATAGTGCTTATCATCACAACAACAACAACAACAACAACAACATATTGATCAGTAGCAATAATACATTTATATTTAGTCAGAACTGCAAGATTTAAACGATATCATCGAATTCAAACACACAAATCTCTTCCAGAAGTTGAAGCCAAACTTAATGCCTCACATGCACTTCCCTCCCCCTCGTGCACTTCCCTCCCCCTCGCGCACTCGCCCACCTCTTCACCTCGGGCTCTAATCTCTCCATCTTCAGACCCGTGTGTGTCAGGTTAACCACAGCCCGGGACAAACTGACCGGCGTCTTTATGAAGCCCCACATTCCTGAGCGAAGGTGTAAACACTTCGCCCGTGCACTTTGAGCCCTCCACTCGGAGCGGCGGAGGAGGAAAACCCTGGGGAAACCACCACTCAAGTTTCAGGAAAGACTATCCCTCCACCCGCCGGCCTGTGGTGGCAGAGCGAAGGGAGCGAGGGCGAGAGCGAAGGGAGCGAGGGCGAGAGCGAGGGCAAAGGGTGCGAGGGCGAGGGCGAAGGGAGTGAGAGAAAGAGCAAAGGGAGCGAGAGGAAGAGTGAAGAGAACAAGAGCGAGGACGAAGGAAGCGAGAGGAAGAGTGAAGGGAACGAGAGCAAGAGTGAAGGGAACGAGAGGAAGAGTGAAGGGAACGAGAGGAAGAGTGAAGGGAACGAGAGGAAGAGTGAAGGGAACGAGAGGAAGAGTGAAGGGAACGAGAGGAAGCGAACGAGAGGAAGAGTGAAGGGAACGAGAGGAAGAGAATGAGAGGAAGAGTGAAGGGAGCGAGAAGAAGAGCGAAGGGAACGAGAGGAAGAGCGAAGGGAGCAAGATGAAGAGTGAAGGGAACGAGAGGAAGAGGGAAGGGAACGAGAGGAAGAGTGAAGGGAACGAGAGGAAGAGTGAAGGGAACGAGAGGAAGAGTGAAGGAAATGAGAGGAAGAGGGAAGGGAACGAGAAGAAGAGCGAAGGGAACGAGAGGAAGAGCAAAGGGAGCAAGAGGAAGAGTGAAGGGAACGAGAGGAAGAGGAAAGGGAACGAGAGGAAGAGTGAAGGGAACGAGAGGAAGAGTGAAGGGAACGAGAGGAAGAGTGAAGAGAATGAGAGGAAGAGGGAAGGGAACAAGAGGAAGAGTGAAGGGAACGAGAGGAAGAGTGAAGGGAAAGAGAGGAAGAGGGAAGGGAACAAGAGGAAGAGTGAAGGGAACGAGAGGAAGAGTGAAGGGAACAAGAGGAAGAGTGAAGGGAACGAGAGGGAGAGTGAAGGGAACGAGAGGAAGAGTGAAGGGAACGAGAGGAAGAGTGAAGGGAACGAGAGGAAGAGTGAAGGGAACAAGAGGAAGAGTGAAGGGAACGAGAGGGAGAGTGAAGGGAACGAGAGGAAGGAAGGAACGTTTTACTCTTGTTTAAAAGATCGCAAAGACAAAAAGAAGGGGAAATGCTGCTATTTTTATTACTATAAACGACATTCTTCAAAACAACTTTCACAATATGATCCATTGTTGCCCACCTCTATGTCTGTCAGGATGCCCCAGGGCAGCTGTGGCCACTAATACTTAAATACACCAGACTACAACCAATCAAATCAAACTCCAGTTCACGGCGTAGACTCGGGCGAAGACAAAATGACTCATTTTTTATTCAATTTGATTTTGTCTCATTAAAAACGTTAATTACTGCCGTTTAACACAAAAAGTAGTCACATTTATTTTTTCTAAAACCACATACTTTTACTGACTGAGCTACAAACAAAGACCCAAAGTGTAAAACTAACACAATATGAATTAAATGTTAGAAAAGCTCTAAAGTGTTTAAAAGTCGTTAAATCTGAACAATAAATCACACAAATTGTAATTATTTCGCTCCTTAGACCAGCTCCGCAAACATGTTCTGAGAGTCTTGCATTAGTCCATCAATTCACATTCATCGCCATGGAGACAAGCAGGCCAAGTTACACGTCACATCTGTGGAGAGGTGTTTACTCGCCATCAGAGGTGTAAAGCGCCCCCTTCAGGTCGGACGACTCATTGAACTAAAACGCAGTTAAGATAAATATATTTCAAATTTGGCACAAAAAAAAAACAAATATAAAAATCGCATCAATAGCACTTTTTTCAGTTTTTTAATTTCACTTCCTGTTTGTAATTGATGACATCACACGAGGAAATTACCCAGCAAACACTGGGCCAAAACTCATCTAATGTCACAATTTTTTTAATCTAACAAATAAAAATAAATGAGAGCGACTTTATTTTGTTGAATTAATGTTTAAAGAGTCGTAAAAGTTGTTAATTTGTGTAATTTATGCATAAACTTTGACTGGAATGTGAAATGTCCCTGGTGTGATGTCACTTCCTGTCATTTTCTACACATTTTTCAACGTTTTCTCCACAAATACCTGCTCGATTGGTGTAAAACTATAATTTAAATGTACAACAGGTATAAATACACCAAATAAAGTCAAAATTAGACAATCATAAAAACCTGTCATAGGCACTTTAATGTGAAATACTGCAATAAAACGCAACTAAGAATAACGGCAGCAAGATGAACATTAAAAAGTAGAAAAACAACTCCATTAAAAATCCATGAGCTTCAGTAATTAATAATTCAAAACTCCTTAAGTCCTTAAAAGTTATATATATATTATTATTATTATTATATTGCGCAAAAACTACAAAACTACGTAAAATCGACACAAACGTACATTTAAAAGAAGCAGATACGTCACGGTTGAACGCCGCACAAAGGGGCCACCTCTGATTTATGGACCCCAAATAACAATTCCTCCAGCTGCTCATGCGTTTGAAATACGGCGCGTTCTAAAACCTTCACGATCCCCGGTGTGAGGTGCCGCGCGCGGGACGCACACGGGACGCACACGGGACGCGGACCCTCAAGCACCGCGGCTTTTTAATTGGACAGATGTTTAAATGGCCCCGGTGTTAAGCATAAATCTCCGCGCGGCGCTTTTTGTGACGCGGGCTCGAGGGGGCTCCGGCCGAGACTTTGGCCCCCAGAAAAAAACAGGACTAGGGAGGAACAGGTGTGCGGGCCGGTCCCACGCGCGGAGCGGCCCGTTAATAACACCGCAGTCAGCAGAAAAGTCCGTGCGGGACGTTTTCCAAAAGCGGTGGGACATCCTCATCCAAACGTGCGTAAAGTGAGAATAAAAGCCCAAATGTGGCGGCGCGGCCCGGCTCTTTCTGTCCCCGCGGTTCTTTCTGTCCCCGCGGTTCTTTTACCTTGTGACTCTGTTGTCTGCCCGTCCTCCTCCTTCCCTCCGCGGCTCTCTCTGTCCCGTTCCCGTTCACCCTCGCCGCTCTTTCATCGTAACGCGTCTCATAACTTCCGTGCCAACTTCTGCCTCACGCGCTCGTCTCATTCATCCGAACCGTCCCGGGTCGTCCCGCGTTCCCCGTGGCCGCGTCTTGTTCCTCGGTCGTGTCCCGTGTCGTCTCTTGCCCCCGCAGACTGCGCTGGGACGTCCGCTGCCGCCGGGCCCGTTCAGCAGACTCGTCCCATTATTGCTTTAAAAGGTCCGAGAGGGGTCGGGTTTCCCCTGGACTCGGCCCCTTCGCGGCGCGGCGCGCACGCGACACGCGCGGCTCGGGACCCGCCGCAGCAGCAGCTCGCGCGCGTCTCTCTCCTCCTTCTATGGGATGTAAACACAGAGCTGGAGACGGGCCGAGGGGAGAAGCCTCCTCACGTGAGACTGAAGCCTCCTCAGGTGAGACTGAAGCCTCCTCAGGTGAGACTGAAGCCTCCTCAGGTGAGACTGAAGCCCCCTCACGTGAGACTGAAGCCTCCTCAGGTGAGACTGAAGCCTCCTCACGTGAGACTGAAGCTCACGTGAGACTGAAGCCCCCTCACCCCCTCACGTGAGACTGAAGCCTCCTCAGGTGAGACTGAAGCCTCCTCAGGTGAGACTGAAGCCTCCTCACGTGAGACTGAAGCCCCCACATGAGGCTGAAGCCTCCTCACGTGAGACTGAAGCCTCCTGACATGAGACTGAAGCCCCCTCACCCCCTCACGTGAGACTGAAGCCTCCTCAGGTGAGACTGAAGCCCCCTCACCCCCTCACGTGAGACTGAAGCCTCCTCAGGTGAGACTGAAGCCTCCTCACGTGAGACTGAAGCTCACGTGAGACTGAAGCCCCCTCACCCCCTCACGTGAGACTGAAGCCCCCACATGAGGCTGAAGCCTCCTGACATGAGACTGAAGCCCCCTCACGTGAGGCTGAAGCCTCCTCACATGAGACTGAAGCCTCCTGACATGAGACTGAAGCCTCCTGACATGAGACTGAAGCCTCCTGACATGAGACTGAAGCCTCCTCACGTGAGACTGAAGCCTCCTGACATGAGACTGAAGCCTCCTCACGTGAGACTGAAGCCCCCTCACATGAGACTGAAGCCCCCTCACATGAGACTGAAGCCCCCTCACATGAGACTGAAGCCTCCTGACATGAGACTGAAGCCCCCCCACATGAGACTGAAGCCTCCTCACGTGAGACTGAAGCCCCCTCACATGAGACTGAAGCCTCCTCACATGAGACTGAAGCCCCCCCACATGAGACTGAAGCCCCCTCACATGAGACTGAAGCCCCCCCACATGAGACTGAAGCCCCCCCACATGAGACTGAAGCCCCCTCACATGAGGTTGAAGCCTCCTCACGTGAGACTGAAGCCTCCTCAGGTGAGACTGAAGCCCCCTCACATGAGGTTGAAGCCTCCTCACGTGAGACTGAAGCCTCCTCAGGTGAGACTGAAGCCCCCTCACATGAGGTTGAAGTCTCCTCACGTGAGACTGAAGCCCCCTCACATGAGACTGAAGCCCCCTCACATGAGGTTGAAGTCTCCTCACGTGAGACTGAAGCCCCCTCACATGAGACTGAAGCCCCCTCACATGAGGTTGAAGCCTCCTCACGTGAGACTGAAGCCTCCTCACGTGAGACTGAAGCCCCCTCACATGAGACTGAAGCCCCCCCACATGAGACTGAAGCCTCCTCACATGAGGTTGAAGCCTCCTCACGTGAGACTGAAGCCTCCTCACGTGAGACTGAAGCCCCCTCACATGAGACTGAAGCCCCCTCACGTGAGACTGAAGCCTCCTCACGTGAGACTGAAGCCTCCTCACGTGAGACTGAAGCCTCCTGACGTGAGACTTTTTGTCTTTTTTGTCTTAAACAGTTACAGGACGGGGGCATCACCTTTAATACTCAATATGATGACTCTGGTACAACGAATAACTCGCAAATACAAATATATAAATAGCCTCATTCAGATATTCTCGCAATGTGTTTGTTGCTGGTTTGTCAATAATAGTTTCCATATTTGACAAAAGATCAACGTTTATGACTTTGAATGTTTTTATTAATTACTATTAATTTCCTTTATTTCAATATTATTATTTTTTAATTATTTTTTTAATTTAACATTATTTTTGCGGTTGGAGGCTAGAATTTCAGTTTTACTTTTCTTTTCTAAGCTGATCTCACATGAACTATCAGGTTTGACACTTGTAGCTGCTTCGATCTTATTTTCTCTCTTTTTCTTATATTTTTTTTTTAACCTTTTTAACAAACGTGTGTTTAAACAAAACACAGAACACGACAAGAAAGTAAGAAAAAATCCAAATGGCACATAACATTAAATAAAATAAAATGACGGTCCTACAAACAAGTCCATTCTCATCATAAAAACAACCTCAAAGCGCCCCCTACAGGTCGCACGACTCATCGAACTAAAACGCAGTTCAGATAAATATATTTAGAATTTTGCTAAAAATTATAAACATATTATTATCCCAGAATATCCTGGGAAAATATATTTTTTTAGGTTTATAATTTCACTTCCTGTTTGTAATTGATGTCAGTAGGAAATTACCCAGCAAACACTGGGCCAAAACTCATCTATTCTCACCATGTTTATATTTGAAAATATACGAGAGCGACTTTATTTTGTTGAATTATTGTTTGGAGAGTTAAAAAGGTTTGCGTAAATTCTGCATAAACTTTGACTGGAATGCGTGTTCCTGCTGTGATGTCACTTCCTGTCATTTTCGACACATTTTTCAACGTTTTCTCCACAAATACCTCCTGGATTGGTGTAAAACTATAATTTATATGTACAACAGGTGCAAATACACCAAATAAAGACAAAATTGGATAATCGTAAAATCCTGTCATAGGCACTTTAATTTGAAATACTGCAATAAAACACTTTAAACGTTTAATCCACCGTATGTGTTGAATTATGAGGGTCCGTCTCGTGGTCCCAGAGCGTGTAGACCACCGTGACGGAGGCTTATAGATGCAGTTTAAGTGGAGCGCATTTGTTTATGGGTCTGAGGTTTACGGGACTCAAACCGTTAAAACTCTACATGGGACTGAGAAACGTTTAAAGGAACAAAAGGGTTTTTCTCGCTGAGTCTGACGGCATTCCACGGCTGAAATGGTCCAAAAAACGTGAGAATATCAATCACATTTAAATAATTTGTATCTCGTTCTGGTCTAAAACGTGGCTCAATTGATGGTTTTCTCTTTATTATACATTATATTTGATCTAACTAGCCGTATTTCCTTGTACTTATATTTATACTTATACTCCGGAGCGACTTATATGTGATATTATTTGTTATTTTCACACTTACAACTGCATTTCATACTCCAGTGCAACTAATGTTTTTTTCTTCTCTATTATGCATTTTTTGGCTGATGCGACTTATACTCCAGTGTGACTTATACTCCGGAAAATACGGTAACCATGGTGTTGTCTGTCTTGTAAATAATGTGTGTGTAATTTATGTTTTTGTCGGTATAAAATGGATTCTAAACGTGGGTTTTTGTTCGTTTAATCGTATAGAAAAAGCAGGTCTTGGGTTTGACTCCTGGACTGCAGGTGGCGCCGTTGCGTTTGGGGTTTACGCATTCTCGCTGTGGCGTTTGCGAACTCTTAACTCGCACTCCTCCTCGAGATGAACTCTACGGTAAACCTTTAATTGGAAGCATTAGAAAACCACGGCGATAATTGGTCAATCACGACACATGTGACCCAATTAAACTTAACAGATGAAGTTGGAATCTCACTTTCATTACACTCTTTGGGCAAAACTACGGCAAATGGACCAAACTTGTATTTTATTTTTTTCATTTTATTCATTTTTTTCATTTTATTCATTTTTTTCCCAAAATTTTTCAACTTTTTTCAACCTGTTTCTACTCTTTTTTTCACTAAGACTAAACAGCTTCTTTTGCCCCTCTACAATCTGCACTTTTATTCAATTGCAACTTTATTATCTTTCATTATTTTTGTTTTAATCAACTTGCATCAGTAGATTTATATGAGAAAAGGCTTAAAGTAGAATCTACACACGTCAAACTGTATAATTTTATACTGAAAGATTTTTGATTGAACAGAAGAACTCGTTTATATGTTATTTCAAGTCTGATTTATTAAAGTTTTAACACCAAAAATGCACAGAAATTTGAATTGTTACATCACTAGTTTACTTAAGATACCATCAATACTGTATATACATTTGAAAAAACTAAATTAATTACATTTTTCGTCAGAAATATGTGCAATTTTACGCACAAAACTCATTAAAGATAAACAAAATACAGTACACATGATGAAAAACTTGCAGGACAGACAGAATTGCAGATGGATTTGAGATATTTTCCTGTTTATCTGCTGTGTGTTGCATTGATGCACAGGAGCACGTACCGGACCAAACACAGCAGAAAAGTGACTCAGTGTGCCTTTCAAACTCCTGGACTATAACTGCACAGCTGAACAACAGAAATATCAAGCTAAACGCCGCAACATAGGTTAGAAAGTCAAGTTATAGAGCTACAAAATGCAAACTTACGGCTTTTTTATATTTATTTTGCCAGTCTTGCCACTAAAATAAACACAAACTTAAGCCACGGTATGAGCTCATCGTGGGCGCGGTTCTGTACAGTAAAACGTATATTTGATGTGATTTCCATGTGATACCGTGTGATGTCTGGCTGGTTTATGGACTCGGCTTGCGCGTGAACATCAGTGGGACCGGGCGTGCCCCTGCCGCGCTCCTCTCGCATCGTCACCGTTTTGGAAGAGAACGATGGAGGCCAAAGAAAGTAGTGAACATCTCCAAACCAAACGTGGTGTATCGCATTTGCCCAGAATGTTCCGCAGTGTTTGAACTAAAGTATTTGTCATTCATTCAATTACATTTTTATTGTATTTGTATCAGATTTAAATCAGTTTTTAATTGTAATTTATCTTGATTTTCTTCATAAACACAAATAAACAACATGTTTACGCCGGAGTTGACCCCGCCCCCGCCTCTGCCCCCGCCCATCGCTGGACTCAGGTGCCTCGTCCCGAACTGTTTCTGCCGCTGAAACGTCACGAGCCGTTTAAAGGAACAAACGGGCTTTTTCTGAAACCTTTGAGGGTTTTATGGACGTTTGGCCGAGCGCTGGGAAACCACAAGGGAGTGGAAACGACTGAGAAGAAAGAACATGAAAGAGAGAGAGAAGAGAGAGGAGAGAGAGAGGAGAGAAGAGAGGAGAGAGAGAAGAGAGAAGAGAGAAGAGAGAGAAGAGAGAGAAGAGAGAAGAGAGAGAAGAGAAGAGAGAGAGACAGAGAGAGAGAAGAGAAGAGAGAGAAAAGGGAGAGAGAGAAGAGAGAGAGAGAAAAGGGAGAGAGAAGAGAGAGAGAGAGAGGAGAGAGAGAGAGAGAAGAGAGAGAAGAGAGAGAGGAGAGAGAGAAGAGAGGGGGTTTACAGCAAGAGAAAGAGAAAAAGAGGGGGTTAAAATAAATAAGTGCAGAGGGAGATATTGGAAATAGAAAAAGAGATTAAAAAGGAGAGGAAAGATGAAGAGAGGGAGAAATTACAGACGAGAGAAAAAGCTAAAGAAAGAGAGAGAGTGAAAGTGAGGGAAAGAGAGGGGAAGATGCAAAGTAAAGAGGGGGGGTCCGTGCCCTGAGGGTCCGTGCCCTGGGGGTCCGTGCCCTGGTGGTGGGGGGCCCTGGTGGTGAGGGTCCATGCCCTGGTGGTGGGGGTCCGTGCCCTGGTGGTGGGGGTCCGTGCCCTGGTGGTGGGGGTCCGTGCCCTGGTGGGGGGGTCCACTTCCTCTGCTGTGTGTGTGGTCCGTTTGACGAGCTTCAGTCCTGGACAAAGTCAAAGCTCGGACCCTCTGGACTCCGCCTCCTGTGAGTGGACTCCTCCTCCTGTGAGTGGACTCCTCCTCCTGTGAGTGGACTCCGCCTCCTGTGAGTGGACTCCTCCTCCTGTGTGTGGACTCCGCCTCCTGTGAGTGGACTCCTCCTCCTGTGAGTGGACTCCGCCTCCTGTGAGTGGACTCCTCCTCCTGTGTGTGGACTCCGCCTCCTGTGAGTGGACTCCTCCTCCTGTGAGTGGACTCCGCCTCCTGTGAGTGGACTCCTCCTCCTGTGAGTGGACTCCTCCTCCTGTGTGTGGACTCCGCCTCCTGTGAGTGGACTCCTCCTCCTGTGAGTGGACTCCGCCTCCTGTGAGTGGACTCCTCCTCCTGTGAGTGGACTCCGCCTCCTGTGAGTGGACTCCTCCTCCTGTGAGTGGACTCCGCCTCCTGTGAGTGGACTCCTCCTCCTGTGTGTGGACTCCGCCTCCTGTGAGTGGACTCCTCCTCCTGTGAGTGGACTCCGCCTCCTGTGAGTGGACTCCTCCTCCTGTGAGTGGACTCCGCCTCCTGTGAGTGGACTCCTCCTCCTGTGAGTGGACTCCTCCTCCTGTGTGTGGACTCCGCCTCCTGTGAGTGGACTCCTCCTCCTGTGAGTGGACTCCGCCTCCTGTGAGTGGACTCCTCCTCCTGTGAGTGGACTCCTCCTCCTGTGTGTGGACTCCGCCTCCTGTGTGTGGACTCCGCCTCCTGTGTGTGGACTCCGCCTCCTGTGTGTGGACTCCGCCTCCTGTGTGTGGACTCCGCCTCCGTGTTTAATGAGGGTAACGACTAAAACAGACGGATAACGCTGTAAAGTCGCATCGTAAATCTAAAAGAGGAAAGTCCAGGATCCAGAATGTGAGTCTGAAACAGATTTGTGTCTTTTGTACGATGATCCAGGATTGTAACAGAAATGTTGCAATAAATTGTTTTTCTATTAAAAGACTCTTTGTGAACGAACACATTTCACATTTAACAAGTGGAGGATAAAGTGGGAACTAATGGGATGAGTTTATGATTGTGACGTATGAGTGTGATTTGTTCTACAAAAATAATTAAATTAGATTTAATTTGACAACAGATGAAACAACCAGACGTGTTTATCACACTGTAACTGTACATACCAGAAAACATGAGGCCCGGGGGCCAAAACAGGCCGTCCAAACACTTTCATCCGGCCCACAAGCCATTTTACAAATATTTAATTTTTTATTTAATTTTTAAAACTGGTTTATTTATGGGTTAGCTCTAGTTTTAGACCTGGTTCAGTCCTGGTTCAGACCTGGTTCAGTCCTGGTTCAGTCCTGGTTCCTGGTTTAGCCCTGGTTCGGACCTGGTTCAGTCCTGGTTCAGACCTGGTTCAGTCCTGGTTTAGCCCTGGTTCGGACCTGGTTTACACCTTGTTCAGACCTGGTTTAGACCTGGTTCAGTCTGAATGTCCCTGGTATAAACTGTCTCCAACAAATAAACAAACAACTTTTTTGGAGGAATAAAATACAAATATATTTTAGATTGATTTTATCAATAGATTTGTTACATACATGAATCACCTTCACAAGACATTAATAAAGAACTTACACCAGAAATACGTTTTAGTGAAGCTCAAATACATATTGTCCGTCCTTTGAAAAGGAAAACAAAAACACCTGTCACTTCAACACCATGAAGTCAAAAAAGCAGCTTATTTCAGTTTAGTTCATTTGCCGTGTTTTACATTTAACGGGCCGATCACTAGAAGGACACGCCCCGGGCTACGCTACGCTAAAGTGTTTATTGACATAATGAGAAACGTGAACAACACAAATGGATGTCCTTTAGGGTCTTCAGGCGATGAGGGGCCTCGATACCCCCGTTTAGGACATAAATGAGAAGAATTAGGATGATTAAAAGAGGGTGGGAGGGAGGGGCACGAAGTCACGAACGCTGATGTGTGTGACCTGGATGCTTAAATAGCGTCACTGCAGGAAGGTGCGTGAAAGGGGTGTGGCCCTGCTCCTACAGATAACAAACTTATCTTCAGACATCGAACATGTCTCGTGAGCAGAGGGCGCTTATTATTTGATGGACAAAAAGCAAACATTTCACGTCAGTAAATCATCAAAAATGTCTTATCTGAACGTGCACGATGTTCCCTACGCTGTGTTTAGCCTTTCAAACATCGGCAGGAATAAATAACGGCGGTTTCGTTGTAACCGTAACCGTAATCCTAAAATAACGTCTGTTTAACCACTTCACACAAACGACGCAGAGCTTTGCACGCGCCCGAATCACGACGTCTCCTGTGATCGGAGACGTTTGTTGGACCGGACCGTGTTTACTGTGGTTAGAGGGAGACTCGGCCAAACCGATGCACCGCCGCAGTTGAGCGCAGCTGTCGACCGGGGCTTAGGAACGAGCCTCGTCGACAGAAAGTCACAAAAACGACAACATCGGCCGTGGATTTGAACCAGAGCAACGTTTGAAGACCGTTCTCCTCGTTTCAAAGGTGCAAACGTGTCACATTTCGAACGATAAAACACCTGTAATTGACGAAATGCAACCGGACGGACACGGTTAATGCCACACTGCGGGGTTTCTGACGGGCAGTGATGCTGGTTCAGACTTGCAGACTTAAATACAGCGCTCAGTCAGTCCTTACACTGCTTTGAAAGTTGAGTTCAGTCAATAAATGAAGAAGGACACTCTTCTTGTATGTAGTGTATATGTAGTGTATATGTAGTGTATATGTAGTGTATATGTAGTGTATGTGTAGTGTATATGTAGTGTATGTGTAGTGCATGTGTAGTGTATGTGTAGTGTATATGTAGTGTATGTGTAGTGTATATGTAGTGTATGTGTAGTGTATATGTAGTGTATGTGTAGTGCATGTGTAGTGTATGTGTAGTGTATATGTAGTGTATATGTAGTGTATATGTAGTGTATGTGTAGTGTATATGTAGTGTATGTGTAGTGCATGTGTAGTGTATGTGTAGTGTATATGTAGTGTATATGTAGTGTATATGTAGAGTATGTGTAGTGTATATGTAGTGTATATGTAGAGTATGTGTAGTGTATATGTAGTGTATATGTAGAGTATGTGTAGTGTATATGTAGAGTATGTGTAGTGTATATGTAGTGTATATGTAGAGTATGTGTAGTGTATATGTAGTGTGTATGTAGAGTATGTGTAGTGTATATGTAGTGTATATATAGAGTATATGTAGTGTATATGTAGTGTATATGTAGTGTATATGTAGTGTATATGTAGAGTATGTGTAGTGTATATGTAGTGTATATGTAGAGTATGTGTAGTGTATATGTAGTGTATATGTAGAGTATGTGTAGTGTATATGTAGAGTATGTGTAGTGTATATGTAGTGTATATGTACAGTATGTGTAGTGTATATGTAGTGTGAATGTAGAGTATGTGTAGTGTATATGTAGTGTATATATAGAGTATATGTAGTGTATGAGTCCAAGTCTGGGTCATTAGAATTATGAATAATAATCCAAAAGTGAGTCAGAGTCACAGAGACTTGATAGAATCTTGTACAGTTTATTTGTGACTCGGACTCAGTTTTGGAAGATTATTCATAATTCTCAGGACTCAGACTCGGACTGGACTGGACTGGACTGGAGTGGACTGGACTGGACTGGAGTGGACAGGAGTGGAGTGGAGTGGAGTAGAGTGGACTGGAGTGGACTGGACTGGAGTGGACTGGATTGGACTGGACTGGAGTGGACTGGAGTGGACTGGGATGGACTGGAGTGGAGTGGACTGGAGTGGAATGGAGTGGACTGGACTGGAGTGGACTGGACTGGACTGGACTGGAGTGGACTGGAGTGGACTGGATTGGACTGGACTGGAGTAGACTGGAGTGGACTGGAGTGGACTGGAGTGGAGTGGAGTGGAGTGGACTGGAGTGGACTGGACTGGAGTGGACTGGAGTGGACTGGAGTGGACTGGAGTGGAGTGGACTAGAGTGGACTGGACTGGACTGGAGTGGAGTGGAGTGGACTGGAGTGGACTGGACTGGAGTGGACTGGAGTGGACTGGAGTGGAGTGGACTAGAGTGGACTGGACTGGACTGGAGTGGAGTGGACTGGACTGGACTGGAGTGGACTGGAGTGGACTGGACTGGACTGGAGTGGACTGGAGTGGACTGGAGTGGAGTGGACTAGAGTGGACTGGACTGGAGTGGACTAGACTGGACTGGAGTGGACAGGAGTGGAGTGGAGTGGACTGGAGTGGACTGGAGTGGACTGGATTGGACTGGACTGGAGTGGAGTGGACTAGAGTGGACTGGAGTGGAGTGGACTGGACTGGAGTGGACTGGACTGGATTGGACTGGAGTGGAGTGGACTGGAGTGGAGTGGACTGGAGTGGAGTGGACTGGACTGGACTGGAGTGGACTGGAGTGGACTGGAGTGGACTGGAGTGGACTGGACTGGACTGGAGTGGACTGGAGTGGACTGGAGTGGACTGGAGTGGAGTGGACTGAAGTGGACTGGAGTGGAGTGGACTGGAGTGGACTGGACTGGAGTGGACTGGAGTGGACTGGAGTGGACTGGAGTGGACTGGAGTGGAGTGGACTGGAGTGGACTGGAGTGGACTGGAGTGGACTGGACTGGACTGGAGTGGACTGGAGTGGACTGGAGTGGACTGGACTGGAGTGGACTGGACTGGAGTGGACTAGAGTGGACTGGACTGGACTGGACTGGACTGGAGTGGACCGGACTGGAGTGGACTGGAGTGGACTGGAGTGGACTGGAGTGGACTGGAGTGGACTGGACTCGACTGGAGTGGACTGGACTGGACTGGATCGGACTGGAGTGGACTAGAGTGGACTGGACTGGAGTGGAGTGGAGTGGACTGGAGTGGATCGGACTGGAGTGGACTAGAGTGGACTGGACTGGAGTGGAGTGGACTGGACTGGAGTGGACTGGAGTGGACTAGAGTGGACTGGACTGGAGTGGACTGGAGTGGACTGGACTGGACTGGAGTGGACTGGACTGGACTGGAGTGGACTGGACTGTAGTGGACTGGACTGGAGTGGACTGGAGTGGCTCCATGACTTGACCATAATCCTAGTTTTTAACTATATTTTTTGTTGTGTTGAAAAATAAGAATTCAATTGCAAAATTTTTTTTTTCATTTTCATTTTTTTTTTTTTTGATAGAATCTTGTACATAATACAGATTCAGCCTTTTGAAACGACAAATAAACGACAAATGACAAATAAACAAAACAGTAAATTGTAATTTTTCATTTTTGGCATATGAATTGTTCTGTTTAGTTTGGACTCCTGCGACACAGAGGCCGGGGTCTTCAGGGTCTTCAGGGTCTTCAGGGTCTTCACGGTCTTCAGGGTCTTCAGGGTCTTCAGGGTCTTCAGGGTCTTCAGGGTCTTCACGGTCTTCAGGGTCTTCAGGGTCTTCAGAGTCTTCAGGGTCTTCAGGGTCTTCAGGGTCTTCACGGTCTTCAGGGTCTTCAGGGTCTTCAGAGTCTTCAGGGTCTTCACGGTCTTCAGGGTCTTCAGAGTCTTCAGGGTCTTCAGGGTCTTCAGGGTCTTCAGGGTCTTCACGGTCTTCAGGGTCTTCAGGGTCTTCAGAGTCTTCACGGTCTTCAGGGTCTTCAGAGTCTTCAGGGTCTTCACGGTCTTCAGGGTCTTCAGAGTCTTCAGGGTCTTCAGGGTCTTCAGAGTCTTCAGGGTCTCCAGGGTCTTCAGGGTCTCCATGATCTCCAGGGTCTTTATGATCTCCAGGGTCTTCAGGGTCTTCATGATCTCCAGGGTCTTCAGGGTCTCCTGGGTCTCCAGGGTCTTCAGGGTCTCCAGGATCTTCATGATCTCCAGGGTCTCCAGGGTCTTCAGTGTCTTCGGGGTCTCCAGGGTCTTCAGGGTCTTCAGGGTCTCCAGGGTCTTCAGTGTCTTCGGGGTCTCCAGGGTATTCAGGGTCTCCAGGGTCTTCAGGGTCTTCATGATCTCCAGGGTCTTTATGATCTCCAGGGTCTTCAGGGTCTCCTGGGTCTCCAGGATCTTCATGATCTCCAGGGTCTCCAGGGTCTTCAGTGTCTTCGGGGTCTCCAGGGTCTTCAGGGGGGCCGTCCTTGGAGCTCTGAGTCTGGGGTGGTCTGTTTACCGTGAGGCCCCGCCCCCTGTTACAGCTGTTCACACACACTTGATCCTGGTTTGCAGCCAAATTTAGTCCTGGAGTGGATTTGGTTCGGTCCTGGTCCAGTCCGGGTTTAGGACCGGGTCGTAGAACAAAACGGCAGACGGGGGGGGTCAGTCCGGCTGCGTGTTGTCAGACGGGGGGGTCAGTCCGGCTGCGTGTGGTCAGACGGGGGGGTCAGTCCGGCTGCGTGTGGTCAGACGGGGGGGTCAGTCCGGCTGCGTGTGGTCAGACGGGGGGGTCAGTCCGGCTGCGTGTGGTCAGACGGGGGGGTCAGTCCGGCTGCGTGTTGTCATTTTCAGCATAATTGTCTATATTTTTGTCTTTTTCATCTAAGTTTTTGTCAATAAAACCATTCGCTTAAATTTAACAAAATTCAAAATAGTCGACGATCATGATTATTTATCTGTTTGGGTTATTAATTGTAACATAATTAAAATCGGTGGCGGAAAAGGAACTAGTTACAAATACTCGCGATATTATAATTGAGTGTCTTTTTTGGTGGCTGATTGTTCCTTTTAAAGTTGCTTTTTAAACCACTACTTGTACTTATAAGTGAGTACACAGTATTTGTAATTTAATGCACAATCTGAATTTTAGCATTTTTCAAAGCGAAAAAGCCGTTGGAGGGTTTCATTTCTGGCTCGTAGTGAATTATTGTCAACCCTTTACTTTATTTTTTAGACACTTTAACCCCAAACCTCCGTATTTTCTGGTTTGTCCGAGGAAAACCCTTCAAAATAAACTCAAATTGAAGTCTTTACGTATATTATTCCTTCCTTTAACTGGTTAAAATGATGAAGTACAAGTTAAAAATACTTTCTTACTATTATTAATACATGAAATTGATTTAGTTTATACCAAGACTTTAAAGGTGTCTCCAACCATCGCTCACATTATGCACTTCTTCATTTCTTCACGGGGAAAACAATTGTCAATTGTCGTTACAGGAAAGTTTTCCAATAAACTATATAGCTATGTCTCAATATTTATGTTTGTATCAGAGTCTTATGCTTCTGAACTAGTCCTGTGAACATTTTAGACCTGAGCCGGACGAGGAAAAGCCAAATGCATGAAATTAAAGATAAAAACAGTCTCGTTTTCCGCTTTGGACCCGTTTGTTCTGTTTGTCTGAGGAGGAGTGAGCTCATCCTGCAGGACGACGACTTTCACAGAGTCTGGCACAGAAAGAAAGGAAAAGACGGATGGAAAAGACGGAGAGAGCGGAGGAGGAGAGTTCAAAGCACTAAAGAGCGACTCAACAGACTCACAGGCATTTATAAGTGAAAAATAAACCTATATTTTGTCACATTATCCCTGACATAGATCAGTCTTTGGGCCTCTGTACTTTACTTTACTGTATTTTAGTTGTTTTACTTTGACATTTGTAAGATGAATATGTGGCTCACTGCATGAAATGTCTTTTTGTTACTTTTGTGGAGAGGTTTTGTGTGTATTTTGTCCAATTTTAAAGTTAAATTTTACTTCTACTTGCTTAAAAACACCACATCTCACAGAGCATCTCCACAAGAACAAACACAAACGATATCTCTTTTCACATAAATTATTATTATTATTTTTATGTTTTTTATAATGTATTATTATTATGATCTATTATTGTCATGCTTATTTATTATTATTTCTTCATATTATTTGTATTGATTAATGATGATTGATTATTATTATTATTTATTATAATTATAATTTATCATTATGTATAATTATTTATCATTATTCATTATTATTTCTTCATATTATTGTTATTGATTAATGATGATGGATTATTATTATTATTAATTATAATTATTATTTATCATTATTTATTATTATCATCTATTATCATGATTATTTATTATTATTTATTCATATTATTTTTATTGATTAATGATGATTGATTATTATTATCATTTATTGTTTACTATAATTATTATTTATCATTATATATTATTATTTATCATTATCCTTGTTATTTCTTCATATTAGTTTTATTGATTAATGATGATGGATTATTATTAGTATTATCATTTATAATTATTATTTGTTATTATTTATCATTATTCATTGTTATTTCTTCATATTATTTGTATTGATTATTATCATTATCATTATCATTATCATTATCATTATTATTATTATTATTATTATTATTATTATTGTTATACTATGGTTAGTATTTCTGTAAAGTTGAAGTGAAACACAGCTGAACGAAGGCTTTGTTTAGTTTTTTTAAGCCGTTTTAAAGATGGAACAGTCAATAAAATAATGTGTCCAAACTAGTGAAACAAATTAAAAAGAAAAACAATCATATGTTTAGGTTTAAGAATCACTTTCTGTGTTAATTTGTGTCTTTAATGATCTAAACATGTGTCATCTGTGTTTAGGGCTGATTCAACGTTGCTGTTACAAATCAAAGTGATGCAACACTGACCCCTGCTGGACACAAGTGGAGCAGCACATTTAAAACACTTTTAAAGTCACCACAAGAGGGCGCCAGACTGCCAGTGCCTCACACAGCTCTGCGACGCCTCAGAGTGGAACAATCAGGATGTTTTACTTCTTTAGAGAACATTTAAGCAAACTGCAAACTGCTCAGACCTGACTTATGTTTGACATGGACACTTTAGGTCATCTTCTCACCCACGGACAACCGCAGTAAGTCCTTTGGGGCGTGTTTAATCGAAGTTAAAACACATAAAAGAGGTTCCGCACAGCTGTTAGGAGCCGTCGTTTTAGCGATTAGCATCTCTAACAACTGTGTGAATCCGCCGTTTAACCGTGAGCGTGCACGTTCTCCCTGTGTCCGAGTGGGATTCCTCGAGGGTCTGAACCTAAAATAAATAGTAAGTAAAATATTGTGGATATCCCTGGCTAATCTGGAGACAGGTCCGTCCGTGTAGCTGTCGGGCGGGTCAAATGCAGAGAACGTTTATAGATTTGGTATCAATCAATCAATCAATCAATCAATCAATCAATCAATATAACTTTATTCATCCCTGACGGGCGCTTTACGCAGCAGTTAAATGCAAGTATAGCTAGATATACTCAATTTACAGGTCAGGGATGGTCAGAGGGTTGAATCAGGGCAGTTTGAGGGGCAGTTTGAGGTGAGTAACAGCTCTCAGGACAAAAATCTGATAGAAAAGCTCTCTCCTGCGCCTCATTCTGACGTTTCTCTTCTCGTTCGTCTTTTCTCCGGGCGACGGCGTTCACACACTGCACGACATTTGTCCCGTGGAGACATAAAAAACGTGTTATATTTTGCGTCTCAGTAGATTGCTGACTGTGAACCACAATCGTGTGTTTGGACTTCTGTTTTTCTGTTGTTTTTCTGTTTGAACTGGAGCTGGAGCCGTTCAGAGCGAGAACGTGAATGTTCTTCAGACGACAGAGACGACGTTGAGCTTTGTGTCGAGTAACCGTGGAGACACGAACCACGAAGCAGATCACTACAGCTGCATTTCCACGTTAAAAACACCAAACTACATCAAATGCTCTCTGTATGTTGTGAACACAGGGTCAGGGGTGCCACACGTCTGTCAGTCTGCCCCAGGCCGAGTGAGTGAACAATGGACTGTCAAGTACTTAGAAAAATCATAAAAATTGCAAATATAAGCCAAATACATATATTTCTTTCTCTGGAGGTAAGACATATATTTATATCAATGTATTCATTTATTTTCTATTTATTTATTTAAACATACAGCAACAAAAACATACATAAAACAAACTGTTTGATGTAAAGAAAAATATGAAATAATAACAATTAATGATGATTTTAAAATAAAATAAATAAAATAAATAAAATAAATAAAATAAATAAAATAAATAAAATAAATAAAATAAAATAAACAAAATAAACAAAATAAATAAATACAGGGAGGCAGGACCATAGTGAACTAGTAAAACAAATACATTTGCAGGTGAAATCCAAAGGAAAGAGGGGTGAACGCATATTATGGCAAAAAGAAGGAATCCCATTTTGTTTGTTGAATATGTGTACTGTATTTTCAAGTTGAGTCCGACCAAGGACTGGACCAACACGTGACAGACATCAGGCAAATGGAGAAAATGACATTCTGACTTCATTTGGAAATGGAAACATTTAAAAGACTTCATTCAATCATGCTGTGATTTAGTTTGTATTTGTGTTTAGTCGATGTCCCCTTGTATTTTTCATTTTTATTTATACTCTCGTTTCGTTCTGTTTATTTGTTTATAAAAATTGAACAAATAAAATCTATGTATTAAATAAATCTGAATATACATACAATTATGGGGATATTGGAATATTGAGTACCGTGTATTGTCTAAACTAGAAATGATAATAAATGGTCTTTTTTTTTCAAAGATTGGGATGAAAACAGTGTCTCAATATTTATAGTCCATTCATTTTTTGTGCCATAACCTACAGAACACGTGCAGACACCTGACGGCCCATCGCTAAAACAATTAAAACTACAGAAAGAATGACGATTATTGGTAAAAAACTGCCGGGGTTGGATTAAAACAGGTCTGATCTAGAAGCAAGACATTCATTTTTCTCACTGCAGCGTTCCAGTTGTCATTAATGGTCAACATCCTCCAGATTTCTCCTCTTCCTTCATAACAAACCGTAAATACGTTTGGAAAGATGAACTCCACATGTCGCTTCGTTTCAACCCTCATATCATTGGACTTTTCACATTTTGCCATTGTTTCCTTCACTTGTTTACAGATGCTTGAGTTCTCCGGCTCTTCGCTTCACGTCTGGCTCTCAGATGTTTTGCAGCTGTTCCTCGCCAGAATTCAGTTAAACCCCAAATACTCTTGTAATGGCTTGGCTTTTCCTCACAAACAATAAAGAGGAAAAAAACGTGATTCGACCTTAAAACGTCCAAAAAACCCTCTTTGAAGAAGCAAAATGTGCTCGCAAAATGGCAGATGTCGCCCTTCGAAATCTGGACGGGTGTTTAATCTAACGTGTTGAGAAATGTGTGTAAAGAACGTGGTTTAGAAGGACAATTAGCGATGTGCGCGTGGGCTTTAGCGTGCGATCTGGCTGCAAAGGTTACGACCCCGCGATCAACTCGGCCAACGAAAGCGACAAGACAATTGAGGTTTTTTTCCGAGAAGTCCCCCCTATCCCCACCCTCCCCGCCCCTATCCCCGCCTCCTCTCCCCCCCGCAACGCCAGGGCCCATTAGATAACGGACGTCGTGATCAAAGACGAGCGCAGTCGCCATTCACGATGTCGGCGAGGTCCGGAGCGGGGGGACAATGGGAAACCCGCGGAGTCGGTTGAAAGCGCGACACTGTCGGGGCGGCGTCGGAGGTGCTCCTCACGTCGGGGCGGTCCCCAGATCGGGGGAACGTGACGAGGGGGAGAGGCACGTGGGGGGCGGCGGGTCGTCAGTCATTTAGGGCGATTTGATCGGTCGGCGGAGTCTTGGTCGAGCAAGCGTTTCATCAAGTCATGGAATGATTTATTACTGGGATTAAGAGGATTGTGAGTTAACCATGTATTTAACGTGTAAATACCGTGTAAATACCTAGTTTATCCGTGGTACTTTTCTGTGAGACTGTGGTCACATGGCTGTAGTTTAGGTCAGATATTTGGTCTGATCGTAGAGACACGTGCCACTTTTAGACCACAAATTGATACAGAAGGCGGGTCTTTGGTTGACGAGGACTTAAAATGAAACTGGCATAAACTTAGATATGATATATACTTATAGAATTATACGCGCACGGTCACGACCTCGTGCAGGTCCACTGGGCACGCAAAGCGTTTTCGGGCATGAGTCTCGCCCAAGGACACAAACACAGCTCGCTCGGATGAGAGAGTGGCACAGTCATGAGAGAGTGGCACAGTCATGAGAGAGTGGCACAGTCATGAGAGAGTGGCACAGTCATGAGAGAGTGGCACAGTCATGAGAGAGTGGCACAGTCGTGAGAGAGTGGCACAGTCGTGAGAGAGTGGCAGAGTCGTGAGAGAGTGGCAGAGTCGTGAGGGAGTGGCATAGTCGTGAGAGAGTGGCACAGTCGTGAGAGAGTGGCACAGTCGTGAGAGAGTGGCACAGTCGTGAGGGAGTGGCACAGTCGTGAGAGAGTGGCACAGTCATGAGAGAGTGGCACAGTCATGAGAGAGTGGCACAGTCATGAGAGAGTGGCACAGTCGTGAGAGAGTGGCACAGTCGTGAGAGAGTGGCAGAGTCGTGAGAGAGTGGCAGAGTCGTGAGGGAGTGGCATAGTCGTGAGAGAGTGGCACAGTCGTGAGAGAGTGGCACAGTCGTGAGAGAGTGGCACAGTCGTGAGGGAGTGGCACAGTCGTGAGAGAGTGGCACAGTCATGAGAGAGTGGCACAGTCGTGAGAGAGTGGCACAGTCGTGAGAGAGTGGCAGAGTCGTGAGGGAGTGGCACAGTCGTGAGAGAGTGGCACAGTCGTGAGAGAGTGGCAGAGTCGTGAGGGAGTGGCACAGTCGTGAGAGAGTGGCACAGTCGTGAGAGAGTGGCACAGTCGTGAGAGAGTGGCACAGTCGTGAGAGAGTGGCAGAGTCGTGAGAGAGTGGCACAGTCATGAGAGAGTGGCAGAGTCGTGAGAGAGTGGCACAGTCGTGAGAGAGTGGCACAGTCGTGAGGGAGTGGCACAGTCGTGAGAGAGTGGCACAGTCGTGAGAGAGTGGCAAAGTCGTGAGAGAGTGGCAGAGTCGTGAGAGAGTGGCAGAGTCGTGAGGGAGTGGCACAGTCGTGAGGGAGTGGCACAGTCATGAGAGAGTGGCACAGTCGTGAGAGAGTGGCACAGTCATGAGAGAGTGGCACAGTCATGAGAGAGTGGCACAGTCGTGAGGGAGTGGCACAGTCGTGAGAGAGTGGCACAGTCGTGAGGGAGTGGCACAGTCGTGAGAGAGTGGCACAGTCGTGAGGGAGTGGCACGGTCGTGAGAGAGTGGCACAGTCGTGAGGGAGTGGCACAGTCATGAGAGAGTGGCACGGTCGTGAGAGAGTGGCACAGTCGTGAGGGAGTGGCACAGTCGTGAGAGAGTGGCACGGTCGTGAGGGAGTGGCACGGTCGTGAGAGAGTGGCAGAGTCGTGAGGGAGTGGCACAGTCGTGAGAGAGTGGCACAGTCGTGAGAGAGTGGCACAGTCGTGAGGGAGTGGCACAGTCGTGAGGGAGTGGCACAGTCGTGAGGGAGTGGCACAGTCATGAGAGAGTGGCACAGTCATGAGAGAGTGGCACAGTCGTGAGAGAGTGGCACAGTCGTGAGGAGTGGCACAGTCGTGAGAGAGTGGCACAGTCGTGAGAGAGTGGCACAGTCGTGAGGGAGTGGCACAGTCGTGAGGGAGTGGCACAGTCGTGAGGGAGTGGCACAGTCGTAGTCGCTTTGATAAAAAATAAAGGGTTTAGAGCTGTAAATATTGATTATTTCAATAATCGACGAGTCAGCGATTATTTCTATGTGAGATGTTTTTAATACATCATCAACCAAATAAAAGGTTGGAATACGGTGACTGAAGGCTTCTATTACAGATGAAACTCAGAAATAGTTTTTTTTAAATTATTTTTGATATTTTGACTCCGTAAAGATTACAACTGACAAAATACCGTATTTTCCGGAGTAAAAGTCGCACTGGAGTAAAAGTCGCACCAGCCAAAAAAATGCATAATAGGGAAGAAAAAAACAATAAGTCTCACTGGAGTATGAAATGCAGTTGTGTGAAAATAACAAATAATATCACATATAAGTCGCTCCGGAGTATAAGTATATAAGTACAAGTATATAAGTATAAATATAAGTATAAGTCACACCCCGGCCAAAACTATGAAAAACGGTGTGACTTATAATCCAGAAAATACGGTATTTGTTTACTCGAGGACAGAGCGAGTAAAACACTTGTGTCCCTTGTTAATTTGCGAAAAAAGGAAAAAGTATCTGATGTTATGTCTTAAATATCAGTTAAAATTCAGTTAATTATTATTTCGACCCAAAACCAGCTTCTTTTAACTGAAGAAATACTCGTCTGTTCAGAACTTGAATGAATGAATAATGGAAGTGCAGTTATGTCCAACGCCACCACCTTTGACCAAGATCCCCCCCCGACCCGACCTCGCCCCCACCCCACCCAACGATGCCGGGGCCCATTAAATAACGGACATCGTGATCAAACGCGAGAACAATCGGCCTTCACGATCCCGGCGGAGGGGGACAATGGGCCCCCCCGCGGTCATGTGTGGAAGCATCCAGGCAGACGCGGACCCTCGACTGATCCATATGTGAACCGCGCCGTCCGAAGTGGTCCGAGGGTGACCCGAGGGTGACCCGAGGGTGTGACCCGGGAGCGGGAGTTTGGGGCGAGCAGCTGGTGCGTGGGCCGAGACGGGACGTTGGCAAATTATCGTTCAAGGGAAAGAAAGAAAGAGAAAGAAGGGATGAGTCATTGCTCCAGTGTGTAAAGAAATGCTGGGAACAATAGAAGTCTTATCGAAGTTTATAGTCCCGTGAAGGCGGTTCCATGTTTCAATTACCGTATTTTCCGGACTATACGTTGCACCTTTTTTCATAGTTTTGGCCGGGCTGCGACTTATACTCCAGAGCGACTTATATGTGATATTATTTGTTATTTTTACACGGGTGACCGCATTTCACATGTTGATTATTTTCACCCTGACAACCACAAGAGGGCGCTCTAGGCTCTAAGCGACACAGAAGAAGAATCTGCAGTTCCTCTTCCTCTGGAGTTTGTGGAGTTGTTTAGAAGTGACACAGAGGAAGAAGAATTCAATGGATTTAGTGATTTGGGGTAAAACTGATGCTTTGCTAAACTTGTTAGCATGTTCTTTATGCTATAGTTATCTGAATAACTGTTCATATGTTACGTTAACATACCAGACACTTACCACAGTTCTGTCTGTGCCTCATGTGGCTAAAGGTGTTAGCGTTAGCATACGTCATGTAGCTGAAGGTGTTAGCGTTAGCATACGTACACCTATTCACCATGTTCTCTCATCTGGTATTATTTTAAACTGAATTTCAAGATGAAACGTCTGTTCTTGGTCTTGGATTTCATCATTAAATTTATCTTATTCTCCAGTGCGACTTATACGTGTTTTTTCTTCTCTATTTTTGGGCTGGTGCGACTTATACTCCGGTGCGACTTATGGTCCGGAAAATACGATACCTCCGTAAACCTGCGACGATATTTGCTTTGCTCAGAACCACGTTATCAACTCAAACGTCACCGTGACGAGCTTTTGACGGTCGGAAATAAACCAACCGAGACGACGGGGGCCTTTTTACTCTCACGTGCCCGGGGATACTGTCCGGAACAAGTCGCATTTCAGATGGCGCTGTCGTCCTATCTTTACAGCTAACGAGACACAAAGTTATCAGTCCCGTCACCACTTGCGTAAGTCGCGCCTTGGGCCAAACTCAAACCGAACCACGGTGTGAAACGGAGGGGTTCATCTTACAGTCTGAGGGAAATCAAACTCAGAATAACAGCGTTTTATGCTTCGCTCATTGATTCCACAGAAATCGGCGATGTTTTTCACTCCCTGTGATGTCTTTTCCCTTCATTTTCTTCAGTTGTTTTGATCAAACGGGCCACAAGTGTCCCCGGTTGGCTCATCCACCTGTCAATCACGCTCATCTGAACTCTGCAGTGCGTATTCTAGATCCCAAGTGTGAACAAGTCCCAGCGAACATCACATGACCACAACGAAAACGAAACTGTCCGGTACGAAAAACAAACCATTGATCAGAAGAGAACTTGGACCTTGACGTGACGACAAACCGATGTGGTGAGGACAGAACAGAGGGACGTCCCAGGAAGTTACGTCATCACAGGCGGCTTGTTCTTGTGATGTGGCCCATCCGTTTGGACTGGTTTTGTTCTTGAGACGCGGCCCATCCGTTTGGACTGGTTTCCTCAGGACTCTTGTTTGGCTTCAGGCTGAATCAAGAACCATTCTCCACAGTCTCCAGAACGAAAGAGCAAACTCACGCGAGCCTCTCTCATCTGTACACTGACTTTAGCTTATGACACTGTGAACATATCAATTATAGCTCAGTTTGTTATTATTGTATTGGCTGGTTTTCTGGTTAAAGAAATAGGTTGATTTTTGGTTCAGAAAAATGTATTGACAATTTTAATTGATTGACTTTTTAATTGATTGACTTTTTAAATTTTGACTTTTTAATTTATTGACCATTTTTGTTTATTGACAATATTTATTTATTTATTGACAATTTGTATTTATTGATAACTTTAATATATTGATATTTTTATTCATTGACAATTTTTATTTATTAACTTTTTTATTTATTGAAATTTTTTAGAAAATTTTTGTTTATTTATTATTTCCATTCATTTTAATTTTTTCATTTTTTAAAATTATTTTTTATTTATTTATTGACTATTCAATTTGTGTAGTTGGAGATGTAATCGCTAACTTAGATTCGGGAGCAGGACCACGCCTCAACCTCTTACCTCCCCAGCAACCACACCTCCACTCTTTAACCACGCCTCTTATTACCCAGAAGGCCTATATATGCAAAGGCCAATCCCAGCATCTCTTGTTGTCTCTGCTCTCTCGACAGAGAGACACTCAGTACAGCACGTTCATTCAAACCAACCATGAGCCATTTCCTCAGATTCTGATCCGTTCCAAATCTGAGCAATTCAGTCTGAAACATTCAGTCGGTCAGTTCCCCCCAGGACTCACCCAGCGCGATTCCACAGCTCCAAACACCATCAGCTCCTCCGCACCTGTGTCTCTCACGGACCCCACCTCCGGGCGTCCACACAGAACACCGACCTCCACTCCACAGCAACGGCCTGGACCCACGCGCGCTCCTTCTCGCTCTCTGCCCCTCATTTTAACCGGGCGCTATCCGAGCTTCCGGAGCGGGGCACGGCTCCCGCGCCGGCCGGCGCGCTCCGTGCGTCGCTCCGTGTGCTGCGCTCCGTGTGCTGCGGCAGGCGCGCGTCTCCACTCAGATGGACACCAGAGGCCGTACCGCAGCGGGCGCACCGGGCCGAAGCCGGTGGACATTTCTTTCAGACGCTACGTCAATAAATATCCATGTTTTCGTCAGCCTCACTTCCTGGTTCCACGTCCGTCCGGAGGCGCGCAGTTGATGACGTCACCATTGCTCCACGGGCCGCAGTGCGACCTCTCAGCTCCCCCTGGTGGCGGAAGCCAGGTTGTACAACTCAATTTGAAGCCAGATTAAACAACGTTCATAGGGACTCTGCAATGTCCCAGCTTGTCTTAACAATGTTGAGTTCAAATGCTCCCTCTTTTCTCAAACTTCCTCATCAATTCTTATCACCTTTGCTGCAGCTGCACTCGACTCCCTCAACATGCTTTCCTCTATCCCTCCTCTGTACCTACGTTTTACTGCACGTACCATCAACGTACCATCTTCTCTGCGCTGGCTCTTTACCATCCACTATCATTCTGGCTTAAGCTAATCTTTCTTTCACCTTCTGTTCATGCTGTTCATCGTTCCTACTCTTCTCACGTGAACTCTCAAGCTTCCTTTTCTTTTCTCATGCAACCTTCACACCTCGTAGGCTCACAATTCATGCTTCCACTAAATTACTTTCATGTCACATTCAGCTGTCTGGCTTCGCCGCCACATGTTAGCCACAGGTATCTTCAAAGATTCTGTTTCTAGCATTGCGGCAGGTTCTCATCTTCTCATTCGCATATTACCTTAAGTAAAAAAAATAAAAAATAAAATTCCCCAGCTCTGGCTTTTCATGCTACCTCATCTTACCATGTTCGCCTTGCAGCTCAACGCGCAGGCTCAACGCGCAGGCTCAACGCGCAGGCTCAACGCAACTCTCAGCTCAACGCACAGCTCAACGCACAGCTCACAGCTCAATAGCTCAATTCACAGCTACAGCTCAATAGCTCAATTCACAGCTACAGCTCAATAGCTCAATTCACAGCTACAGCTCACAGCTCAACTAACAGCTACAGCTCAATAGCTCCGCTTACAGCTCAATAGCTCAGCTCACAGCTCAATAGCTCAGCTCACAGCTCAATAGCTCAGCTCACAGCTCAATAGCTCAGCTCACAGCTCAATAGCTCAGCTCACAGCTCAATAGCTCAGCTCACAGCTCAATAGCTCAACTCACAGCTACAGCTCAATAGCTCAACTTACAGCTACAGCTCAATAGCTCAACTTACAGCTACAGCTCAATAGCTCAACTTACAGCTACAGCTCAATAGCTCAACTTACAGCTACAGCTCAATAGCTCAATTTACAGCTACAGCTCAATAGCTCAACAGCTCAATAGCTCAATAGCTCAACAGCTCAATAGCTCAACAGCTCAGTTACAGCTCCGAGCTACTACTCTCAGCTACAGCCCTCAGCCAACCCACATGTCACAACTTACAGCTCAGTTACAACTACAGCTCACTCAGAACCCGCCAGCAGCACGCTCGCCCCAGAGCATCCACGCTCGCCCCAGAGCATCCACGCTCGCCCCAGAGCATCCACGCTCGCCCCAGAGCATCCACGCTCACCCCAGAGCATCCACGCTCGCCCCAGAGCATCCACGCTCGCCCACGCTCGCCCCAGAGCATCCACGCTCGCCCACGCTCGCCCCAGAGCATCCACGCTCGCCCACGCTCGCCCCAGAGCATCCACGCTCGCCCACGCTCGCCCCAGAGCATCTACGCTCGCCCCAGAGCATCCAGAGCATCTACGCTCGCCCCAGAGCATCCAGAGCATCTACGCTCGCCCCAGAGCATCCAGAGCATCTACGCACGCCCCAGAGCATCCAGAGCATCTACGCTCGCCCCAGAGCATCCAGAGCATCTACGCTCGCCCCAGAGCATCCAGAGCATCTACGCTCGCCCCAGAGCATCCAGAGCATCTACGCTCGCCCCAGAGCATCCAGAGCATCTACGCACGCCCCAGAGCATCCAGAGCATCTACGCTCGCCCCAGAGCATCCAGAGCATCCTCGCTCGCCCCAGAGCATCCTCGCTCGCCCCAGAGCATCCTCGCTCGCCCCAGAGCGTCGCAGCCACGCTCGCCCCAGAGCATCCTCGCTCGCCCCAGAGCAGAGCAGCCACGCTCGCCCCAGAGCATCCTCGCTCGCCCCAGAGCAGAGCAGCCACGCTCGCCCCAGAGCAGCCATTCATCCCTCCATTCATCCCTCATTCCGCTCTATTCCCCCCCCTCCCCTTCCCCATTCATCCAAACCATTCGACCCCTTCCCCATCCATCCCGCATCCTCAGAGCCCCGCCCGCAGCCACACGCTCGCTCAGAGCCCCGCCCCGCAGCCACACGCTCGCTCAGAGCCCCGCCCCGCAGCCACACGCTCGCTAAGAGCCCCGCCGGCAACATGTTCACTCCAAGCACAAATCTCATCAGCAGCCACGCCCACGCGCTCGCCCCGACCCACGGCAGCATCCTCATGCTTGCCCCAATCCACGTATTCATTTCCCAGAGCCTTTTTCTGAGCCACCGGGCACAGGGACGTCTACCACAGAGCCACCGGGATACGCCCCTCTGGTTCTCAACAGTCTCTCCTTCGACCCTCTGCTCGCACAGAGTCCGTTCTCCACTCGATCTTTCGACTCTTCATTCATCCCTCCCTTAATCATTCATCCCGCTCTATTCCCCCCCCCCCCCCCCCCCCCCCTCCCCTTCCCCATTCATCCAAACCATTCGACCCCTTCCCCATTCATCCCACATCCCACTCAAGCTTTTCTGTGTCCTCACCAGGGTCTCATCGGGCACCGGGAAGCAGTCTCTCTCCGGAACAGTCACCGGGCACCGGGATGCTCATCCATCTCACATTCCCTCCTTCTTTTCAGAAGAAACATCTTTCAACGTGCACCTTATCCACCGCGCATCGGTCGGTGCATTGGAGACCGCCCGGAGCGCTCCGGCCCCTTCCAACCCATTCCAGCTGCCGTGCGTACTACACGGTCCTCAGGCGCTTAGTCTCCTCTACCAGGCATTCACATAATGCCAGAATTATACCCTACTATCGTTCTGGACATTTTGGGGGTTTGATCAGTCGGAAGGCTTATTCTACACCTCTCTAGTAGATCAATAAGGGATATCTTACTATGCGCAACTCATAATACTCAGTTTATTCCCCTCTATCAATCCGTCTCCTGCATTGCTCATACTCAAGTCACCGTAATTGACCAACTCCTACTCTCGATGCACCGTCCCAAATCCGACGCTCTACGATCGCTTCAATTCCTACTCCTCAATACTACTACCCTCATATCTTTCATTCCTCTCATTCTCAATCTCATTCATCTCAATTAAGTTCCCTCGTTCATCGCTCATATTGACTTCTTTGCTACCCGCAGCTCGTCAACTCCTAAATCCACGCAAACATTTCGCTCTCCACTCCGGAGCAAGGAGACTCCACCATAAATCCAGTTCTATCGACTGTCCGTTCAATCCTATCACTCTTGCATCTCATTCTCCATCTGCTTCCGTCGACGACCACAAACACTAAAACACTATTCAAATGTACCAGAATTAACCCTCGTCTCAGTAACGGACGGACTGCTTTCGATTTCATCCAGCTCCTCTTCAAGAGTGCTTGGCTATCCAGCTCCTCTTCCCCCGTGTCACTCGTAACATTATTTTCAGCCAGGCTTACGTCAAGATCCAGATCAACTTCCTTCATTTAAATCATTTTGGGGGTTCTGAATCGGCTGGGCTGATTACCCAAGACAGAGCCCCCATCCTGAGTCTCTACCCAGCCATCTCATCGATCTCTCTCGCTCTCGCTCTATCGCTCTCTCTCTCGATATCGCTCTAGCGCTCTCTCTCGATATCTCTCTCTCGATCTCTCTCTCGCTCTCTCTCTCTCTCGCTCTCTCGATATCTCTCTCTCATCTCATCAAGCTCTCTCGCTCTCTCGATATCTCTCTCTCATCTCATCAAGCTCTCTCGCTCTCTCGATATCTCTCTCTCGATCTCTCTCTCGCTCGCTCTCTCGATATCTCTCTCTCATCTCATCAAGCTCTCTCGCTCTCTCGATATCTCTCTCTCATCTCATCGAGCTCTCTCTCTCTCATCTCATCGAGCTCTCATCGATCTCTCATCGACCCATCATGACTTATCAATAAACATTCTTTCGTATTCCATTGTTGTGGCGTGGTCCTTGCTAGTGAATCTGATATTCTGACTTTCTAGTTTTTGTCTTATATATACTTTATTTTATTTTTTACATATTTTACCTTTACATGTTTGGCATGTTTTGTCTTTCCAATCACAGTATTTTCAAATTAAAACTCAGATATTGTGTCCAGCCTCTTAAAATGACTCTTATTTATAATATAAATAGTGTTTGTGAAAATATTATTTTCACAAACACTATTTACTCCCGATGACGATGAACGAGCTAAATGATCTCGATAGTGACGTGTGCTTAGATTTGAGATTTGTGTTTTCAACTTTTTTAAATAAAGTTTTAACTCACAGTTTTGACTCCAGAAGCGTGACCATAAAAGACGTTTGTTAAAGTCTAAAACACAGAGTTTAACACAGAATAAGACATAAAAACATTTAAATATGAAGACTGACTTATCTTGCATTAACAGTTCTGACCATTTCAATTGTGATTTGTGTTTTTGTGTCTAGGAACTGTTAATAAAGTAATGATTTTAACCCAATTTCAGGTTATACTTTGAATTACATTAATACAATATAAATAATTACAATTAACTGATACTTTTCTGACAGATTAAACCATCATTCGACAAAATACAGGAGTTCTATGGTTTTATTGTTGGTCAAATCCTGTCATTTATATGGATTATGGCTCTTGTTTACAGTCAGGTTGCTAGGTAACCGTTGTGGCATTACCTCTACCTACTGTATGTCATGTCCAACCAGGAAGTGACATTATAAACTTTACGAAAACTGGTCAAATTGGGGAAGAACGGGCAAAATGTTTAGTCAAATCTGAAATATAATTGTGTTGAGTGTGTTTTAGGGACATGTGCGGTTTAACTCGTCCTAACGACTGTAAACCACAGGCTCATTTGCATATTGTGTGCATGACATAACTCTCTAAAGGTTAAGGAGAGCAAAGGAGAAGGAAGAAGGAGGTATTTTTGCCCTTTTCTTTAAGCTGGAGTGAGCTGCAGTACCGCTCATGACCACTTGATGCCACTTGTGCTCTTTTACTCACTTTGCTCTGGCTTCTCATGGATGTATTATATTCTCCTTCTGAACAGCAAAGATTTCAAGCTGTCAGCAGTTTCTCCTCCTCCTCCCACAGAATGAGACCTGAAATCTAAAATATGATTCAATTGTGCTATGCTTGGTCAAGACTTGGTTTAATCGAGGTTTAGTCCTGGTTTAGTCCTGGTTTAGTCTTGGTTAAGTCTTGGTACTGTCTTGGTTTAGTCTTGGTTTAATCCTGGTTTGGTTTAGTCCTGGTTTAGTCCTGGTTTAGTATTGGTTAAGTCTTGGTACTGTCTTGGTTTGGTCTTGGTTTAATCCTGGTTTAGTCTTGGTTAAGTCTTGGTACTGTCTTGGTTTAATCCTGGTTTGGTTTAGTCCTGGTTTAGTCCTGGTTTAGTTCTGGTTTAGTCCTGGTTTAGTTCTGGTTTAGTCCTGGTTTAGTCCTGGTTTACTCCTGGTTTACTCCTGGTTTAGTCCTGGTTTAGTTCTGGTTTAATTCTGGTTTAGTTCTGGTTTAGTCCTGGTTCAGCCCTGGTTTAGTCCTGGTTTAGTCCTGGTTTAGTTCTGGTCTAGTCCTGGTTTAGTTCTGGTCTAGTCCTGGTTTAGCCCTGGTTTAGTTCTGGTCTAGTCCTGGTTTAGCCCTGGTTTACACTTGTAGCACTTCAGAGCATTTCTTATGACAAAAGGAAGTATGTTTATTACACTTTTTTCCCGTCATGCACTTGAGAAAGAAGATCCTGAATCTGTTTCTCCGTCAGCTTTTTAACCGTCGTCAGTAGCAACGGAATCGAGTTTGAAGAAGTTAAAAGTTTGGACGCGGCACATTTTTCACCACGAAGGCAAAAGTGGTTCTCTAAAAAGCAAGACAGTTGGTGGTGAGAGGAAGTGGAGACATTACTCAAAAGAAGACTCTTAATATCATTTACTCCACGTCTGCAAATGATGTTCAACAACAACAACAACAACAACAACAATGCAGTTTCATTTCATCCTTTACGACATTAAAAGCTTAAAAATATAATAAATGTTGCACCGGAATTCTACTTTCACACGACACAATTACCAGTTCAGTTTGACTTTAGAAACGCAGAGGAACGTGTTTTCTGCTCTGAGGGTGAAAAGGTGTTTTTTTTTTTTATCCCAGTCATGTTTTTGTAAAAAAATAAAAATTTTGACAATGCAAAAAAATTTCACAAATGGGGTTGCCAGATTTGACGTGGTTAAACCCAATTTACAGCTTTCTGTCCCGATGGAAAATTAATCTTTTTGAGGTTATAATAAATGTAAAAATGTCGTTCAAAAAGATGTTTCACTCACGTTCTCGGAGCCTCAGAAATCACCCAGTTTCAATTTTCAATGTTCAATATTTATTTAAGTTTTAGTTGATTTTAAATGTATACAAACAAGACAAAAGTGCTGGAAAAAAGAATGATATATTTTTAAATTACCAATACATTAAAAAATAAATTACAAATAAATTACAAATAAAATGAATACATAAATAATAGAAATGATGAAAATTAAAATAAATTTTAAAATGAAGGCACAGCAAGTACAACAGTCAAGTCCCATTTAGTGCAAAGACACGTGCAATATTTTAAGTTCTAAAAGACATGAAAGTTACTCCAGAAGGCCAATGACAATACAAATAATGTGCTTTTTAAGTTGTTTAAGTTGTGATTGTTGTTAAGGTTTAATGAAGAGAATGCAGTAAATTCTACCTTTAATACATAAAAAAGAAAAAGACTTTCTGATATTTTAGCGTTTATTTGTTGTTTTTTGGCCATGTTTGTGTTTGAATAGAGAAGTTCGGGCCGAGGTTGCCAGATAAAGCCGAGGTCGCGTTAAGTGCATAAAGTCTCCACCTCTCAACACTTTGACCTCTGACCCCGCACTTCAGAAGGGCTCCGAGGTCACAGCTGGACACCTGGTGAGGAGTGAGACCTGTCACCAATTAACAGCCTCTGTTTGCACTCAGATAACGTGTTGACTAAGTGGGCTTTTATTATCGAGTTCATCTCAGTTATGTGGAGTTTAGTACTTTTAAATACAAGCTTTTATTATAGATACAGAAAGTCTGGAAGTTGTGCGTGTGTGCGTACATTCTCATCTGATTAGAAAAGTGGAAGAACACTCCCATTTTAAGTTCACAAAACACTTTTTTAACTTGAGAAATGTAGACTTTAGAATGTGGTTCAGGACTGTTACTTCATATTTACGTGTTTTAGGGGCCGGTAGAAGGGGGCGGGGCTAGTAACAACATGACAAAATGCATAAAAAACTAGTTTAAAACAAATTACTGATGTTTGTTGTTCACTCGTTCAAGGTTTCTGAAGATACTAATTGATTAAAGAAGACGTTATGCTTTAGAAATGACTGAAGACTTTGACACTTGTTGAACATTTACAAAACAGTAGAGGGCGATTCACGACACGAGAGTTGTAAAAACGTTTGCAAAATTGTCAAATTCTGAATAAAATGACGTCTATAACATTGACGGCTGCTTTTTGAAAATATATCAAAAAGTGCGTTGGTTAAACCTTTGATTGATTCTACAATAAGAACCTCTGCATTTACCACCACATGTGGAAAAAAGATAAAAAATATCAAGCCAGGAGCTAAAGAATGTCTAATTACAGGCCCATTTTACTGATTGCATAGAATAAATAATACCATAATACTAAAAATGCTAAAAATTATAAAAATGTTTTGCAGAATAGCACATTTTTTAGGTTTATCATTTCACTTCCTGTTTGTAATTGATGACATCACACTAGGAAATTACCCAGCAAACACTGGGCGCATTGGTTCATTCGCCCAAGCATCGACTAAGCACGAGCACTGACTAAGCATGAGCATCGACTAAGCATGAGCATTGACTAAGCATGAGCACTGACTAAGCATGAGCATTGACTAAGCATGAGCATTGACTAAGCATGAGCATTGACTAAGCATGAGCATTGACTAAGCATGAGCATCGACTACACATGAGCATCGACTAAGCACGAGCATTGACTAAGCATGAGCAGAGCATCGACTAAGCATGAGCATCGACTACACATGAGCATCGACTAAGCACGAGCATTGACTAAGCATGAGCAGAGCATCGACTAAGCATGAGCTTCGACTAAGCATGAGCACTGACTAAGCACGAGCATCGACTAAGCATGAGATCATATCAGAATGTTGTGTCATGATTATCATGGCCAAAATAACTGTGATAACATGATAATTATGAAACTTGCTGTCAGTTTAATTAAGACATTCGTACTTCCTCATAATGAATAATTCTGTGTCTAAACAACTAATATATTTGTTCTTTGTTATAAGTGAAAAACAGCAAAACATGATGAATAAGACTTTTTTTCCTGCATATTCTGGTGATAAAATGGCGATTATTATCATCATATTTGAATTATAACACGGTCTTAAAAGTCCTTTACTACTTCACCAACAACATCAATAACTACTAATACGTGTACTACTACTTCAATCTTAAACAAAGTACCCGGCTGAATCATCTACTTTATTCAAAGTGAACCATTAGCATTTCCATTCACTCGATGCTAACTCGATGCTAACGTGTCTCTTTTCAGTGACTCAGCATGAGCCGCTGTAACTCTGTTTGTACATTTCAATCTGAAAACACTTTGAGATGCAAAAACGACTACAATCTGCCCCGCGCTGGGTCCAAAGTGAAAAGTCTGGGTCAAAAACGCCGGTCAAAAATGGCCGTACGCGTCAGATCCGTCAGCGGCGTAACATAATTTATATAGTTAAAACCACATTTGCCTTCGTCATGTTTAAACAAATAAAACAAATCTGACTGTAAATGAGCATAAAAGACAGAACTGGTCATAAGGTCATAAGCTCCTCTGGGTTTTTAAAGTCTGGTACTTGTACTTTAGTCGTTAGTCAGTTTAAGTACAGTGTAAATTCAAGAATAAATGTAACAAATCAATTCAGTTTTTTAAGATATATTTTGTAAAATTATACGTCAAATGTAAAATATAGTTTTCTACAAAAATAAAATAAATACATAATAATAATAATGATAATGATAATAATAATCATGGTAATCTCAATAATCATAATAATCATGACATATAATAATTGAGTTTGTTTTTCAATGAATAATACATATTTATAAATGCTTTGCCTTAATCTAAATTGTTTCAATAACATGTTACGTTGAAAATTATTTTGTAGGTAAAGAAAAAAGTTGTCGGTTTCAAAACTGGTATCAAGTGGTTTCCATAGTAACCTTATAGTTTTAAAGTAACATTACTCTTGTGCAGCTCCTCTGCTCCTAAACTTCTCCTTTTCTCAAGTTGCTCTGACAGAAGACAAAGAACACGTCCCACACTTTGGCCTTAATCCTCGACCCGGTTCAGGCCCAGAGGGAGGCGGTGTCTGTGGTGCGTTCAGGGCGTGGCCAGAGCGTAGGATTTCACCAAGAATGTAATAATAGACCATAAAGAGAAGAAACCCTGCAGCAGATCGTACAAGGAGGGTTCGGATTGTGCAAATATGAGATCGTTTTATTTGTAGATAAGTCCAAGTTATGAATACAGACACTGCTGGAGGTGAAGAGGAGGACCTGGAGAGGCTGAGGAGGAGCTGGAGAGAGGCTGAGGAGGAGCTGGAGAGGCTGAGGAGGAGCTGGAGAGAGGCTGAGGAGGAGATGAGGAGGCTGAGGAGGAGCTGGGGAGAGGCTGAGGCTGAGGAGGAGCTGGAGAGGCTGAGGAGGAGCTGGAGAGGAGCTGGAGAGGCTGAGGAGGAGCTGGAGAGGCTGAGGAGGAGATGAGGAGGCTGAGGAGGAGCTGGGGAGAGGCTGAGGCTGTGGAGGAGCTGGAGAGGCTGAGGAGGAGCTGGAGAGGCTGAGGAGGAGCTGGAGAGGCTGAGGAGGAGATGAGGAGGCTGAGGAGGAGCTGGGGAGAGGCTGAGGCTGAGGAGGAGCTGGAGAGGCTGAGGAGGAGCTGGAGAGGCTGAGGAGGAGCTGGAGAGGCTGAGGAGGAGGTGGAGAGAGGCTGAGAAGGAGCTGGAGAGGCTGAGGAGGAGCTGGAGAGGCTGAGGAGGAGAAGGAGAGAGGCTGAGGCTGAGGAGGAGTTGGAGAGGCTGAGGAGGAGCTGGAGAGGCTGAGGAGGAGCTGGAGAGAGGCTGGGGAGGAGATGAGGAGGAGCTGAAGAGGCTGAGGAGGAGCTGGAGAGGCTGAGGAGGAGCTGAAGAGGTTGAGGAGGAGATGAGGAGGCTGAGGAGGAGCTGGAGAGGCTGAGGAGGAGATGAGGAGGCTGAGGAGGAGCTGGGGAGGCTGAGGAGGAGCTGGAGAGGCTGAGGAGGAGATGAGGAGGCTGAGGAGGAGCTGGGGAGAGGCTGAGGCTGAGGAGGAGCCGGAGAGGCTGAGGAGGAGCTGGAGAGAGGCTGGGAGGAGATGAGGAGGCTGAGAAGAAGCTGGAGAGGCTGAGGAGGAGCTCAGGAGGAGCTGGAGAGGCTGAGGAGGAGCTGGAGAGGCTGAGGAGGAGCTGGAGAGGCTGAGGAGGAGCTGGAGAGGCTGAGGAGGAGATGGAGAGAGGCTGAGAAGGAGCTGGAGAGGCTGAGGAGGAGCCGGAGAGGCTGAGGAGGAGCTGGAGAGGCTGAGGAGGAGAAGGAGAGAGGCTGAGGAGGAGCTGAAGAGGCTGAGGAGGAGATGGAGAGGCTGAGGAGGAGCTGGAGAGGAGCTGGAGAGGCTGAGGAGGAGCTGGAGAGAGGCTGGGGAGGAGATGAGGAGGCTGAGGAGGAGCTGAAGAGGCTGAGGAGGAGCTGGAGAGGCTGAGGAGGAGCTCAGGAGGAGCTGGAGAGGCTGAGGAGGAGCTGAAGAGGTTGAGGAGGAGATGAGGAGGCTGAGGAGGAGCTGGAGAGGCTGAGGAGGAGCTGGAGAGGCTGAGGAGGAGCTCAGGAGGAGCTGGAGAGGCTGAGGAGGAGCTGAAGAGGTTGAGGAGGAGATGAGGAGGCTGAGGAGGAGCTGGAGAGGCTGAGGAGGAGCTGGAGAGAGGCTGGGGAGGAGATGAGGAGGCTGAGGAGGAGCTGGAGAGGCTGAGGAGGAGCTGGAGAGGCTGAGGAGGAGCTGGAGAAGCTGAGGAGGAGATGAGGAGGCTGAGGAGGAGCTGGAGAGGCTGAGGAGGAGATGAGGAGGCTGAGGAGGAGCTGGGGAGAGGCTGAGGAGGAGCTGGAGAGGCTGAGGAGGAGCTGGAGAGAGGCTGAGGAGGAGCTGAAGAGGCTGAGGAGGAGATGAAGAGGCTGAGGAGGAGCTGGAGAGGAGCTGGAGAGGCTGAGGAGGAGCTGGAGAGGCTGAGGAGGAGCTAGAGAGAGGCTGGGGAGGAGATGAGGAGGCTGAGGAGGAGCTCAGGAGGAGCTGGAGAGGCTGAGGAGGAGCTGAAGAGGTTGAGGAGGAGATGAGGAGGCTGAGAAGGAGTTGGAGAGAATGAGGAGGAGCTGGAGAGAGGCTGAGGCTGAGGAGGAGCTGGAGAGGCTGAGGAGGAGCTGGAGAGAGGCTGGGGAGGAGATGAGGAGGAGCTGAAGAGGCTGAGGAGGAGCTGGAGAGGCTGAGGAGGAGATGAGGAGGCTGAGGAGGAGCTGGGGAGAGGCTGAGGCTGAGGAGGAGCTGGAGAGGCTGAGGAGGAGCTGGAGAGGAGCTGGAGAGGCTGAGGAGGAGCTGGAGAGGCTGAGGAGGAGATGAGGAGGCTGAGGAGGAGCTGGGGAGAGGCTGAGGCTGAGGAGGAGCTGGAGAGGCTGAGGAGGAGCTGGAGAGGCTGAGGAGGAGCTGGAGAGGCTGAGGAGGAGATGAGGAGGCTGAGGAGGAGCTGGGGAGAGGCTGAGGCTGAGGAGGAGCTGGAGAGGCTGAGGAGGAGCTGGAGAGGCTGAGGAGGAGCTGGAGAGGCTGAGGAGGAGGTGGAGAGAGGCTGAGAAGGAGCTGGAGAGGCTGAGGAGGAGCTGGAGAGGCTGAGGAGGAGAAGGAGAGAGGCTGAGGCTGAGGAGGAGTTGGAGAGGCTGAGGAGGAGCTGGAGAGGCTGAGGAGGAGCTGGAGAGAGGCTGGGGAGGAGATGAGGAGGAGCTGAAGAGGCTGAGGAGGAGCTGGAGAGGCTGAGGAGGAGCTGAAGAGGTTGAGGAGGAGATGAGGAGGCTGAGGAGGAGCTGGAGAGGCTGAGGAGGAGATGAGGAGGCTGAGGAGGAGCTGGGGAGGCTGAGGAGGAGCTGGAGAGGCTGAGGAGGAGATGAGGAGGCTGAGGAGGAGCTGGGGAGAGGCTGAGGCTGAGGAGGAGCCGGAGAGGCTGAGGAGGAGCTGGAGAGGCTGAGGAGGAGCTGGAGAGAGGCTGGGGAGGAGATGAGGAGGCTGAGAAGAAGCTGGAGAGGCTGAGGAGGAGCTCAGGAGGAGCTGGAGAGGCTGAGGAGGAGCTGGAGAGGCTGAGGAGGAGCTGGAGAGGCTGAGGAGGAGATGGAGAGAGGCTGAGAAGGAGCTGGAGAGGCTGAGGAGGAGCCGGAGAGGCTGAGGAGGAGCTGGAGAGGCTGAGGAGGAGAAGGAGAGAGGCTGAGGAGGAGCTGAAGAGGCTGAGGAGGAGATGGAGAGGCTGAGGAGGAGCTGGAGAGGAGCTGGAGAGGCTGAGGAGGAGCTGGAGAGAGGCTGGGGAGGAGATGAGGAGGCTGAGGAGGAGCTGAAGAGGCTGAGGAGGAGCTGGAGAGGCTGAGGAGGAGCTCAGGAGGAGCTGGAGAGGCTGAGGAGGAGCTGAAGAGGTTGAGGAGGAGATGAGGAGGCTGAGGAGGAGCTGGAGAGGCTGAGGAGGAGCTGGAGAGGCTGAGGAGGAGCTCAGGAGGAGCTGGAGAGGATGAGGAGGAGCTGGAGAGGCTGAGGAGGAGCTCAGGAGGAGCTGGAGAGGCTGAGGAGGAGCTGGAGAGGCTGAGGAGGAGCTGGAGAGGCTGAGGAGGAGCTGGAGAGGCTGAGGAGGAGATGAGGAGGCTGAGGAGGAGCTGGAGAGGCTGAGGAGGAGCTGGAGAGGCTGAGGAGGAGCTGGAGAGGCTGAGGAGGAGCTGGAGAGGCTGAGGAGGAGATGAGGAGGCTGAGGAGGAGCTGGGGAGAGGCTGAGGCTGAGGAGGAGCTGGAGAGGCTGAGGCTGAGGAGGAGCTGGAGAGGCTGAGGAGGAGCTGGAGAGGCTGAGGAGGAGCTGGAGAGGCTGAGGAGGAGAAGGAGAGAGGCTGAGGAGGAGCTGAAGAGGCTGAGGAGGAGCTGGAGAGGCTGAGAAGGAGCTGGAGAGAGGCTGGGGAGGAGATGAGGAGGCTGAGGAGGAGCTGAAGAGGCTGAGGAGGAGCTGGAGAGGCTGAGGAGGAGCTCAGGAGGAGCTGGAGAGGCTGAGGAGGAGCTGAAGAGGTTGAGGAGGAGATGAGGAGGCTGAGGAGGAGCTGGAGAGGCTGAGGAGGAGCTGGAGAGAGGCTGAGGCTGAGGAGGAGCTGGAGAGAGGCTGGGGAGGAGATGAGGAGGCTGAGGAGGAGCTGAAGAGGCTGAGGAGGAGCTGGAGAGGCTGAGGAGGAGCTCAGGAGGAGCTGGAGAGGCTGAGGAGGAGCTGGAGAGGCTGAGGAGGAGATGGAGAGAGGCTGAGAAGGAGCTGGAGAGGCTGAGGAGGAGCCGGAGAGGCTGAGGAGGAGCTGGAGAGGCTGAGGAGGAGAAGGAGAGAGGCTGAGGAGGAGCTGAAGAGGCTGAGGAGGAGATGGAGAGGCTGAGGAGGAGCTGGAGAGGAGCTGGAGAGGCTGAGGAGGAGCTGGAGAGAGGCTGGGGAGGAGATGAGGAGGCTGAGGAGGAGCTGAAGAGGCTGAGGAGGAGCTGGAGAGGCTGAGGAGGAGCTCAGGAGGAGCTGGAGAGGCTGAGGAGGAGCTGAAGAGGTTGAGGAGGAGATGAGGAGGCTGAGGAGGAGCTGGAGAGGCTGAGGAGGAGCTGGAGAGGCTGAGGAGGAGCTCAGGAGGAGCTGGAGAGGCTGAGGAGGAGCTGAAGAGGTTGAGGAGGAGATGAGGAGGCTGAGGAGGAGCTGGAGAGGCTGAGGAGGAGCTGGAGAGAGGCTGGGGAGGAGATGAGGAGGAGCTGGAGAGGCTGAGGAGGAGCTCAGGAGGAGCTGGAGAGGCTGAGGAGGAGCTGGAGAGGCTGAGGAGGAGCTGGAGAGGCTGAGGAGGAGCTGGAGAGGCTGAGGAGGAGATGAGGAGGCTGAGGAGGAGCTGGGGAGAGGCTGAGGCTGAGGAGGAGCTGGAGAGGCTGAGGAGGAGCTGGAGAGGCTGAGGAGGAGCTGGAGAGGCTGAGGAGGAGAAGGAGAGAGGCTGAGGAGGAGCTGAAGAGGCTGAGGAGGAGCTGGAGAGGCTGAGAAGGAGCTGGAGAGAGGCTGGGGAGGAGATGAGGAGGCTGAGGAGGAGCTGAAGAGGCTGAGGAGGAGCTGGAGAGGCTGAGGAGGAGCTCAGGAGGAGCTGGAGAGGCTGAGGAGGAGCTGAAGAGGTTGAGGAGGAGATGAGGAGGCTGAGGAGGAGCTGGAGAGGCTGAGGAGGAGCTGGAGAGAGGCTGAGGCTGAGGAGGAGCTGGAGAGAGGCTGGGGAGGAGATGAGGAGGCTGAGGAGGAGCTGAAGAGGCTGAGGAGGAGCTGGAGAGGCTGAGGAGGAGCTCAGGAGGAGCTGGAGAGGCTGAGGAGGAGCTGAAGAGGTTGAGGAGGAGATGAGGAGGCTGAGGAGGAGCTGGAGAGGCTGAGGAGGAGCTGGAGAGAGGCTGAGGCTGAGGAGGAGCTGGAGAGAGGCTGGGGAGGAGATGAGGAGGAGCTGAAGAGGCTGAGGAGGAGCTGGAGAGGCTGAGGAGGAGCTCAGGAGGAGCTGGAGAGGCTGAGGAGGAGCTGGAGAGGCTGAGGAGGAGCTGGAGAGGCTGAGGAGGAGATGAGGAGGCTGAGGAGGAGCTGGGGAGGCTGAGGAGGAGCTGGGGAGGCTGAGGAGGAGCTGGAGAGGCTGAGGAGGAGGAGCTGGAGAGGCTGAGGAGGAGATGAGGAGGCTGAGGAGGAGCTGGGGAGGCTGAGGAGGAGCTGGGGAGGCTGAGGAGGAGCTGGAGAGGCTGAGGAGAAACAATGAAAACAATTGTGACAAAAAACATTATTTTACTTTGCAGTGTAAAGTAGAAATTAATCAAAATTACTTAATTTTGTTTCTTGAAAATTGCCAAATTTGACAAAAAATATATATTTGGACTTTGTTTTTAATTTAATAAATGAATAAAATGCATTTAAATTTCATAATACATAAATAATTAAAATCATATAAATTGTGTTTCTATGGTCAGGATATACATGTTTGTACTTTTACAATTATTTTGCTCCCTAAATAATTACAATTACTGATGAACTGTTCAGTCTTGATATCGCAGTACAATTTAATTAGATATAATTGTACTTGTCATTACTACTGCTGCTTCTACTCACAGAAAAACCCAATATACAGACAATAATTGATACAAAAACCTGTATTTTAAGACTCCAATCCAACTCTTTTCGTCTATAACACACATAAAAGACAACACAAAAACAGAACAATAATCACACATTTAAACACTAAACTCAACAGCTCAAACTGGACGCGGGCCTCGACCACAGTCCCAGTCCTTTTTTAGTGGAATACAATATCTAAACACTTCATTCACGTATTTTAAACACTTAGACGGGACTGAGGGATGAATAAAAACAGAGATATATCTTTTTTCTTGTCCTCTACCGTTGTGCAAACTGCTGTTGTGTCCTCGGGCAGGACACGTGCCACTCGGCCTGGTGTGAATGTGCTGAACATATTCTGCTGAACATATTTACATTGAGTGGATCAGACACTTCCACGTTTGGTACATTTAATTGAAACAGCAGTTAAAGGCGGTGTAAACAAACAGAAATGTCCTGAATGCGCTCTGGCTGAACTCACTCTGAACTCCTGATATTTATTAGGTTTGGCAAAGATTCTAAGTGTCCAGATTGTTTTCCTCTGCAGGGCAAATGGAAAACAAATGATTCTGGATCATAGAGTCATTTCATTTTATTTTGTATCATTTTATTTTATAGTTTAGTTTAATTTGTTTTTTTATCATTATCATTATTATTATTTTAATTTAATTTAATTTAATTTAATTTTAGTTTAGTTTAGTTTAGTTTAGTTCATTTAATTTAATTTAATTAACTTTTTTTAAATTTCTTATTTCATTTATTTATTTTTCAGTTTATTTTATTTTATTTTGGTTTATTTTATAGTTTATTTAATTAAATTTTTTGTTTTATTTTATCATTGTATTTATTTATAGTTTAGCTTAGTTTTTTATTTTTATTTTTCAGTTTAGTTTGGTTTAGTTTGGTTTATTATAAAACAATGGCAGCAATGACATGATGATACTTTCCAGACACTTTCTGTAGTTCCATATCTTGATATATTTATGAGTGATATATCACTGTTGCACAAATATAGCAGTAGTTTGAAAGATCAGAGTGGAGAAAAACATATCAATTTAAAAGATAAAACACAAACAAATAAAATAAATCAGGTTGAAACGACATTCCCTTTCATTCTGAAAACTGTAAATTATTAGCGTCTTGATAATTTATCGTTTTGAACCAAATATTTCATTGAAAGTATTTGGAGGGATCATCTCGGCACATTGTGTGTTTTTAACTGGACTTAGTGGGAAATGTATATATTTTGAAACATTTTCTCTACCTTGAAAGGAGCAGGATTAGTTAGTAGTACCACAAGTTGAGCAGTAATACCGTATTTTCCGGACTATAAGTCGCACCCTTTTTCATAGTTTTGGCCGGGGTGCGACTTATACTTATATTTATACTTATATACTTATACTCCAGAGCGACTTATAGATGTTTTTTTTTCTCTATTATGCATTTTTTGGCTGGTGCGACTTATACTCCGGAAAATACAGTAGTTGTTCTATTATCAATGTGAATTAAACTGTAATGGGAGTAATTGCAGTAAAAGTTGCACACGTAACAGTGGCAGTAGTCGCAGCAGCAGAAGTATCAGAAGTTGCAGTAGTTCAGTTAAAGAGACTGTACAATCAGGAGTATTAGTAGTAGTAGTAATAGTCGTTAATACTTCTACTTCCATGACCACATCTTCCCTTTTCCTCCTCTGACCCTGCGACGCCACAAAGACGATTTACTCGCCCCGTTTACGTTCTGCGCCGTAAACATCGCGCTCACAAAGAATACTTTTGTGTACCATAATACTGCACACATGTGGGCCGGCCCCCGTACTTTTGATCTGAAAATACTCGTACGCTTTCGACAATACGGCCTTTGTCTGACTCTTGTTTACTGCGGCTCCGTGTTTTCCACAGTTCACTCCGCTTTATGGCGCGTAAAACTCTGCGGCGCGGGCCAGGCCTGGACGGGCTTTGGTAATTAGCGCGAGCGGAGCGTCGTTCGACCGTTCGCCAACGCCGTTCCTCAGCGTAACGAAAATGTGTACGAAGAGCGGGACGAGGTGGTGGGACGTGTGGGGACGTGGGGGGACGTGTGGGGACGTGTGGGGGGACGTGTGGGGACGTGGGGGGACGTGTGGGGACGTGGGGGGGACGTGTGGGGACGTGTGGGGACGTGGGGGGACGTGGGGGGACGTGTGGGGACGTGTGGGGGGACGTGTGGGGACGTGTGGGGGGACGTGTGGGGACGTGGGGGGACGTGTGGGGACGTGGGGGGACGTGTGGGGACGTGTGGGGGGACGTGTGGGGACGTGTGGGGGGACGTGTGGGGACGTGTGGGGGGACGTGTGGGGACGTGTGGGGGGGGATGGACTCGGGACGTTTGAGTTTATAGATGATAACGCCGATAATGAACTCTGCCAACTTATTAACACGCAAAAAGTCTTGAGAAAAATCATAATACCGTATTTTCCGGACTATAAGTCGCTCTGGAGTATAAGTCGCACCAGCCAAAAAATGCATAATAGAGAAGAAAAAAACATATATAAGTCGCACTGGAGTATGAAATACGGTTGCAAGTGTGAAAATAACAAATAATATCACATATAAGTCGCTCCGGAGTATAAGTATATAAGTATAAATATAAGTATAAGTCGCACCCTGGCACCCTGGCCAAAACTACGAAAAAAAGTGTGATTTATAGTCCGGAAAATACGGTAATCTAGTTTTCTTTGTAAATCTCACTTTTTTGATAGTTTAGCGCTAAATTATAAGTCCATAAATTCAGATCTTTTGACTTCTTTCAGTATTCAGAAAATGTGCACACTGTAACTGTTCCTGCTCGTCGCCACGGTGATGCCATTGCTTTGCTAAAGTCTTTCGTAGCAGGCATTAAACGTATCTATCGCAGTAGATACTGTATTTTCTGGACTATAAGTCGCACCTTTTCACATAGTTTTGGCCGGGATGCGACTTATACTTATATTTATATACTTATACTTGTACTTATACTCCAGTGCGACTTATATATATTTTTTCGTCTCTGTTATGATTTTTTTTGGCTGGTGCGACTTATAGTCCAGAAAATACGGTAATTGATTGATAGATAATGTCATGCTGTGGAACGATCCGGAAAACAGTCACATTTCCATTGAGAAGAAGATACACGGCACACTTAGAAAACTTTCCCGATCCACAGATGTTTTCTCTTGACATTAGATTAGAAAATACTTCCAAAAAAAGTCTAAATCGTCTAAAAAAACAAGTCCAAAAATCTCATTCAAACTAAACAAATCCAGACAAAACGACGTCATTCTCAACTCTACTAAAACTCTTTTATCTAAACTTCTCTTTAGCACAGCCTGTTCTGTCCTGCTCTGCTCGAGTCCGCGGAGGTCAGGGGTCAAAGTTGGCGGGGTCAGGCTGGACACGGCGTGCTAGCATCCGTCTTCATTAGCGCGCGGTCTGGAAGTGCTCAGCTCCGCCTCCTCCTCCAGACCTGAGAGCAAAACTATGTGTCCGCTCGGGATAAACAGCTGCTGGAAACAGATCGACACAATCCACCAGTGAAGGCAACAGGAAACCGAACCAAAACACGCTCTGGACATGGCTCTGGACATGGCTCTGGTTTTTTAACGTCAACATGATTCAGTTCACGGCGTTTCAAACATGTTCAGGAGCATTGGCCGTTTGAGAAAAGACTGACTTATAAACTGTTGAATGAATACAGGTTTCAGAGATAAAGAAGATTTGTTTGTTCCCTCGTTTAAAAGAGGAAAGTTCAGAGAAAGCAAGTTTAGAACGTCCTGGAGGAAGCTGTAGAGACGAGTCAGCGCTCACTCATTTATGAGGTGTGGCGAGGATTCCAAGTGTCCAGATTGTTTTCCTCTGCAGGGCAATTGGAAAACAAATGATTCTGGATTAGATTGGATTATTTTATTTCACTTTATTTTACTTTATTTCACTTTATTTTACTTTGCTTTATAGTTTTTTTAATAGCTTAATTTGTTTTATTTTTTGTTTTATTATTTTAATTTTATTTTTTGTTTAGTTTATTTATAAATGTTTTTGTTTAGTTTAGTTTATTTCATTTTATTTAATTTAAATTTATTGTCTATTCTATTTATTTTTAATTGTTTTTGTTTAATTATTTTGTATTACATCTATTTAGTTTTTGGTTTAGTTTATTTCATTTTATTGTATTTCATATCATTTAATTTCATTTTTAGTTTAGTTTAGTTTATTCTTTATTTTATTTTATTTTATCGTTTATTCTATTCTATTTCATTTTTTGTTTAATTGTTTTTGTTTAATTATTTTTGATTTCATCTCTTTATTTTTTAGTTTAGTTTATTTAATTTTATTGTATTTCATATTATTTAATTTAATTTTTAGTTTAGTTTATTCTTTATTTTATAGTTAATCTATTTTATTTTATTTATTTTTTTATTATTTTTTTATTTTATTCATTTTTTATTTTATTTTATTTTATAGTTCTTTCTATTTTATTTTATTTTTTGTTTCATTATTTTATTTATTTTTTAGTTCAGTTTAGTTCATTCGTCAGGGAATACATTTGAACGTCATCAGTGTTCGAGGCGTTCCAGGAGGAAATCGATGTTGTGGAGATGGTTTGACCCAGAGGCAGCGTGTGGAGGGAGAAACGCTGTGGTCCGAGTACAGACCCTTGGGGGACACCTGGGGGAAGTGGGGGCTTCTGGGGAGGTAAAGCCCTGGAAGAGAACCATTCGAGTGGTGCAACTCGAGGCCAATGCCATGTTCAGGACGAGTGGACTCTGAGGGCAGAGAGGGTGTCGTTAAGCACTCTCAGAAGCACAGATCCAGCCCTAAACCCAGACTGAAACGTCTCTCCAAATAGCATCTGGAGATATGAGGGAAGAAGAAGACCAAAAGGGCAGATGTGAGTTTCTACAAAATGAAGGTGTCAAGGTTGGATTTTTTTTGAAGATTGGTTTGACCGCAGCACGTTTAAGGACAACCGGAGACAACTGTTGCTAACGGAGAGTAGGCGGGGCCCCATGGCGTCGATGACCTCCTTCATCATCTTCGCGGGCAGAGTACGTATAGCAGGAAGGTTGTGGGGTTTAGCTCCTTTTATGCTATGTTTTCCTTCTCAAAAACACATTAAAAAAAGCATGAAACAGGAAGTCAATCACTGCCATTAACATTAATAGCTCCGTTTTGTGTTGATCTCGCCTGCAATAGAATTCTCATCCAAATGCAATTACTGTATTTTCCGGACTATAAGTCGCACCAGCCAAAAAATGCATAATAGAGAAGAAAAAAACACGTGTAAGTCGCAATTTGTGGAGAAATTTAGTTGATTCCAAGGCCAAGAACAGACGTTTAATCTTGAAATGCAGTTTAAAATAATAACAGATGAGAGAACATGGTGAATAGGTGTACGTATGCTAACGCTAACACCTTCAGCTACATGACGTATGCTAACGCTAACACCTTCAGCTACATGACGTATGCTAACGCTAACACCTTCAGCTACATGACGTATGCTAACGCTAACACCTTCAGCTACATGACACACAGACAGAACTGTGGTAAGTGTCTGGTATGTTAACGTAACATATGAACAGTTATTCAGATAACTATAGCATAAAGAACATGCTAACAAGTTTACCAAAGCATCAGTTTTACCCCAAATCACTAAATCCATTGAATTCTTCTTCCTCTGTGTCACTTCTAAACAACTCCACAAACTCCAGAGGAAGAGGAAGTGCAGATTCTTCTTCTGCGTCGCTTACAGCCTAGAGCGCCCTCTTGTGGTCGCCAGTGTGAAAATAATGAATAATATCACATATAAGTCGCTCCGGAGTATAAGTATAAATATAAGTATAAGTCGCACCCCGGCCAAACTATGAAGAAAGGTGTGACTTATAGTCCCAAAAATACGGTATTTTGATGTCGCCTGCAATAGAATTCTCATCCAAATGCCGTTACATGGTTCGTTTATTACATCCAGCAAATAATAGTTCTCAAAATGACGCTGTTTGTCCGAGAGGGTCAGGCCTGGATTAGATTCCGTCCATCAGAGAGAATCAAAGCACGTCAACAGCGTTTTAGCAGAGACGCAGAGGGCGCGGCCTACGCCTCTTCAAACAGCCGCTAATTTCATGTCGCGTCTTCAAGCCTCAATGCTTCACTGTGTTAGCTCCGCACGACATTTGACCCCTGCCCCCGTCTCCCTCTCTCTACGGGACGTCCCGACAGCAGATCCACTAATCGGCTCATTAAAGACGGGATCAATGGCGGCGCTGACAAGGGGGCCGAGCTACAGCGAGGGAGGGAGAGACCGGGCCTTCTCGAACGACGGGCCGCGAGCACAAACAAGCCGGGAGAGGAGGGAGAGGTGAGGGGTGAGAGGCCACCGACCCGCCGCACGGGGAGAGGGGCGCGGCGCTGGCGTCCGAACCGCAGCGCGCCGCAGCTGAGCAAACACGGAACGGGGATCGGCCTCGGAGAGAGCGCGCAGCGGGTTCAGAGGCGCAGAGTTAAAGAGTTGCACTGGACAAAGTACTGGACACTGGATTAAAGCTGCAGTGTGCAACCTTTTCCACAGAAGGGTCTGATGCACGACGAGTAGAACATAAAAAACTTAATTATAATCGTCGTCTGGACTGTACAGACTCTAACACGCGTGAAAAGACCTGTTTGTACAAAAGACAGTAAAAAACACTTGTAGAAAAGCTCTTATATTCTTAATAAAAAATAATAATGACAATAGTAACACTCTTATTTACAGCTGTTATATGGACAGAGAATATTGCATTGTCATTATGTTAAGTATTGCACATGCATATGACAGTATTGCACATGAATATGACAGTATTGCACATGAATGACAGTATTGCACATGGGTATGTCAGTATTGCACATGAATATGACAGTATTGCACATGGGTATGTCAGTATTGCACATGAGTATGACAGTATTGCACATGGATATGACAGTATTGCACATGCATATGACAGTATTGCACATGAATATGACAGTATTGCACATGAGTATGACAGGATTACACATGAATATGACAGTATTGCACATGAATGACAGTATTGCACATGAGTATGACAGTATTGCACATGAATATGACAGTATTGCACATGACTATGACAGTATTGCACATGCATGTCAGTATTGCACATGAATATGAAAGTATTGCACATTAATATGACAGTATTGCACATGAGTATGACAGGATTACACATGAATATGACAGTATTGCACATGAATGACAGTATTGCACATGAGTATGACAGTATTGCACATGAATATGACAGTATTGCACATGAGTATGACAGTATTGCACATGAATATGACAGTATTGCACATGCATATGACAGTATTGCACATGCATATGACAGTATTGCACATGCATATGACAGTATTGCACATGAATATGACAGTATTGCACATGAGTATGACAGTATTGCACATGAATATGACAGTATTGCACATGCATATGACAGTATTGCACATGCATGTCAGTATTGCACATGAATATGAAAGTATTGCACATTAATATGACAGTATTGCACATGAGTATGACAGGATTACACATGAATATGACAGTATTGCACATGAATGACAGTATTGCACATGAGTATGACAGTATTGCACATGAATATGACAGTATTGCACATGAGTATGACAGTATTGCACATGAATATGACAGTATTGCACATGCATATGACAGTATTGCACATGCATATGACAGTATTGCACATGAATATGACAGTATTGCACATGAGTATGACAGTATTGCACATGAATATGACAGTATTGCACATGCATATGACAGTATTGCACATGAATATGACAGTATTGCACATGAATATGACAGTATTGCACATGAATATGACAGTATTGCACATGCATATGACAGTATTGCACATGAATATGACAGTATTGCACATGCATATGACAGCATTGCACATGAATAATAAATGAATAATAATAAAACATTTTGTTTGTTAAATTTTCATCAAAACTAAAAAAAAAAGACTTCTGTCATCATATTTCCAACTTCCATTGGTTGAAAATGTATTTAAATAGGCTCAATGTCCAATAGAAATAACTGTTTGACGTGTCGAGTTCTACAATAGTCCTTGGATATAGACCTTTCCCCCTCCAACCATTGATCATTAATCGACCATCATCGTGTCGTTTGGCGAGACTCCTCACTCACCCTTCGTAGTTTTGGCGGTGATCGAAGAAGAAGCTGTTGGTTTAAGGCGCCATTTTGGCTCTGGTCCTAATGTGAACGAATGTAAACGCCAAAGGTAAAGGTCATCCACCGCCCGAAGGTCAGAACAAACAAACACAGCTCGCATCTGAATGTTTCTAGTGCTCGTTAAAGTCTGTGTGTTAAAAGTCGTGGAAAAGCTGCTCTAAAGCCCGATATCGGCGCTGAGCTCCCGGCGAGACGCAAACCTTTCACTTCAAACACATGAGTATGACAGTATTGCACATGGATATGACAGTATTGCACATGCATATGACAGTATTACACATGAATATGACAGTATTGCACATGAGTATGACAGGATTACACATGAATATGACAGTATTGCACATGAATGACAGTATTGCACATGAGTATGACAGTATTGCACATGAATATGACAGTATTGCACATGACTATGACAGTATTGCACATGCATGTCAGTATTGCACATGAATATGAAAGTATTGCACATTAATATGACAGTATTGCACATGAGTATGACAGGATTACACATGAATATGACAGTATTGCACATGAATGACAGTATTGCACATGAGTATGACAGTATTGCACATGAATATGACAGTATTGCACATGAGTATGACAGTATTGCACATGAATATGACAGTATTGCACATGCATATGACAGTATTGCACATGCATATGACAGTATTGCACATGCATATGACAGTATTGCACATGAATATGACAGTATTGCACATGAGTATGACAGTATTGCACATGAATATGACAGTATTGCACATGCATATGACAGTATTGCACATGCATGTCAGTATTGCACATGAATATGAAAGTATTGCACATTAATATGACAGTATTGCACATGAGTATGACAGGATTACACATGAATATGACAGTATTGCACATGAATGACAGTATTGCACATGAGTATGACAGTATTGCACATGAATATGACAGTATTGCACATGAGTATGACAGTATTGCACATGAATATGACAGTATTGCACATGCATATGACAGTATTGCACATGCATATGACAGTATTGCACATGAATATGACAGTATTGCACATGAGTATGACAGTATTGCACATGAATATGACAGTATTGCACATGCATATGACAGTATTGCACATGAATATGACAGTATTGCACATGAATATGACAGTATTGCACATGAATATGACAGTATTGCACATGCATATGACAGTATTGCACATGAATATGACAGTATTGCACATGCATATGACAGCATTGCACATGAATAATAAATGAATAATAATAAAACATTTTGTTTGTTAAATTTTCATCAAAACTAAAAAAAAAAGACTTCTGTCATCATATTTCCAACTTCCATTGGTTGAAAATGTATTTAAATAGGCTCAATGTCCAATAGAAATAACTGTTTGACGTGTCGAGTTCTACAATAGTCCTTGGATATAGACCTTTCCCCCTCCAACCATTGATCATTAATCGACCATCATCGTGTCGTTTGGCGAGACTCCTCACTCACCCTTCGTAGTTTTGGCGGTGATCGAAGAAGAAGCTGTTGGTTTAAGGCGCCATTTTGGCTCTGGTCCTAATGTGAACGAATGTAAACGCCAAAGGTAAAGGTCATCCACCGCCCGAAGGTCAGAACAAACAAACACAGCTCGCATCTGAATGTTTCTAGTGCTCGTTAAAGTCTGTGTGTTAAAAGTCGTGGAAAAGCTGCTCTAAAGCCCGATATCGGCGCTGAGCTCCCGGCGAGACGCAAACCTTTCACTTCAAACTTTTTTTATTTTGTTTGTGTGAATAAAACAACAAAGAGGTCATTTCTAATAGTCAGTGATTCGCCATTTTATTTGTTTTTATTAATGAGATTGAATATTAATACAGTTCTGTACGAGCTCAAATGTGACGCTCATCCACAACATTTGAGGATCTTCTTCTTCTTCTTCTTCTTCTTCTTCTTCTTCTCCTTCTCCTTCTCCTTCTCCTTCTCCTCCTCCTCCTCCTCCTCCTCCTCCTCCTCCTCCTCCTCCTCCTCCTCCTCCTCCTCCTCCTCCTCCTCCTCCTCCTCCTCCTCCTCCTCCTCCTCCTCCTCTCCATGTCTGATGAAAAGACTTGGGGGAATCTGAACTCAGTCAAACAGGAAATGAGACCATAGCGTTTTTATACTGCATTCTTCACTTCTTTATCACGTACACTTCTGGATTGTCCTTGTCTTTCTTTCTCTCCTCCCCCTCTCTCCTCACCTTCACTCTCTTTCCCTCCTTCTCTTCTTCCCTTGCTCGTCTTTCTTCCCTTGCTCTCCGTCTCCTTTTCTCTCCTCCCCCTCTCTCCTCACCTTCACTCTCTTTCCCTCCTTCTCTTCTTTTCTTCCCTCGCTCGTCTTTCTTCAATTGCTCTCCATCACCTTTTCTCTCCTCCCCCTCTCTCCTCACCTTCACTCTCTTTCCCTCCTTCTCTTCTTCCCTCGCTCGTCTTTCTTCAATTGCTCTCCATCACCTTTTCTCTCCTCCCCCTCTCTCCTCACCTTCACTCTCTTTCCCTCCTTCTCTTCTTCCCTCACTCGTTTTTCTTCCCTAACTCTCTTTGTCTCGTTTTCTCTCTTCCGCCTCTCTCCTCACTCTCTTTCCCTCCTTCTCTTCTTCCCTCCCTCCCTCGTCTTTCTTCCCTTGCTCTCCGTCTCATTTTCTCTCCTCCCCCTCTCTCCTCACCTTCACTCTCTTTCCCTCCTTCTCTTCTTCCCTTGCTCGTCTTTCTTCCCTTGCTCTCCGTCTCCTTTTCTCTCCTCCCCCTCTCTCCTCACCTTCACTCTCTTTCCCTCCTTCTCTTCTTTTCTTCCCTCGCTCGTCTTTCTTCAATTGCTCTCCATCACCTTTTCTCTCCTCCCCCTCTCTCCTCACCTTCATTCTTTTCCTCCTTCTCTTCTTCCCTTGCTCGTCTTTCTTCCCTTGCTCTCCGTCTCATTTTCTCTCCTCCCCCTCTCTCCTCACCTTCACTCTCTTTCCCTCCTTCTCTTCTTCCCTCGCTCGTCTTTCTTCAATTGCTCTCCATCACCTTTTCTCTCCTCCCCCTCTCTCCTCACCTTCACTCTTTCCCTCCTTCTCTTCTTCCCTCGCTTGTCTTTCTTCAATTGCTCTCCATCACCTTTTCTCTCCTCCCCCTCTCTCCTCAACTTCACTCTCTTTCCCTCCTTCTCTTCTTCCCTCACTCGTTTTTCTTCCCTAACTCTCTTTGTCTCGTTTTCTCTCTTTCGCCTCTCTCCTCACTCTCTTTCCCTCCTTCTCTTCTTCCCTCCCTCCCTCGTCTTTCTTCCCTTGCTCTCCATCTCCTTTTCTCTCCTCCCCCTCTCTCCTCACCTTCACTCTCTTTCTTTACCACTCACCTTCATGTCTTTATTCCTCTCCTCCTTCTGTTGTTCTCTCTTTCATCTCTCTCCTCCCTCCAGCCTATATTTCATTTCCTGTTCTCTGCTAAAGTATTGTCGCAATTATTTTTTCTAGAGTGAAATGAATTGTGTTCTTAACCCGTGTGATCCGGTAGAAAAAACACAGGCCAAAAAAAGAAAGTGGAGTAAAAGGGGAAAGTGGAGAGAACGAGTGGGAGGAAAGACAAAAACCTGCTTCTGAAAAAAAAAAGAAGAAAAATCGTAATAATAATATTCATCTAAGCCAATGTTTTCACAAAAAGTTGATAAAATTTATATCTTACATGATTTTTTATTTATTTTGTTTGTTTTCACCACCTTTTTTGCTATTTGTTTTAACTTAAAAAAGGGAATTTCTTTAAACTTTTAATATTTTTTGAATTTTTGAATAACATTTTTTACCCCCCAAATGTTGGATTTTCACTGTGTCCAGAGCTGAAGTGGATTAACATAATTTCATAATGTCATTTTGTTTGTTTTCACCACCTTTTTTTTTTATTTTATTTTTTTCAACTTTCAAATAAAAAAAAAATATATATAAAAATGTTTCCCCCCAAAAAATGTATTTTCAGTGTGTCCAGAGCTGAAGTTGATTAACATAATTCGGCCGTCAAACAACATCAAATACTTTTTCAGAGAATATGGGTAAAATTATGGTTTGTGTCCAAAAATCATCCAAATATCTCTAATACGGTAGAACAAAACGGCCAATTTAAGTGTGTACAAAAAAGGGATAAAATACTTCAAACAAATTTTCCCCAACAAAACAATGACATAGAAAAGTGTAAAACTCCAATAAAAACACACAACATAACATTTGAAGTACTTTCTCTCCTTCCCACACGAAAGCTGAGTTAACCCTTTCCACCAGAGGAGGCGTGACCTGCACTGCCTCTGTCCGTCGCCGTAGAAACACACATTTTTAACTTGTGGCTTTGGAGTACAAACTGAGCCTGATCGGTGGAGGTGAGTGGGTTAAATGGAATAAATATGGTAAAATTCCAAGCGTGACGGGTTAAAACGTCATCCAAAGTTCTCCCACGGATCAAACGGATTACGAGAGCGCTAAAAGTCAGACGTGTTTTATTGTATGTGTAAGTTAGAGATCCTCTTTATCGTCTCTGTGGGTGACATCCGTCCTCATTTGACCCGCCCTTGTCCGCCGCTCAGGTCAAACCCAGATCTCCAGCTGGATTTGGTCAGGACTTTAGCCGATTTAGAGGATTTTTAACTGAGCCGTGTGTTTTTGTGCCGATGGTGACGGTGAACTGGAGGAAACTCACCGGGTCAAGTGCAGAAAACAGAAAGCGGCGTCAGATCGGAACAAACATCACCGATATCGTCCTTCACTTTGGGTTTGAACGGGTGTAAAGCGTGCACAAAAAGAGAGTTCTGAACCATGACCGTAACACGATCTGGAGATGGGTCAAACAGACATCTTAATGAACATTTACGGGTTGCCACGGTAACCACGGGCAACGGTCTCCGCATCCTATTCACAGTCTACAGTTAGACGAGCTCAAAATGCTAAAACGAGCCGGTGTTTACAGAGTATGACATTCTCTCAGGGCCTTAACGCTCTGCACCTGTCTCACCTGGAGTGGGCGGGGTTTAGAAGAAGACGGTAGAAGAAGAAGAAGTGAAGTAGACAATGTAGAAGACGTAGAAAAAGAAGTAGAAGTAGAAGAATTTGAAGAAGTAGAAGTAGAAGAAGTAGAAGATGTAGAAGATGTAGAAGAAGTAGAAGTAAAAGAAGTAGAAGAAGTGACGTAGACAAAGTAGAAGACGTAGAAAAAGAAGTAGAAGTAGAAAAGTAGAAGAAATAGAAGAAGTAGTAGTAGAAGAAGTAGTAGAAGAAGTAGTAGAAGAAGTAGTAGAAGAAGTAGTAGAAGTAGTAGAAGAAGTAGTAGAAGAAGTAGTAGAAGAAGTAGTAGAAGTAGTAGAAGAAGTAGTTGAAGAAGTAGAAGAAGAGTAAAAGAAGAAGATGTAGAAGTAGAAGTGAAATAGACGAAGTAGAAGTAGTAGAAGAAGTAGAAGAAGTAGAAGAAGAAGAAGAAGAAGTAGCAGTAGTTTTATTATAGTTTATAGTTAAAATAATACAACAAAATATGAAAACATCTTATGACAAATTTATAACATCACTACGACTAAAACAAGCACCAATAAAAAGTAACGCTTCATAGTAGAAGGTAAATCCTTTAAGGCCTTAACTGTGTCATGTTTAATACTTTAATAACTGCTTCTCAGACGTCCCGTCGTGACGTGTCGTATTTCTTTCTTCAAACCCAGACGAGGACTCCAGTTTCTCCGCTCGGCTCGAGGCCAAATCCTCCACACTCGGCCCTCGCACACACAACACTCTTTCACCTGCTCAGCCACGCCCCGCCCCCCCGAGCGCCCGCACGTCCCGAACACCCGAGCACCCATCCCCGCGCCCCCGAGCTGGAAACGGGACACGGCCCACTCCCTTCACTTTGTGTGGGACAATGCCGAGGCCTGACACCCAAACCTCGTCCTGCAGCAACACCTACGCCTGGGCGGAGGAGCGCGACGTGCGTTTAGCCCAGATTAGACGTCGCCTTCGTTCTCTACGTGTAAACGAGAAGATCAGTGGCAGCCGCAGTAGTAGTGATGGTATTTGCAGTAAGAGAGTAGAGGTAGAAGTACTTTTACTGTAGTTGTGGTATAACTGCCTCAGACGTGATCACTGGCTTTTCACCCTCGGTAATGTGTTTTTAACATTGTTTTATGCTTTTGTTTTGCCTTTGGTTGCCGAGGGTTTTAGAGGGCGCTGTAAATACAAGGTCGATTGATGGTTGTAGTAAGAAAATGGTGGTTTTAGTGATGGCGAAGAAGAAGTAGAAGAAGTAGAAGAAGAAGAATACACTAATACTCCTAAGTAGAATAAAAAGTAGAAGTAGAAGTAGTAGAACTAGAAGAAGAAGTAGAAGAAGTAGAAAAAATAGTAGGAGAATTAGAAGAAGTGGAAGAAAAAGAAGTAAAGAAGTAGAAGAAGAAGAAAAATAGTAGAAGAAAAAGAAGTAGAGAGACTTGAGACTCAGGACTTGACTTGGACCTCTGGGTAAAAATTTTAACATGTCCCTCCTTTTGGGGGCCATTTTTACAAAAAACATGACTTGAAACCTAGAGCGCAGGAGTTTGACTGTTCGGAGGCAAAAGGATGATGGTAGCGTTAGCCTATCGTAGCAGTCAGATGAGTTCAATAGTTATAATAGATGGAGAAATGCAGTGAGAGTAGAAGGCCTAGCTGTAGTACTGCAGAAGACGTAGTGATGGTAGAACTGTGGCTGTTATTACTTGCATTTAACCCAGATTTGCTGTTAATACCGGTCCTTACATTTTCCTTATAAAAGCCGGAGGAAAACTGTGGGTTCAGCCAGTTCTTCCACATAAACCAACTCCCGCTGTAATGATCAACGTCCAACAACAATTGGAAATGTAGATTTAGGGGAATAAAGGGGAAAATCTAAGTATTTGCTGTACAAGCTCTAGACAATGGACTGGCTTCCCAATCCCCATACGCTTCCACGGGCCCTTGTGGTGGTAGTGGTGGTATCAGCCTGTATACATTTAACCTGCTTGTGTTTGTGGCTGTTAAAACTGACTTACATTTTCCTCAATTAAGAAGAGAGAAAAACATTGTGTTCGGCCAATTCTGACACGTAGAGATCATGTGTAATTAGCTTTATTTGTTCTCAGTAAAAATGTGTTTAGTAAGTGGTTTAAAATAGAAGCATTTTGTCATCAAAGTTGTCGGGTTAGAAACGGTAAAATGGGCCATGAGTTTGACGCTTTGTGATGGATCAGAGCAGATCCCAAAGTACAGCCCTAAACCAGGACTCTGGAGACCTGGTTTAGGTCTGGTTTAGTCCTGGTTTATTCCTGGTTAGTCCTGGTTTAGTCCTGGTTAGTCCTGGTTTAGTCCTGGTTTTGTCCTGGTTTAGTCCTGGTTTTGTCCTGGTTTTGTCCTGGTTTAGCCCTGTGTAAGTCTTGGTTTAGCCCTTGTTTAGTCTTGGTTTAGTCCTGGTTCAGCCCTGTGTTTGTCCTGGTTTAGTCCTGGTTTAGTCCTGGTTTAGCCCTGGTTTAGCCCTGGTTTAGCCCTTCTTTAGCCCTGGTTTAGTCCTGGTTCAGCCCTTGTTTAGTCCTGGTTCAGCCCCTGTTTAGTCCTGGTTTATTCCTGGTTTAGCCCTTGTTTAGCCCTTGTTTAGCCCTGGTTTTGTCCTGGCTCAGCCCTGGTTTAGCCCTTGTTTGGTCCTGGTTTAGCTCTTGTTTAGCCCTTATTTAGCCCTGGTTTAGCCCTTGTTTAGTCCTGGTTTAGCATGTTTAGTCCTGGTTCAGCCCTGGTTTAGTCCTGTGAAAGTCTTGGTTTAGCCTTTGTTTAGTCTTTCGTTATTATTTTTTATCATTTCTGACCCAAAAGACCTCACTAACCAGTATCTAACTTAATCCAGGAGTTATGAAAATGATCGATTTGCTCAACATTACAAATAAATAAACACTATTGTCTAAACCGCCGCGGCTCATTTGTGCTGCAACATTAGCGGACGACATCATAAACGCATTAGCGCAGCGCCACGTGTGACCTGTGAGGGCGCTGAGCTTCCTGTGCACTTCCATTGTCAGGTCCAGCTGCAGGACCAGGAAAAGTCCAGCACGAAGCCCTGATCCTGCCGACCCTCACGTCCTGCTCCACCAGACACACTTCCTCCACCTCAGGAAGAAGTGCAGTACTTTTACACCGCTTGTACTTCAGTAGTTATGGTAGAAATACACTCATTTAAAGGACACATATTCTGTCATATCATTTGGCGTCTGTTTTAGAACCACATGTTACTTTCTGTTTGTCAGCTATTATTTTACTTAGTGGTACTCAGAATACAGTTATTTTCCTAAACTCAAAGGAATACAAGGCAAGTAAGTCCTTGTTTAGTCCTGGTTTAGTCCTGGTTCAGCCCTGTGTTAGTCCTGGTTTAGTCCTGGTTCATCCCTGTGTTAGTCCTGGTTTAGCCTTTGTTTAATCCTGGTTTAGTCCTGGTTTAGCCTTTGTTTAATCCTGGTTTAGTCCTGGTTTAGTCCTGGTGTAGTCCGTGTTTAGTCCTGGTTTAGCCCTGGTTTAGTCCTGGTTCAGCCCTTGTTTAGTCCTGGTTTAGTCCTGTTTCAGCCCTTGTTTAATCCTGGTTTTGTCCTGGTTTAGTCCTGGTTTTGTCCTGGTTTAATCCTGGTTTTGTCCTGGTTTAGTCCTGGTTTTGTCCTGGTTTAGTCCTGGTTTTGTCCTGGTTTAATCCTGGTTTTGTCCTGGTTTAGTCCTGGTTTTGTCCTGGTTTAGTCCTAACCTTTCCTGAACTCAAAAGAATACACGGCAAGTAAGAAAAATGGTATAAGAAAAATATGTGAATTTTCCTTCTTTATTGAATTATTACATTTGTCACAGCCGGTACAACAAACATGAAGCTGTTTTTAAACCTCCATCACATTTTTACGCAATAATACAAAGTTAGTCAGTGTGAACGTTTTCAGAATACAGTGTACTCTTGTGGGATTGTAATGCATGTATTCATATTTCCAAAGTATTTTCCCCAACACTGCAGAAGCTCATTGATCATCTTGGGCCACTTCCTTATGAGAAATAAATAGATTTGTTTTGTTTTTTGTAGTAAAAAGCGCTTTTATTTGTGTATTTTTGCCACGTTGCCCAGCCCTAAACACACGCAATATTGCACTTCAATTCGAGACCAACCTTAAGTCTAAAGTAGCAGTTCTACGATACCGTGGGGCCATAGGAACCGCACGGCGAAGGTGTAGTTTGATTTGGATATTATTACAGCCTTATAGGGAAACCCACCCTGAACCCGCCGTGGCAGTGAGACATTTTACTCAGACGATTGTGTGGCCGTGATTTTCCCTCCCGATGCAGATAAAGGTGCTTTTGTGCTTTTCTCCTGCTTTTGTCCCGTGTTACATTATAACTCTTCCCCCGGGACACCCGATAGGCCACATCACCGCCCCATTTGTCACCTGTGTTTACGTCTGGGACAGGTACGGCCACGCCCCTCACTTACCTGGAGGGGGGGGGGAAGGCACACTCACGACGTTTACATGCACAAGAAAACTCCGGTGCAGATAATCCACATCTCATCTACGTTAAGCATTTGTTATTGTCACAGTCACAGTTCAAATAAACACATTTACACATTAAGTACTTTCATTTTAACCCGGGCTGTCAAAGTGAACTCATTAATCAGAGAAAATGTACGCGTTACTCGTGATATTAAGATAAGATAAGATAAGATATTCCTTTATTGTCCCACATGGGGAAATTTCATTGGTGCAACGCAGGTAGATACAGAGGTAGATACAGAAGAACAGATCACTTATAGGAAGTCTGAAAAACACTTTCAGTAGAAGATCTCCTATAAATAAATAAAAACTCCCATAGACAAATAAATAAATAAATACATAAATACCATTGCATGTGATCACGACAGTAATTGCACATGAATATGTGTCACGACAGCACATAGATTGCACATGAATTTCACAGTAATTGCGAAATTTTTACATAGATTAATCAGTTTTGACCAAACACGCACTTTATATTACGCAGTGAGGCTTTATCTGGACGAGGTGGACATCATTTACCATATTTTCCGGAGTATAAGTTGCACCAGCCAAAAAATGCATAATAGAGAAGAAAAAAACATATAAGTCGCACTGGAGTATGAAATGCGGTTGCAAGTGTGAAAATAACAAATACTATCACATATAAGTCGCTCCGGAGTATAAGTATATAAGTATAAATGTGAGTATAAGTCGCACCCCAGCCAAAACTATGAAAAAAGGTGCAACTTATAGTCCGGAAAATACTGTACCTGAAACATGAGAGAGATTTATAATGAAATAAACCTAAACGACAAATATTGTGGTTTATTTGTATTGTCATCAGCCTTTAAACATGCTCTTGAGGACTTTCAGTTTGGCATCTCATGTTTTAGAACTAAAAAGAGCATGCAGCTGTACTGATCGTGATTAGACAGGAGAAATGCTCAGAAGGAATATGGAGATGATTTATGGACTTAAAAAGCAGCGGAAGATTCTTAGAGCCACGCCACGGATGGAGAAACTGCCACGGATGGAGAAAATGCCACGGATAGAGAAATGTTACGGATGGAGACAACGTAAGTGATCGAGGAGATTCAGAACGGAGTGTTTTTGACGCTCGGAGGAGAGAAAATTCACCAAACTAGTGCGAATGAAACTAAATGCTACTCCAGCTGTGTTTTTGATGAGTGAATAATGTTAAAACAGGGTTGAAAGAGAGAAAAAAGTACATTTTAAATACTGTCCTATTATAACATTATTATCATTTCTACAGATTTGTGAAATAATTACATATATACATATATATATATATATAATTTTTTTTGAAGTGTGAAAATAGTTTAAATGCTAAATGAGAAGGTTTTGGGTGTAATGAATGAGTGTAACGGGGCCGGGGTCAGCGCCAGGACCCCTCCTCCCCTCTGGAGCTGCCCTGAGGAGGAGCAGGTTTCATCTTGTCCCAAACAGAGGACACCAGCAGAGAAGACTCCAGAACAACACGTTCAAAAATACTTCAGGGAGTGAAAAAGGTTTATAGCTTTGAGCCTTCAAAGAGACACTTTTGTCTTTGCGGTGGTTGCAGAGTTGTAAGACACGTCGCCCGGTAACCCAAAGGTTTCCGGTTCAGTATTGCTGCTTTCAGAGACATCACGACCTTCTATAGGCTTATAATATTTTATACAGAGTCAGATTTTTGTTCTAATACAGCACATTCAAGGGTCTAGTCCCTAATATAAATGATCAGGTTCAGGATTTATGAATATACTTTTTAAAAAGTCCTGGTTTAGTTCTGGTTTAGTCCTGGTTTAGCCATTAATTAGTCCTGGTTTAATCCTGGTTTAGGTCTTGTTTAGCCCTGGTTTAATCCTGGTTTAATCCTGGTTTAATCCTGGTTTAATCCTGGTTTCGGTCTTGTTTAGTCCTGGTATACCCCTGGTTTGATCCTGGTTCAGGTCTTATTTAGTCCTGGTTTTGTCCTGGTTTAGCCCTGGTTTAATCCTAGTTTAGGTCTTGTTTAGTCCTGGTTTAGCCCTGGTTTGATCCTGGTTCAGGTCTTATTTAGTCCTGGTTTTGTCCTGGTTTTGTCCTGGTTTAGCCCCGGTTTAATCCTGGTTTAGGTCTTATTTAGCCCTGGTTTAATCCTGGTTTGGGTCTTGTTTAGTCCCGGTTTAATCTTGGTTTAGTCCTGGTTCAGCCCTGGTTTATCCCTGGTTTGGGTCTTGTTTAGCCCTGGTTTAGCCCTGGTTTAGTCCTGGTTTAGTCCTGGTTTAGTCCTGGTTTAGCCCTGGTTTATCCCTGGTTTAGTCCTGGTTCAGCCCTGGTTTAATCCTGGTTTAGTCCTGGTTCAGCCCTGGTTTAATCCTGGTTTAGGTCTTGTTTAGCCCTGGTTCAGCCCTGGTTTAATCCTAATTTAGTCCTGGTTCAGCCCTGGTTTAATCCTGGTTTAGGTCTTGTTTAGCCCTGGTTTAGCCCTGGTTTAGTCCTGGTTCAGTTGTTGTTCCTTTGAACTTGGTTCTGGTTCTGGAGGAGGCTTTGGCTCTGACACTTGACACAGAGCAGAGCCTCTGCGTCTCACTCCAGCCGCAGATAAACACCATCCACTCTTGGGTAACATTAGGGAACATTTCAACAGCTCCACGAGACACGACCCGGCTTTGGTCCCGCTTCAGAAACGTCTGAGAAAAGGTCGCGGGTCGTGACGTTTCATTCGACGGGTCAAACATAAACGAGAACATGTCCACACACGGACACCGAAAGATCTTTAGCTGTGATGAAGCCGGTTTAGTCCTGGTTTAGTCCTAGTTTAGTCCTGGTTTAGTCCTTGTTTAGTCCTGGGTGTAGTCCTGGTTTAGTCCTGGTTTACTCCTTGTTTAGTCCTGGGTGTAGTCCTGGTTTAGTCCTGGTTTAGTCCTGGTTTAGTCCTAGTTTAGTCCTGGTTTACTCCTTGTTTAGTCCTGGGTGTAGTCCTGGTTTAGTCCTGGTTTACTCCTTGTTTAGTCCTGGGTGTAGTCCTGGTTTAGTCCTGGTTTAGTCCTGGTTTAGTCCTGGTTTAGTCCTGGTTTAGTCCTGGTTTAGTCCTGGGTGTAGTCCTGGTTTAGTTCAGGTTTGGACTCGGATTACACCCGGTTTGGACCGGTGTGACATTTCGACTTCCATCCAGACTTGATTTCTAATACTGTCCAGATGATTACCGTATTTTCCGGACTATAAGTTGCACCTTTTTTCATAGTTTTGGCCGGGGTGCGACTTATACTTATATTTATACTTATATACTTATACTCTGGAGTGACTTATATGTGATATTATTTGTTATTTTCACACTTGCAACCGCATTTCACACTCCAGTGCGACTTATATATGTTTTTTTCTTCTCTATAATGCATTTTTTGGCTGGTGCGACTTATACTCCGGAAAATACGGTACTTTTGAAACCTACCCAAGCCCAGAGTTCCCTTGGTAGTAAAGAAGGATGTTTCATATGTCATATGTCACTTCCTGTTTCAGCAGAACGTCCCCGCCCCCTTTTACGTGAAAACAAACAGTGTTAACAGATGTTATCGTTTTGCTCCAAAATACAACAAAATATTGATACTGGCGACACAGCAACCGTGGACGGCGAAAACGATAAGATTTTTACAATTTGAATCCCCCGCCTCTCTGTTAACACTGTTGGTTTTCCCCGAAAGGGGGCGTGGCCGTAGCCCAACATTAATGTTAGTTCCTGGTTTAGATCTAGATTATTCTTGGTTGAATTGGGGCCAATATCGAAAGTTCATCATAAACCGTCGTCTTTCCACGCTTTATAGAGGCGACGAAAGCAACTTTTCTAAGACGTTATTATTAGGCCCGAGCGCCACAAGCTGGCGAGAGGCCTATTAGTCCCGTAAGGCCGTGCGAAGCACGGCTGCGAAAGTGCGCATGTAATCGAGCACGATGCGCTCGCCCACTTCCAAACACTCACTAACGCACTCTTCCACTCATGCACGCCCCGTGCATACTAATTAGTTGTAGGAAAACGGTCGTCATCCCCATATAAAGCACTCATTTGCACTAAGTAGCTCACGAATACGTTCCCCATCTCTTGCATGTTCCGTGCATATAAGCATGTAATGCAAAAATTTAACATTATTACTGTATAGGGGGCCAAAAACACAAAGTGGGCGGAGCCCACTCAAAATTAATGAAAGTACCCCTCAGTGACCAGGGACCCACACCATGAGGTAGGAAAGCGCGAGCGTTATACACATTTTTATTCAAAGAGTCACGGTGTCTGTGCGGCGAAGCCGCACATTTTGCCAAGAATTCAAAATAAAATTGCTTTTTGATGGTAAAACAAAGGGGAGAAGATGTGACAGCGTCACAGATTCAGCAGTAGATGTAATAAAAGGACAATTGGGGCGCGTTAGCGCCCCCTCCTCTTGCGGCGTGGCGGCGGCGTGGCGAGGGCCGATCATTGCCGCTTGCGGCTATATTTATTATTATTCCTCGTCCGAAGTCTCAAAGTATCAAAGCTGTATTTTTATTGATTCAGGCTTCAGTGCTTTAAAAATCACACCTTGCCTTTCACAAAAATAAAAAACACAGTCAATCAAAACCCGGGTAAAGGTGCGATCGTCTACTGAGTTCAGCGACGTTAAATGACAATCGAATCGAAATAAAACCACAATAAGTCTAACCCTAACCCGTGACTCAATTTTAATCAATCAAAATGTGCGACTATTATAAAGCACTTTCGACGGGCGCGGCCCACAACCTTTGCCCCGCTTCCCTCCCCACTGTACGGCGCTGGAATACATTACGTTTTCATGCCATCCCTTTCTCCGCTGCCTTTCGTGTTTCTTCGCCGCACACAAAAGCGCATATGTAAGCACGCCGGCCTCGAAAACGCAAGGCGCGGAGAAGAAAGGGGATAATGGCGCGGACTGGACGGGCGGGGCCGGGCGGGCGACAAGATTAAACGGCTTGAAGTTTTCCAAAAGCCTCCTTGTTTTTTTCGGCTGGGGTCCCGAACGCTGAGACAATGCGTCGCTGTGCGACGAGTAAAAGAGGCGGCAGAGTGCGTGCGGGGGGGCGCAAAGGGGACTCCCGCGAATCAAAAGGAACGGGGGTTAAACTGGTGCACTATTAGCATAGAGAGCGGGACCCATGGAAGGCGCTGACCTGACAGGCTCCTGACAGGCTCCAGAAGGCATGTGGAGCGTTGAGCCACTGTCCTGCTTGTTCTGGGCGCGCGCTAACGGCGACTCGGCGCGCGGAACTTTGCGGAGTGCGCCCCCCGTAATGGGATTGGACATTGTGGAAAACTGTTTTGAATATAGCTGTGTGTAATTTTTAAAAGGGTTATGGTGACGTTCAATCGCCACTGAATCTGGGGCGCCATTAGAGGTCATTTACTGGTTTGGCGGAGAGGATCTGGCAACCCTCCGTGATAAACAGTCGCATGATACTCAAACACATCTTCACGCGTCACATCTGCGGACACACAAACACTTCCTGTCGCCGCGTTCCCAGTCGCAGATGGCGTTGACGGCAGGATCTTAGGTTTGCCCAAATCAAACTAGCACAAAACGCTTTTAATCTGGGCTATTTTCGATCAACAAATTACAACTTTAATGACTGCACTTCGCTCCAAAGCCGCCTCGACGAGTCTCACCGCCGACTTTGAGTTCGGAACCAACTGCTGGTTCCGAAGACGCCCACGCCAACCTCCCGTTACCCTGGAAACGACGGGGACACGTTTCCTACAGACGGTTTGTCAGCGGGTCACGTCCTCGGGCCTTTTAATAAAACCAGACTGATTTGATATTGTGTTCTCCCTCTTCCTCCTCCTCGTCCTCGTCCTCCTCCTGGCGCAGTTTCATTTATTACAATCGGCATTTCATTTCCTCTGCCGCTCCTGGCCGTGCGCGGAGGGTCCCGGGACGAGGGGAACACGGCCGGACTCACGCCAAACACAAACGCTAACGGGATGTGTTCTCTGATGGTATGTATTTTCTCCTCTGAGCATCGAAAAGCACTGTACGGCCCCAGTCCCCCCCCCGACCGACCCCCTTTTGGGCCCCCATGCTTCGCCCCTCTCGGCCCCCCCGCGGCATAACTGACACAGCAGCAGGAGGCGGGGTCAGAGGTCAAATGAGGGGAGTTGTACAGTGGTAGGTTTGGTCCTGGTTCATTGCATTTACTTTGAAACGTGTGAGTTTAAATCTGTCTTTTCTCTCTTTCTCTTTCTCCAAAGCTCTCGGGGTTTAACCTTTATCTCCAGATGACGCAGACCTCTCTTCTCCTCTCTCTCTCTCTTTCCTTTTCTCTTATCTTCCTCCCTTTCTCCTCTCCTGCCTGCCTCCCCTTCTCTCTCCTCCTTCGCTTCACTCCCCCGCCTTCTCCCCTCTTTCTCTCATCGTTTGTGCCCATCTCTACCTCTTCTCTCTCTATCTCTCCATTGCTCGTCTCTTTCCTCTTCCCTTCTCTCCTCTCCACTCTCCATCTTTCTTCCCTTTACTCTCCCCCCTCTATCTCCTATTCTTCCCTTTCTTCTCTCTCTCCCCCTCCTTCTCTCTCTTTCTCTCTCTCCCCCTCTCTCTCTCTCACTCCCCCCCTCTCCCCCCCACTCTTCCCTCTCGCCACCTCTCTCTCTCGCTCTCTCTGTCACACTCTCCTCCCTCTCTCCTCTCTCACTTTCTCTCCCCCTCTATCTCTCCCCCCTCTCTCCATTCCTCTCTCTCTCCTCCCCCCTCTCTCCCCCTCTCTTTCTCCCTCTCTCTCTCCCCTCCCCCCTCTTTCTCTCTCTCCTCCCCCCTCTCTCCCCCTCTCTCTCTCCCCTCCTCTCTCCCTCTCTCCCCCCCTCTTTCTCTCCCCCCTCTCTCTCTCTCCTCCCCCCTCTCTCCCCCTCTCTTTCTCCCTCTCTCTCTCCCCTCCCCCCTCTTTCTCTCTCTCCTCCCCCCTCTCTCCCCCTCTCTCTCTCCCCTCCTCTCTCCCTCTCTCCCCCCCTCTTTCTCTCTCCTCCCCCTCTCTCCCCCTCTCTTTCTCCCTCTCTCTCTCCCCTCCCCCCTCTTTCTCTCTCTCCTCCCCCCTCTCTCCCCCTCTCTCTCTCCCCTCCTCTCTCCCTCTCTCCCCCCCTCTTTCTCTCCCCCCTCTCTCTCTCTCCTCCCCCCTCTCTCCCCCTCTCTTTCTCCCTCTCTCTCTCCCCTCCCCCCTCTTTCTCTCTCTCCTCCCCCCTCTCTCCCCCTCTCTCTCTCCCCTCCTCTCTCCCTCTCTCCCCCCCTCTTTCTCTCCCCCCTCTCTCTCTCTCCTCCCCCCTCTCTCCCCCTCTCTCTCTCCCCTCCTCTCTCCCTCTCTCCCCCCCTCTTTCTCTCCCCCCTCTCTCTCTCTCCTCCCCCCTCTCTCCCCCTCTCTTTCTCCCTCTCTCTCTCCCCTCCCCCCTCTTTCTCTCTCTCCTCCCCCCTCTCTCCCCCTCTCTCTCTCCCCTCCTCTCTCCCTCTCTCCCCCCTCTTTCTCTCCCCCCTCTCTCTCTCTCCTCCCCCCTCTCTCCCCCTCTCTTTCTCCCTCTCTCTCTCCCCTCCCCCCTCTTTCTCTCTCTCCTCCCCCCTCTCTCCCCCTCTCTCTCTCCCCTCCTCTCTCCCTCTCTCCCCCCCTCTTTCTCTCCCCCCTCTCTCTCTCTCCTCCCCCCTCTCTCCCCCTCTCTTTCTCCCTCTCTCTCTCCCCTCCCCCCTCTTTCTCTCTCTCCTCCCCCCTCTCTCCCCCTCTCTCTCTCCCCTCCTCTCTCCCTCTCTCCCCCCTCTTTCTCTCCCCCCTCTCTCTCTCTCCTCCCCCCTCTCTCCCCCTCTCTTTCTCCCTCTCTCTCTCCCCTCCCCCCTCTTTCTCTCTCTCCTCCCCCCTCTCTCCCCCTCTCTCTCTCCCCTCCTCTCTCCCTCTCTCCCCCCCTCTTTCTCTCCCCCTCTCTCTCTCTCCTCCCCCCTCTCTCCCCCTCTCTTTCTCCCTCTCTCTCTCCCCTCCCCCCTCTTTCTCTCTCTCCTCCCCCCTCTCTCCCCCTCTCTCTCTCCCCTCCTCTCTCCCTCTCTCCTCCCCTCTTTCTCTCCCCCCTCTCTCTCTCTCCTCCCCCCTCTCTCCCCCTCTCTTTCTCCCTCTCTCTCTCCCCTCCCCCCTCTTTCTCTCTCTCCTCCCCCCTCTCTCCCCCTCTCTCTCTCCCCTCCTCTCTCCCTCTCTCCCCCCCTCTTTCTCTCCCCCCTCTCTCTCTCTCCTCCCTCCTCTCTCCATTCCTCTCCTGTATTAATCTGCACTGACAGTTCCAGTGTTTACTAAATCCAGCCGGGATCCAGAGGAGGACGGCCGGCGCCACTCGGCTCCATTAACCTTTGACCTCCCGGGCCCGGGCAGCAGGAGTCGGGCCCATGCCGAGGGAAGGGGTGAGGAGAGGGGAAAGCACACCTGTCTGATGGAGGAGAGGAAAAGGAAGAGAGAGCGATCTGTCAGACAGTGACTTCAGCTGGTCCCAGAGCGTGAGACAAAGGGCTTTTCTGTCACAGTTGTTTCCCGCCTCATTTATTCACTCACAGATGTATTCAGAGTGATTCATGTTTCCAGTCAAGAAACTCCTCGTGTCTTATTTTTCTAAACATTTGTGCATCTTTGAGTTATCTTTGCTCTTCGGCCTTCAAGACGCCAGTTCCTCTTTTCACCGATACACGCCCACTGCTCGCTACTTTTCTTAAAGCGTGATAAACGTACGATTCAGCGGTCAGTGTCGCCAGTGTGAACAACAACCTACTGCTTCTTCTTGTTGTTGTTGTTCTTCTTCTTCTTCTTGTGGTTCTTCTTCTTGTTGTGGTTCTCCTTCTTGTTCTTGTCGTTGTTGTTGTTGTTGTTGTTGTTCTTCTTCTTCTTGTGGTTCTTGTTCTTCTTGTTGTGATTCTTGTTGTTGTTGTTCTTCTTGTGGTTCTTGTTCTTCTTCTTATTCTTCTTCATGTTCTTGTTGTTGTTGCTGTTGTTTTCTAATACCAGCACTGTCCAGCAGAGCGGCGCTTTGTCACTTTGTCGCGTTGACATTTGCCGTACCGTAATGTAGGACAGCGAGATTTGGGAATAAAATCAGATTGCGATATTAGAATTGTGATCACTATAAACTTTGTGATTGGGTTAATATTTGGTTGTTGTAATCCCTTATTCGTCCAACAGGTGTCAGCGTCTGAAACCTTTAGATTTATGTTTATTTCTACATCTTTAGTAGATTAGATTTATGTTTCGTAATGAAGTAGATTGGATTTACCTTTATAAGTAGGATTCTGTAGGACTTCTTGTTCACCGTGGTCTCCTCAAGGTCGTTACTTTTCCCCACTGTTTTTTTTATTCCCTGCAGCTGGAGGGTCTAAGCACAGGGGGAGCTCTGGGACAGTTCTCCTGAAATCTAAACTAAAACGTGGGCTTCTTGTGCCGGTTTAGCCGAGGTGCAAACTATGGTCCAAAAACATTCTATAAAAAGACAGAATATTTTGTTCTTTGCGGAGGACATTCTGATCTGAATAATTGCAGCACTTGTGATCTGATTATTGCATCGACTCAAATTGTGATTTTGTTTGGGTTTGAGGATCGTAAAAGAGCGGAGATCAGCTCTGTAGTTTTTAGATATGTTACTTTTATTAAATATGAAGAGTATACCTGGTTTTCACGACGCAAAACCAGATAAAGGTGTTTAAATGTGTCCAACTCGTTCCCCGCGCTCACGAATCCTCTGGCACGTTGATATTATCCTCAAGTTTTAACTCTTAGAACAGCGTTTTCAGGCAGAAGTGACGCCTGTGTGACTCAAGCTCAGCCAATCAGAGCGCTGCTTTCGGCTCTTACTCCCTGGTTGGCGAGGGGTAAAATACTTTATTATTAGATGCAGGCAGAACACACAGCGGTCTCTTTTTTGTCTCAAAGTGCAACTCTTTTAATCAGAAAAAGGTTTATTGCCGTTGTCAGTGAAAAAGAACAAGATTAAAACAACTAGAAACTTTCTTCAGTGAAACAAAATAATAGAAAAAAATATAAGAAAAATTATTATCAAAAATAATTATTATTATAAAAAATTAAGATATTAGTAATATTAATAATAATAATCATGATAATAATAATAATTTAACAAAAAACAAGGAACTTTTAATCAGCGAAAGAATATAATAGCAAAAAATATATAATATAAACAAATGTATTACAAAATAATAATTCAAATAAAGATAATAATAATGATAATAATAATAATAATAAGGCATGAATTAAAAAATGGTTAACTAAATAAAACTAAAGTAAACTTATACTAAATACTTTGACTTGATATACACACACAATTTTAAGTTATCTTAGTAAAGTTATTTTAGATCAGTGTTGCTACATGAAATGTCCGAAATATGAACTAATGATCCACGGGTGTCATAGCTTTACAGACAAAAGCATAATACATCTTCTTTAAAGCTGCACTTGGTCACTTTTTGTCTGATCGTCTGCATGTTCTCAGTCTGACAGCATCAAAACTAAAACACACGTCAAACGCAGTATTCAAGCTGTTAAAGAAGAATGTCACAGCGCGTTTATTCCCTCTCTGCTAATCCAGAGTCACTTACTCAGAAAACACGCCTGAGGTTCACTTCAGTGGATTAGTACCAGCCTAAACTGACCCCTCGCTCGCTCTCTCCGACCTTAAAACCAGGCGCTGACCCCGCGGCGACTCACAAGTTTAAACACGGCTAGGAACGTGAGTCAGAACGGTGAAAAGTGTGACCTTACCGCGGTGAAAATACAAGTGTTAAAGGGTTTTTACCATTTTATACCTGTTGTACAAATAAATTATAGTTTTACACCAATCGAGCAGGTATTTGTGGAGAAAAATCTGTATAAAATCTGTAGAAAATGACAGGAAGTGACATCATTCCAGTCAAATTTTATGCAGAATTTACACAAAGAAAGTCATTTTTTGACTCTCTAAACATGAATTCAACAAAATAAAGTCACTGTCATATTTTATTTGCCAAGTTTAAAAAAAAACTGTGACATTCGATGAGTTTTGGCCCGGTGTTTTCTGGGTAATTTCCTACTGTGATGCCATCGATCAAAACAGGAAGTGAAATTATAAACCTTAAAAAAATTTGCTAAAAAATATTCTGTGATAACATTTTTATATATATTTTTTTTAGCAAATTCAAACTATATTTATCTCAACTACATTTTAGTTCAATGACTCGTCCGACCTGTAGGGGGCGCTTTAATTAATAGTGAACAAATTCATGATTAAGAATGGTTCAGGCTCAGTAACTGCTCAGTAACTAATACTCTAACCCTGATTCTTGACCTGTTCATGAACTATATGTTCATCTTCTCCACCTCCTCTTTCCTCCTTTGTCCCTGTCCAGAGGGACAGATGCACCAGGGGCCCCTCTCGAGGAGCGCTGTCCCTGAGGAGAGAAACATTCACTGCCCTAAAGCGTTATCTCAGTTGTTTAAAATACAGACTGAATGAATCACAAACATCTGAGCACTTTTTCCTCTCATTTCATAGTGATGGAAATACTTTTTTCTTATTGATCTTGTGACTTTTACACCGTCCCACCCAAAATAAATGAATAAGCAAACATTACGGTGCTGAAATAGAGACTTTAAAAATACGTATTTCACTATTGTTTGTCTCATCTGTTTGTGAAGAGCTGACGTTTGCCCGGGTAAAAAAAGAACACGTCTAGCCAGAAGAATTACACGAGCTGTCAGATTACCGTAAGCAACGCACGGTTGTGTCATCGAGAGGCAGAAATGCTGACGCGGCGCTCTGTGTTTTATTCTTTATCTCATGAGCCAAAGAACTGGCACACTTTGTCTTACAGTCAAGGTCATAATAAAAAAAAAGGCGTGTCAGGTCCAAGAGCCGCGCTATTCAACGTAATTAACCCGAGGGCCAGAATTAAACAAGAAAACAAGAAATCAAATATGTGTTGATGTTTGGGAGATGGGTTAGGGCCGGGATCCGATCGCTTGGCGGGCCTGATCTGGCCCCCGGGCCTTGAGTTGAATGGCCCTGTCCTAGAAGAACACGCTATTACCACAGGATTTACTTAGAGATGACTCAAGAAAGCGCAAAAGTGTGAATAAAATGTACTTTCAATGACGTAAATACTAGAATTGAAGAGGCGTCCGCTCAGTATTTTACATGTTGTTGATTGTAAACTGCGTTATTGATCTAAAACGTCGTAATAATCGATACGACTCCGAGAGCCGTGTATTATGTGTGAGGACGCATTTATTTTACACAATATTCTGTACTTTAATCACCATTTAGCCCCATAATCCAACTGTTCTAAAACTATTACTGCAGCTACTAATGAACTACGTCAGCGAACTTCCAGCCTTTGATCTAAACTCCACAAGCACCAATACAAAGAAAATAGAAAAAAATACAAGAAAAATACCAAAAAAAAACACACAAAAAAACAGTACAAGACCAGAGAGTGAAAGGACAAAATCTAAAAGAAATAGAGCAGTCAAAATATTGTTTTAAAATACTATTGGTCATTTTTGTACTCCTTATATTTTTGCAATATCACATGTTTTGTTATTACTTTTATTCCTTTCTCTCTTTTCAAAATGACCACAAATAAATTAATGAAACAAAATTCTTCGTCTCCGGGCTCATCGTCGTTCCAAAAGTATCCACCAATCATTTCCATTGTTGGTGTTTTACGTCCTATATAAATACATATATACACAGTTTCTAACACAGTTTCTAACAGTTTGTATGTATTTATCCAGTATTTACTAGATAAATACATACAGTATATACACAGTACATTTTTGGCTTTTCTGTTCTCTTCTTTTCCATTCAAACACGTGTAATACCAGATTTAGAAGTTTAATGCCACAATGTGGAACATTAACGGGGGATGGATCCTCATGTAACAAAGAGAAAACAGTCATACAAACAAAACGTCCATCTGTACATTTCAAAATCCACCGGGACCGGGACACACTTCAGCAAACATTTAACGTGCTTGTCATCCATTTCCGTGTTATTGCTTTTTTTGCAGTGCATTCCACAGGTATCCATCAATTGTTTCCATTGTTGGTCTTCTATGTCCTAGATAAATACATATATACACGGTACATTTTTGTCTTTCCTGTTGTTTTCTTTACTATACAAACGCCTGAAATGCCAGTAGTACTATCGTTTGGTAACTTTGTCTGGATTCACTATGATTTACGTACATTTATATGATTGTAACTTACACGTATCATGCCTGTACGCTTTGTTACATTTGGTCGTTAATAGTACACACTTCAGCAAACATTTAACCCACATTCAAAAGTCGTCATGCCAAAGTGCCGTGTGCTCAGTGACACTCGGGCAGACAGATTTCCCAGAATGCCGCTGGGCCACTTCTCTCTCGCTCGCTCTTACATAAACGGAGCCACTTAGAAACACAAACCAGAGCCGAGCAAACAGACACCGGCACGCACCGCGGGTCAGCCCCTTATGTCGGCCCCTCGCCCACCCGACCTTTGACCCCCGCTGAGACCCCCCCCGGCCCCCCGATGACAAGCCGCTGTCCACGCCTCACTCCTGAAAGGTAAACAGGGTGTCACGCTAAAGGCTAACGGGCGCGGGCCAAAGGGGTGTCCCGGACCGTCCTCTGTAAACACGACTATCTGCTCTGGGCTTTTAGGCCGACCTTTATTTACAATAGTTTACTCAGTGACAGAGTTAACCCCAAGATTATATTCAAACTAATCATTAATTTAGAGCTCCGATATAAGGGAAATAAACCCTCTGAAACATATTATCATTATTAATATTATTATATTAATCCACCAGGCAAAAGCAGCTCAAATATATATCATAAAATAGGGCTGCAACTATTTTATTTCATTTATTTCATTTATTTCATTTATTTCATTTATTTCATTTATTTCATTTATTTCAGTTATTTCAGTTATTTCAGTTATTTCATTTATTTCATTTCATTTATTTATTTTATTTATTCCTTTTATTCCTTTTGTTAATTTTATTCATTTATTTTTCAATTAATGGATTAGTTGTTTTGATTGCAAAAAGCCGGAGAATGAGTTTTTTTACACAATTTGACCCAGAAGAAGCAAACATTTTTTGACAAAGACACAAACTGCACATGTTTCCTGTGTCATATTTATTTGTAATTATTATTGTGTCTAAGTCATTAAACCTCTTTTCTCTGCACATAAAGTCTTCAATTACTGCCTCGGTTTACGGTTATTTCAATAACTTGTGTCAGCTCTAATATAAAAACGATTTAAGTAAAAGGTGAGGGACTATTTGTTGTTGTAAATAAGTAAATGTAGTTTTTCAGCAAATATTATCCAGCAAAAGCAGCACTTTGTAACAAAATTGAGAACACTGTCCGTCTGTAAAAAGTAGTATTTTATGCCTCGTCAGCGTGAAAGCAGTGCTCTGATTGGCTGCTCGTGAGGGGTCCACCCGAGCTGCACCAATACACTTTTATAACGGTGTTTCGTAGTCATATTTAAATTAGGGCCCGACCGATATGGATTTTCGCGGTTCCGATACAATACCGATATAAAAGGCGGTTGGAGGTGCCGACATAACTGCAGATATATTGTATAAAATAAATAGTTTGCGGTCAGCTGATTATAAAAAGTGCGTCCGTCTCTATTCATTCTAAATTGTGTTTATTAAAGCCGACATTTAGTGTAATTCTGCCTCTTTTTTATATCTATTAAGAGCAGGTATTTGCACGCACTTTCTACCTCACTACATGTTTCAACTGCAGAGAAAAGTAAAAGTATTTGTCATTTATTTATTTATTTAAAAATACAAAACAGTAACAATAGTGAGAACAAGAAGGACAAAAACGGTAAAAGACGGACAACAACACAGACATTAGACAATTAGAGGGACGATAAAGTCGATAAACTTCAGAACGGGGTGAATTTAACAGTTCATTTTAAAGGTTGAACGTCTCTATTGGGTGTGTTCTAGAATCTAAATGATAAAAAACGACGTATAACATGTCCAGGTGGAACATCGGCGAGTGCCATGTAGCTCCGCAGTTCTTTACAGGAAGTTACTGTCCTGTTTCTACTTTTAAGCCATTTTAGATCAACATCTGTACAATTATAGTCATGTTAAAGTGGCATCAGATGAGACCTTCTCCCCCCACACACACTGCACACACTCTCGGGCTCGTGGGCTCACCTGGGCCCCGCCCCTCTCAACCGCGGGAGGTTCAATTTAGCATCTCTGGCCCAGACCAAAGCGCTGATTGGCTCGTTTTTACACTCAGAACAGCCCTGACACAGCTCCACACGGTTTCATACAAGTAATACAAGTATTCAAAGGACAAAGACATCCCTGTGAGGTCAAAGGTCACATGGAGGTGAATTGTTCAGAGTAGCATAAGAGTTTATAGTAGAATTGTCTGTCTAAATGCAAGTGTTTTTGACTGGTTTATAGTTAATATCTTCGTGATTGTCCGGTTTATCCACATGGAACAAATTGGTACAAAGTCTTCTCTGTTAAGCCTGTCAATAATTACTGTATTGACCAATTGATCAATAAATGAAAGATGGAACAAGACGTTTCGAGCGCTCTCGGGGGGGGTTTAATCCGTAACTTTCTCGGCTAATTATGAAGATTATGCAAGTTATTCAGCTTTTTATTTGTTGTACATTGTATATTTAGAAGAGCTTTCATTGGGATGATCAGGATTGAGGTTTATTGTGTCAGTGGCATCAAATAGGTTCAATATTATAGTTTTTTCCTGTATCACATTTTACTTCAAAATTTTTTGCATTTTATGATTCTTTAAAAAATGCTCAGAATGTAAAAGAAACAAAGGGATTTAGACAGAAAGATTTCCTTTATTATTATAATGTATTAAGTAATCATTTAGTGCTAAAAAAAAAAAAAAAAGTAAAAATTAATACCTGGGGGCCAATTTTTTTGCACAATATTTAAAACTCGTTCTTATCCCTCACAAATACTTTAGGCAGATTTAGAACGGCTCCCGTCCCAAAGCGACATGCAGTGACTCACACGGCGCTTTCTTACACGTTTGCGATGCATAAAATGTCTTCTAATTCGATGAAGACAGCATTTTGTAGTTGTTTTTATGTTATTTTTGCCACAAAGCATTTTCACATCCCGAGTCCTGAGAGGGAGCTTCAGCTTGAATCGTTGTAAAAAGCAGTGCTACAGCAAAAAACATTACAACAAACCAATTTAGGCCACATTTTATTATAAAAATGTGTCGAAATCGGGCCTTGTCATGTTCTCGTTGACCCGATCCTGTCCCATCGCCACCGCAGCAGCACCACCAGCCTCCTCCACCTCTCCTCCTCTTTACATCCGACGTTCTCCCTGCGTTTCTGTATCTCCCCCACGGCGTCCATACCATAAATCTACAGAAACTAATCCTGTTTTCCGTCTTTTCTACAGCTGGAAACCATTGAACGGATTGGAGTTTTCTGACCGTCTCCGTCTCCGCAGACCCGGCGTAACTCGAACCAGAAGGAGGGCGGGGCCGTCCAGGACAGCGTGTCATCTGTTTGCACAAAATGAGTTTCGGGACCGTAAATCATCGGCTCGTTCCCGACACTGACCCAAAGAAAGGCGGCTTTATGCACCGTTCAATCAGAAAATACAAACTTTGAGGACAATATCACATTTGCCCTAAAGTTACAAAAGACGTGTCGGGTTTAAATATAGAACACGAGACGTTGAAAACACTCGTGACTTCAGCGTTTACTCCACTTGAGGTGAATGTAAATGAAACTTGACTAGGAATAAACAGAAGTAAAGGCAGGAATAAACAATATATTAAACTGAGTGTTTAAATGATTGCGTTCTGTGCTGTAATATCACAAGGACAGAGAACGTGCAGTGACTGAGCCGCAAACGTTGACCTTTGGAAACTGGGTCGAGAGAGAAAACAAGTGCAACGCTGCCTGGATCAAAACGAGGTTTGTAATTCTGTCTTTGAAAACGATTGACCATAAATATGCTTTAAAAATGATTGAAGATCAAAATTAGCATAAAATAGACTATGAAATATAACATATAAATACAATAATATGTTATATTTCACCCCGTCCATCTGAAGGAGTCAGATCTCTCCTTCTGTGTGGAACTCCTCCAGGTTTATAGAGAAGGAGGGTCTAAGGACAGGGGATGATGGGACATTTGTCTAAGGACAGGGGATGATGGGACATTTGTCTAAGGACAGGGGATGATGGGACATTTGTCTAAGGACAGGGGATGATGGGACATTTGTCTAAGGACAGGGGATGCTGGGACATCGCCGAGACCCTATGAACATTGTTGAATCTGTTTTTCACTGTCGCCCCTCGAGGAAACTACTGTTGTGATTTTGGGGCGTTGCAAAAATAACTTGAATTGAATAAAACTATTTGATCAGTGCCAAAACCTATAGATCTATAGTATAATACAACAACAATAATAATACACACAAAGACGCTTTACAGAACAGTTCAAAAGTACAACTGGATCAGACATTGTCTCTCTGTTGTGTGCCAGTTTGAGTAGTGGCCGCCAAAAGTACTGCAATCATTCTCCCACTGATCCCAAAGCACCTAAGACCGTATTGTAAAAAGACGTGCGTAATGTGCTACTGTGATGTACCGAGCGGGTCTCACGATGCCCCCACGATGCCCCCGGCGCACTTTCACGTCCCGCGACAACACATTTAGCGCTCCCGATCGCGGCCGACTCGAGCTCACGCCAAGAGAAACACGCCGGAGTCAACGTTTGCTTCGTCTTCGTGTCTAAAGAAGTCTAAACGTGGACGAGGCTCGATACTCGGAGTGGCGTTTCATCCCGGAGAATACGCCCACCCCGCGGAGCCAGAGAACATAAGACCAACCGCAACGCAATTTTCGGAACAAGAAAACACTGGGGATTGTACGCTAAACACGGCGCACATCTGAAGGACCTCAAACCACCGCCATGACAAGAACATGAGTATGAAGTAAAACAGCTGTGTCCACCCGCTGACGTGAGGGCCCCACGAACAAGGGGACCGCACTTCCATACGACCCGGGGCTGGCGAGGGAGCGGGAACCGATGCGTCTCTCGGGTGAACCGTTGCACGTCGCCGTTTAGGGGTTCTCACCATTAAATCTGCAAAATAATGGCATACCATATTTTCTGGACTATAAGTCGCACTGGAGTATAAGTCGCACCAGCCAAAAAATGCATAATAGAGAAGAAAAAAAACATATATAAGTCGCACTGGAGTTTGAAATGCGGTTGCAAGTGTGAAAATAACACATAATATCACATAAAAGTCGCTCCGGAGTATAAGTATATAAGTATAAATATAAGTATAAGTCACACCCCGGCCAAAACAATGAAAAAACGGACACATTATGCAAGACTGCCTTTTTCCCCTGTTCCTTTATTAAAAAAAAAAAAAAACATACCCGTGGTATTTCATCTTGAAATGTAATTTAAAATAATAACAGAATAGAGAACATGGTGGATAGGTGTACGTATGCTAACGCTAACACCTTCAGCTACATGAGGCACAGACAGAACTGTGGTAAGTGTCTGGTACGTTAACGTAACATATGAACAGTTATTCAGATAACTATAGCATAAAGAACATGCTAACAAGTTTACCAAAGCATCAGTTTTACCCCAAATCACTAAATCCATTGAATTCTTCTTCCTCTGTGTCACTTCTAAACAACTCCACAAACTCCAGAGGAAGAGGAAGTGCTGATTCTTCTTCTGCATCACTTAGAGCCTAGAGCGCCCTCTTGTGGTTGACAGTGTGAAAATAACAAATAATATGACATATAAGTGGCACCTCGGTCAACACTATAGAAAAAGGTGCGACTTATGGTCCGGAAAATACGGTAATATGTGTCCTTTAATGCTACACTGTACAAACGTCGGCCCGTTCTCGTCTCCTGGCCCATGAGGATGTGTTTACCTGACGTGCAGCTGGTTTCCATTCAAACACCGAGCCTTCCTCTGTCTGAGATAAAGTGATGGATCGAGCGAGAGGTTTCACACCTCCCGCTCACGTCATCCTATTCCTTCGTGTTTGTGAGGGTCAGGGATGAGAAATGGGCCGGATGTTCATTCCGCTTAGCCATAAAAGATCAGCGACTTGGACAGAAAAGCTAAGGTTGTGATGTTCTTGAACTTGTTTTGAAGTGCTGTGTCGTCACGTCGTACTCAGAGGTGTTGAAGTTAGTCCTGTATCGTGTAATTAGTTGTATTTTAAACAAATCCGGTGGTTTCAAACTGTCAATGATCAGCTAGCTTAGCGCTTTTATAATCATCTACAGCCGGTCCTGTTTCGGTTAACGCTTTGGCAACGTCTCCGCTCATCACGTTGATGGGAAACGCCATTTTAACAAGAAAAAAATCAACCAAACTATGAGAAAAATCAGGATTGATCGGCACAAGGGAATACATTTGGTTGAATGATGTTTCGCTCAGCTTTAGGGCAGCTGCGGTCACTATGTCATTAGAGGTCAGTAGATTGAAAGATGCCCGTGGGTTGGAGAGGGATGGGTTCAGTTTTCGTCCATCTTATCGAGAACACAGACAGTTGGACTTCAGCTAAAGAGAACAGAGAGCCCACATCACTAAATGTTCTGTTGCTAGGACGTAACCTGGCTCAGGCTTCTCGGCGAAAAGCCACCGCGACGTTACAAAATACTTCGCTCTGATTGGTCGAAGTGTCACAACAGCAGAAACATCTAAGTTGTGTTGAATCCAGGGTTCAGAAAAGCTCAGTCCTCTTTCTCCTCCACAAACGTACGAAGCTCCTTTGTGTTAAAACTGTATTTCTCCTAAAATAGACCGTCAGCACCGCCATGTTTGTTTTGGTTCTGCGATTGTTTCAGTCCCTCCGGATGCCGTGTGATTGGCCGGTTCACCACTGGAGCGTATCGCAAACAAAACGATGAGATGAATCCTCAAGAGATGTTGTGAACTCGCGAAAATGGCAAGATTAGATACCACCAATTATCCGTTTTTTCCTTTCTTTTAAAGTCTGACACACATTTTATGCTAAATGCGATTGCGGCACGTGTCACTGCCGTCAACAGACTCACGTTTATCGTCCGCGCGCTACAGTAGGTCGTAGGTTTCACTCGTACACACAAAACAGAAGATTATAATGGAAGAAGCACAAGATGTTTGATCTCTCCGTTTCTGGCACAGCCCTAGAACAGACAAAGCGGTCAAAAAGTCAAGTCAATCACTAAACGAATTATCAATCCAGAGTTACGCCGCGAACTAAATTTAGAACAATTTCAAGCGACTCTGGATGAGCCATTTCTGCAACTGATTTATGCACGTAACACTCAAGCCGTAAAATGTAAGAACATCTCCCCGGATCGTGTCCTCATCGTCTTCGCCGCTCGTCTCGTGACACATTAACCCTCCAAAGAGTCAACGATTTCGACACGTCCGCGCCCGAATCATGACAAAGTCCACCCGAGGCCGCTGTTCAAACCGTGAGGCAACATGTTTGACTCCACATCACAAGAAAGACCACCAACGGCAAACAAATGCGCGGACTGAAGCGCGGTCTAAAGGTGGTTTCTGGTTGGGAGTCGAGCCAAAGTTTAGACGCGGCGGTTTTTCCCGTTTGTCGGAAATCTGTTTAGGTTTGGATGTGACGAAGAACAGGCAGTTTTGCGATGCCGAAACCTGTCCGGGGTTTTCAGAACGATGATCAATGTCAGTGGGTTTTCTTTGTGAATATTTCTCAGTAAAAAACAGTCCATTGCTTATTACTTCATGGCGTTTAACCTGTCTGGATAGAGCTTGCGATAAAATGTCAATAAATGTTAGAGGTCACAAAAACAAGCCGTGGAGCGACCGGATAAACCGTTGAATCGATCGATCGCGGTGTCGTAATGTTGAACGGACGCCCGATTCAAACTGTTCTCTTGGCTCGACGACACGATCTGGACAAAGCGTCGTTGTCGAGGGTCAAAACGTCAAAGATGAAGCAACGTTTTTTTATCACTTTCGAGGGGAAACGCGTCCTCGGCATTCGGACCGTTCTTCAAAGTCTGTGAGGTTAAATCGGTCTAAACACGTCTCCAGATCTTCAGCCTGGTTTTGTCAGGACTCCCATATGTCATCAGCCTGAACAGCCAGCGCCTTCTACGTTTAGGGTCTGGAATGGGACCGTAAAGGGGATAACGTGGGACGGTCCAACCACTGATTTGTAGATCGTCTTTCTCAAATGCGGAAGCCATCTACTCTCATACATTCAGAGCAAAATATATACCTTCTTTCACCTCAGATTTACAGAGTTCAACGCTTTGTTTCTTGATCTTTGTAAGACGCCATCATTGTTTAGTCGGTCACGCCCATTCGAAATCGTGCAGGAAAGAATAGGACAGGATTCCAGACCAAAACGTCCTCGAGAAGTATCGTCAAAGTCTTGAAATTGTCCATATTTTGGCCAGGACTCCAGCTGCTGTCGGCCGAAGCGTCGAGAAGTGAAGCAATCGAGCGGTTCATTCCAAGCAGAGCAACAACATCACCACGATAACATAGTACATAATACACAGCATACTTTGAGTATTTCACACGATGGAACTGTAGATACGCGACACAGGTTAGAGCAAAAGAATATTTACTGCAATTCTGTCAAGGTTTTTAGAGCGAATAGTTTAGCCACTCATCCAAGTAGCTTCTTTTCTGGCACGGGAATTAAATGTCTCTCTGCAAGGAAGAGTTAACCTTCAGATATGTTGCTATGGACACTGGACGTCTTAAACATCAATTAAAGCCTCAAAGTAACTCCACTATCTCACCCTTGCCCCAATACAACCTCTTACAACATTCACGCCGGTGCATAAACGTAGGTCTTTGATGCTATCACGGCGCACTTCAAAATGTATTCATACTTAGATCGTAAATAATGAGGTGTATGGACTTTAAAAACACAAAAGATCATGTGGGATAGAGTGTTTTGAGCTCTGGAGAGGAAGAAGACGACTCAAACGTGTGTCAATGAAACAGAAACACAAATCCAGGTGTTTTTGATTTGAAAACATGGTCAAAAAAAAAGTACATTTAGCAGAAGATGGGGCTGATTAATAACCAAGCACGGCAAAACAACAGAAAAAAAAGAAACAAACTTCGCATATTTTTCCAATTAAAAGTATTGCTGCTATTTTGGAGTTTAGATCATGAGCTGTAAAACTTTAAATAGCTTCAAACCTCGTGTAACTGGCTTTAATTGTTCCCAGGCGATGACGACGCGATGGACGGATCATACGTTCCAAACAGTTTACGAAGACAACGGGTCTGAGGTAACTCTGTCCATCGCAGAGGACAGAACGCCAGGATGCAGGAGGAAACGCTACATAATATATATATCTAGAAATGCAGCAGAAAAAACATGAGAACGTCGTGTTTGAGCGTCGGAGCAGGGCCGGAGCGGGGAAAGTCTGTTGGGGGCCCTCACGGTCTGTTGGGGGCCCTCACAGTCTGTTGGGGGCCCTCACAGTGAGACGAGTAAAGCGTTGCTAATAATATTACATCTAAAATGCACCAATACAGGAAATTTTTAAAAATGACTTCAGAAATGTTAGCTGGGGAGGGATTTCTGTTGGAAGAATGTGACTCTCTTATTTATAACACGATGTCAAAGTGCAGAATATTCACGGGAAGCAGCTGAACGTTGGAGAAGCTGTGGTTGTCAGGAGGATCAACATTAACATGTGTTCTGGGACTGGCCTGTTGTTGTTGTTAATGTTGTTGTGTTACTTTTATTGGCGTATGGCAGCCAACAGAAAAGGTGTATTTACCCCCCTACTGCAGTTGTAAGTCTTAAAAGTATGTGTTTTACGCTATACCGTTAAAATAGAAAAAAAAGGAGAGGAAGAGAGATAAATGAACAAGACTGTGCATCCCTCTCAGTTTCAGAACTACATATTTGGGCCTCAAAACCTCTGCCATGGACACGATAAATGGATCCCTTTTTTTAGCGGCTGGAAAAAAGGCCATGCAAAAAAATGGATGACACAAACTGGACTGGACAATAACAGACAAATGGACAATGGGAAAAAACAAATCACATTCAGACTGAACTTAGAAATGAGCAAATTTTCACTGGACACAACGAGACTCATGGGGCCTTAACCTTTCTATTTTATTTGTATTTATTTATTCTTGGGCGCCTTAATTGTTTTTTTATTTATTTGCATTTTCAGTCATTTGTCTAGTCTTGTCTTTTTGCCTAGTCTTGTCTTTTTCAATTAAAATTATTGATTGTATTTTATTTAATCTTTTGTCTTCGTACATTTGAATTGCGTTTTGCTTGAATAAAAAAATACAAAATATTAAGAACAATGAAATAAAAAAATAATCGTCACTGGAGGTTGTATTTTAGTCTTTGAAGCTCTGTTATTTTTATTTGTTTTTATTTATATATTTATTATATATTTATTTTATTCATTTTTATTTTGTTTTATCCATCCATCCATTTTCTACCGCTTCTTCCCTTTTTGGGGTCGCGGGTGACTGGAGCCTATCCCAGTGACTTCGGGCTTTAGGCGGGGTACATCCTGGACAGTGGCCAACTTGTCGCAGGGCCAACACAGAGACATAGACATTAAAAACATACCTCTTCACCCAAGCCTATGACCTCCCCTACCCCTAGCCTCCTCTACCCCATTGGCTACACTTCTACCCCCTGTTACATCCCCATCTTTTTCTCTCTACTTCTTCTGTCTTGTTCATTTTATCTGTATATTAATGTGTTCTGTACGTGTTGTCCCCCCTGTCTGTAAATACCCCCCCCCCTTTTTTATTATGTTCAGCGTCTTTGAGTCACTGAAAAGCGCTACATAAATAAAAGTTATTATTATTATTATTACTACAGACAGTTCACGCTCACATTCATCCACTAGGGCCAATTTAGAGTCACCAATTTTTGCCTAACACATGCATGTCTTTGGATGGTGGGAGGAAGCCGGAGAACCCGGAGAGAACCCACGGTAACACGGGGAGAACATGCAGACTCCCCCCAGAGATCATGTGATGTAAGTCTGGTCCGGGAATCGAACCCATGATCGATTGATTGGGAGGCAAGAGCACTAACCGCCTTAGCCAAGGTGCACCCATTTTATTTTATGTTAATGTAATTTAATTTAATCTAATTTAATTTTTATTTAATTTTAATTTATTTATCTTTTTTACTTTTGAAAGGGATTTTGGGCCCATTTCTTCTCAGTGCACCCAACAACAAAGACACAACCACAACAAACTAAACAAACCCGCTACAAGCCACAATACGAGCTGGTTCAAATCGAGTGACCCTTATAAGTACTTCCTGTCCTGTACTTCCTGTCCTGTACTCGCCGCCGTCTGCTAATGAACTCCTGAGCGTTACGACGAGCCTCTTCATCTTCTCTTCGCCCTCCAGTCCCGGCTCGGTCCGACCTGTCGCGCTGCACGTTCTGGCCCTCGACGTGGCCTCCATCTATGGGGAATATCCCAAAATAACCCCCTCTGCGCTCCCATATCTGGACTTGTATAAATAAGATACAGTGCACCATGGGACCGTCCTGTAAACATCCAGCGATGGTGGGGGGGGTCGGTGTCCCGCTGAGGAATCCGTAAATAAATCACTTTTTCTGGGAGGATTATGAGCGCGCCGGCCCCCCCTTTAGCCCCAGAGACCGCCATCGAAAATAAACAAGGAGTTGAAGTGCCAGTACAGGAAATGATGGCGGCCTTACTGTACTTTTAAGACTATATTTGTGGTTAAAGAGAGCGCCAAACAAATAATAATAATTGTATTTTGGATTTCAACTTCAAAGTGGGTCATTGCATCCATTTATAACCAAATAATAACCAGAACATCTATATTTTATGCACAATAACAGATAAAAGACATAGTGTGTGTATAAATGGACAACATTTTAAAAAACATGACATATAACTATCTTTTTCTGGCACATGTACAAACCTGAACTTTATGATTTAAATGTAACATTAACAAAATGGAACAAACTTGTGTTGTATTTTTTCAAAACAAGGGTAAAAAGTGACATTTATGAACTTAAATTGGTATTTTTTACAGTCGTTTCACATTTGATTGACACTCAAACCTTATTTAATACATTTAAAGACACATTTTTGCGCTTTTCTGTTGAATTGGCCCAAAAATATTGAGATTTTCCTTTATATTGGTATCACCCATCCCTATTTTGATGGTGGAATATCGTCTTTGACATTAACATTTACTGTAATATTTAAATCATCATCAATTCCATACATGTTTTGGCTAAAAAGAAAGAAAGAAAAACACCTTTATGTATTTATTTCATGCACAAAACTTTAAAACACAGATAAATCATCGACAGCGCTCATTTGGTGGCCACTGAATTAACACAAGTCACATTGAAACTTATTATTTAAATCAATCATTCAAATGCACAAGACTAACCTATATTATAATGACTCAAGGGAACCATAAGCGATGTTCTGGTTAACTTTGCTCTTACTGTATTCAACATGACGGAAAACCACGTCTGACTAAATCACCAAAACGGCTCAAATTGACGTGGAAATCCTGCGTTGTGTTTTTACAGTGCGGCGGCGTGACAAAGGGGGGTTTCCAGAGCGCGGGAGGTCTCGTCGCTGTTGTGCTGCTCCTTCGTGGGCACCAAAGGGTTAAAAACAAACATATGCTATAGAATAACCTCCTCTGCTTGTTCCGCGCAGGGTAAATGACACTTTTATTGTACATGTCATGTTCTGGGCTCGAGTGGGATGGAAAGACCCCACTTCCTCCTCCGCAGAGCACGGCATGAGTGTGTACTGTAACCGTGAGTCCAGTGGCTTTGACTAATGTGTATTTATTTAGAAATACGGTCGATAAATCGTTGTTTGAAGATGTGTATGTTGTGTCCAACTTGCTGTCCGTTTACAACGCCATCCTCAGACCTCGACCAAAACAAAGGAAACAAAGAGCTTGGAGTGAGATGACTCATTATGGACATGATTAAGTGTTAGCAGAATATAACTCAAGGGGCAGTTCACACCTTTGACTAGTGCTATTCAACATAAGGCCCGCGGGCTAAATCAGGCCCTCCAAGTAATTTAATACGGACCACGGCCCATCGTCCAGATATATATTTTCTTTTAAGTCTTGTTTACTGGTTTAAGTCTGGATTAGCACTAGTTTAGTCGTGGCTCAGTCCTGGTTTAGTCCTGGTTTAGTCCTGGTTTAGTCCTGGTTCAGGTCCTGGTTTAGTCCTGGTTCAGACCTGGTTCAGACCTGGTTTAGTCCTAGCTTAGTCCTGGTTTAGTCCTGGTACGACTGGTCTCATCACATACATCGAACAGGCTGTGATTACGTCAATGGACGGGTAAATACTGTTTTACTGTCTTTGTGTTATAGAGTGATAAGTCTTTGTGTTATAAAGTGATAAGTCTTTGTGTTATAAAGTGATAAGTCTTTGTGTTATAAAGTGATAAGTATTTGTGTTATAAAGTGATAAGTCTTTGTGTTATAAAGTGATAAGTTGTGTTATAAAGTGATAAGTCTTTGTGTTATAAAGTGATAAGTTGTGTTATAAAGTGATAAGTCTTTGTGTTATAAAGTGATAAGTTGTGTTATAAAGTGATAAGTCATTGTGTTATAAAGTGATAAGTCTTTGTGTTATACAGTGATAAGTCTTTGTGTTATAAAGTGATAAGTTTTTGTGTTATAAAGTGATAAGTTGTGTTATAAAGTGATACGTCTTTGTGTTATACAGTAATAAGTCTTTGTGTTATAAAGTGATAAGTTTTTGTGTTATAAAGTGATAAGTTGTGTTATAAAGTGATAAGTCTTTGTGTTATACAGTGATAAGTCTTTGTGTTATAAAGTGATAAACCTTTGTGTTATAAAGTGATAAGTTGTGTTATAAAGTGATAAGTCTTTGTGTTATACAGTGATAAGTCTTTGTGTAATAAAGTGATACGTCTTTGTGTTGTAAAGTGATAAGTCTTTGTGTTATACAGCGATAAGTCTTTGTGTTATACAGTGATAAGTCTTTGTGTTATAAAGTGATAAACCTTTGTGTTATAAAGTGATAAGTTGTGTTATAAAGTGATAAGTCTTTGTGTTATACAGTGATAAGTCTTTGTGTTATAAAGTTATAAGTCTTTGTGTTATACAGTGATAAGTCTTTGTGTTATAAAGTGATAAGTCTTTGTGTTATAAAGTGACAAGTCTTTGTGTTATAGAGTGATATGTCTTTGTGTTATAAAGTGATAAGTCTTTGTGTTATAAAGTGATAAGTCTTTGTGTTATACAGTGATAAGTCTTTGTTTTATACAGTGATAAGTCTTTGTGTTATAAAGTGATAAGTCTTTGTGTTATAAAGTGATAAGTCTTTGTGTTATACAGTGATAAGTCTTTGTGTTATAAAGTGATAAGTCTTTGTGTTATACAGTGATAAGTCTTTGTGTTATACAGTGATAAGTCTTTGTGTTATAGAGTGATAAGTCTTTGTGTTATAAAGTGATAAGTCTTTGTGTTATACAGTGATAAGTCTTTGTGTTATAAAGTGATAAGTCTTTGTGTTATACAGTGATAAGTCTTTGTGTTATACAGTGATAAGTCTTTGTGTTATAAAGTGATACGTCTTTGTGTTATACAGTGATAAGTCTTTGTGTTATAGAGTGATAAGTCTTTGTGTTATAGAGTGATAAGTCTTTGTGTTATAAAGTGATAAGTCTTTGTGTTATAAAGTGATACGTCTTTGTGTTATAAAGTGATAAGTCTTTGTGTTATAGAGCAATAAGTCTTTGTGTTATAAAGTGATAAGTCTTTGTGTTATAAAGTGATAAGTCTTTGTGTTATACAGTGATAAGTCTTTGTGTTATACAGTGATAAGTCTTTGTGTTATAAAGTGATAAGTCTTTGTGTTATAGAGCAATAAGTCTTTGTGTTATAAAGTGATAAGTCTTTGTGTTATACAGTGATAAGTCTTTGTGTTATAAAGTGATAAGTCTTTGTGTTATACAGTGATAAGTCTTTGTGTTATACAGTGATAAGTCTTTGTGTTATAAAGTGATAAGTCTTTGTGTTATAAAGTGATAAACCTTTGTGTTATAAAGTGATAAGTCTTTGTGTTATAAAGTGATAAGTCTTTGTGTTATAAAGTGATAAACCTTTGTGTTATACAGTGATAAGTCTTTGTGTTATAGAGTGATAAGTCTTTGTGTTATACAGTGATAAGTCTTTGTGTTATACAGTGATAAGTCTTTGTGTTATAAAGTGATAAACCTTTGTGTTATACAGTGATAAGTCTTTGTGTTATAGAGTGATAAGTCTTTGTGTTATAGAGTGATAAGTCTTTGTGTTATACAGTGATAAGTCTTTGTGTTATACAGTGATAAGTCTTTGTGTTATAGAGTGATAAGTCTTTGTGTTATAGAGTGATAAGTCTTTGTGTTATACAGTGATAAGTCTTGCTTTGAAGTGAGTTTTTATCACCTTTAATAACAGTGGACTGAGGCAGCAGCTGCTAAAAAAGTGTAAATTGTTAAAGCGACAAACTAAACTAATTTAAAAATAGTGAATAAAATAGTGAGACTCAGCCGGACTTTTTTTCTTATTCATTATTTCCCTTGAAAACTCAATTATCTTCTCTTTAATCTGGTTTCCCCGCCAAACAACAACAACAACAATATTCAGAATTTAACGGTATTCAGAGCCACGAAATGCAAATATGTCGACGCCCACCTAACGTCAACACATGTTTTTGACTTTTTCATTCCGACCCATCGACCTTTACCTCGGCTCAGGTTTCCTCTGCACGACGGAGACACAGAAGAGTCTGTGGTGTTCGGCAGGGAAAGTATCGGGACTTCCTCTTTCCACAACAGGCTGATAAGACAGGAAATGACATCACTTCCTGTGGTTCTGATAACGCCGTGTGCTGTAACCTCCAACACACACACACACACACACACACACACATACACACATACACACATACACACATACACACATACACACACACACACACACACACACACACACACACACACACACACACACACACACACACATACACACATACACACATACACACATACACACATACACATATACACATATACACACACACACACACACACACACACACACACACACACACATACACACACACACACACACACACACACACACACACACACACACACACACACACACACACACACACACACACACACACACACACACACACACACACACACACACACACACACACACACACACACACACACACACACACACACACACACACACACACACATACACACATACACACATACACACATACACATATACACATATACACATATACACATATACACATATACACATATACACATATACACATATACACATATACACATATACACATATACACATACACACATACACACATACACACATACACACATACACACATACACACATACACACATACACACATACACACATACACTCATACACTCATACACACATACACACATACACACATACACACATACACACATACACACATATACACATATACACATATACACATATACACATATACACATACACACACACATACAGATACAAACACAGACACCGTATTTTCCGAACTATAAGTAGCACCTCTTTTCATAGTTTTGGCCGGGGTGCGACTTATACTTATATTTATACTTATATACTTATACTCCGGAGCGACTTATATGTGATATTATTTGTTATTTTCACACTTGCAACTGTATTTCATACTCCAGTGCGACTTATATATGTTTTTTTCTTTTATATTATGCATTTTTTGGCTGGTGCCACTTATAGATCAGAAAATACGGTAATTAAAATTCAATCTGGCCTTTCTCAGTGACTTATAAACACGGGTCAGACAGAGATTTTGGGACTGATGATTGTAAGCGCACAATGATGATGTCATTATCGGTGTAAAACAGTGAAAGTGGTGGTTTCTTAATGACACAGCGTCTGGCACTGACACATGTCACTCAGGAGCACCTTTAACACTCCGTCTGAACCACCCCGTCTGACAATATGAACCACCCCGTCTGACAATATGAACCACCCCGTCTGACAATATGAACCACCCCGTCTGACAATATGAACCACCCCGTCTGACAATATGAACCACCCCGTCTGACAATATGAACCACCCAGTCTGACAATATGAACCACCCCGTCTGACAATATGAACCACCCAGTCTGACAATATGAACCACCCCGTCTGACAATATGAACCACCCCGTCTGACAATATGAACCACCCCGTCTGACAATATGAACCACCCCGTCTGACAATATGAACCACCCCGTCTGACAATATGAACCACCCAGTCTGACAATATGAACCACCCCGTCTGACAATATGAACCACCCAGTCTGACAATATGAACCACCCCGTCTGACAATATGAACCACCCCGTCTGACAATATGAACCACCCCGTCTGACAATATGAACCACCCAGTCTGACAATATGAACCTCCCCGTCTGACAATATGAACCACCCCGTCTGACAATATGAACCACCCCGTCTGACAATATGAACCACCCCGTCTGACAATATGAACCACCCCGTCTGACAATATGAACCACCCAGTCTGACAATATGAACCACCCCGTCTGACAATATGAACCACCCCGTCTGACAATATGAACCACCCCGTCTGACAATATGAACCACCCAGTCTGACAATATGAACCACCTCGTCTGACAATATGAACGAGGACAGAGGAGAGGAGGAGGATATATATATTTTTACTGTGTTGCAGGTTATTAAATGATCGGTTTTGGGTTTTAAAAAGGTGAAAAATGTGTAATATTGCAATTGTTATTCTGGAGATTTGCTAAATTAGAATATTGAGTATGCTGAAAAAATAAATAAATAATGAAATAAATACAATAACATTAATAAAAATGAATAAAGTAAAATAAAATAAAATAAACACGTACCACAAAATCACATAACAAAGCAAAAATGGCACATAAAATATGTGCCATTTTTGCTCTCTTTGATAGTGTTATGGACCCGTTGCAGTTCGTATACCTGGCCCTGGCATCTGTTTATAAGAGTTCTTCTATTAAGAGTGTTTTTTAAACTTCCTATAAGTTACTGTCCTTTCCCCCTGTATCTACTGCGTTGTAACATTAAAGGCTATCTTATCTTATCTTATCTTTTGTTGTTTGTGTTGTCCTGAATCACCTGTGAATTATGTTTATCGGCAAATGCAATGAACCCTATTCTGATTCTGAT
>NW_027315846.1:3953662-3966162 GCF_026437365.1 Eucyclogobius newberryi
ACTTGTCTTATGGTTCTTTTAACGGTGGAGAGCTTTTCCATGACTCTGGGTCCGTCGGCGTCTCCCAAAGGTTTTCTCAATAAATAACATCTAAATTGTACCAGAACTATACATTTTAAATCACAAGACTAATCTCAGCGAATCACAAAAAGATGTTCAGCGATTCAAAGTTTGTGTCGCAGTGAGACGTGGCTAACGCTAAACTACTTCCTGTTTATCGCCGCTTATTTCGTGTTTATCGCCGCTTTTTCCGGCTTTCTGCATCGCTTGTGCCGCTACGTTACGGATCACGTTAGACGCCTTATGCACTGGGAATATAATGTTTTCGATCTTGACGCGAGTGCCATGCGTCGATAAACGGGAAACAAGTGTCAAAAATCAGATGCTAATCACGACTAAAACAAGTATCGAAACTAGGCAGGCCGATCATTTGTGCAAGTATCGATCAGCAAAATGAATACGTATCGTGAACGGGACAAAGCCGGATCGTCCCTGAACAGTTTTAGAACGATCTTTGAGCTTTGTCCGAAGTATAAGACCACGGGAAAAGAAAGTAAAATGATAATCCTTGGTAAAATCACATTAGAAAGTTTAGTTGGAAACCGGGTCAAAAACACAAGACAAGGATAAATCACAAACCACAGCGTGAACCAGGATTCAACCCAACAGCAGGGCCAAATCCAATCTGAATAAGACCAAAATTAGCTCTAAATTTAGTGCAAACCGTATAAACCAAGGACCAAACCAAAACTAAACTGAAGTATTGCCTTTTGGCCACACATCAGGGCAGAATAAAATGATTTTCTCAAACTTGAGCCTGAATTAAAGTCCATTTGACACATTAAACAACACTTTTCAGTAAAACAAAGGGAATGTGATTATATTTAAGATTTTACCAAACATTTTGCCTGTTTTTCTCCAATTTGGCAGTTTTGGTGACGTTTAAAATGTCACTTCCTGGTTTGACTTGGCCAGCAACTGTTACTTAGCAACCAGATTGTAAACAAACTCCATTTAAAACACACAATAGTTATGATAAATAACTATAATTACACCCGACAACACCTTTATTTTGATAAATGACCGTTTAAACTGTCATAAAACGGTGTCAGTTGTGTGCAAATGGTCTCTTTTGTCACTTTTTGATGACATCACAGAGGTATCCTGCTGTATAACTCGGCGCTTACTTCCTGTAACCTTTATTCGTAAGATTTTCTCTACAAACTGCAACTTGTCTGACGAAAAACAATGATTTTTTTTTTACCACAGGGACAAACTCACCAAACCACGTCACGATTAGAAAAACACGAGCGCTCGCCACGTGGACTTTAAAACCGAAGCGGCACACGCTCCGATTAAACGCCTCCCGGGTCAGTGTGTCCCGGTCTTTTCACAGACAGACGAGGCCAGAGTCCACGGTATGAATCCCGCTCAGTTGGACTTGGCCGGCTCTCAAACTCCACAAAGCTCCGATAAACAAGGCTAAGCTAACAGAGGCCGAGCGCACACACAGACGTCCATTAGGATGATGTGACGGATCTCGCGCGGCGCAGACGCTGAAGACGTGTTTAGACTGGAACCTCTTTGTTTGCTTGTGTGGGCCGCGACCAGGCCGAACAAAGCTAAAGCCACACAAACTAATTGCCTCATAGACGTTAGTATACTTTATGAAAATTTCACGTTTTACGGTCATTTATCATGGGAAAGGGTTTGAAAATGGTGGCGATTTGAACTTTCAGTCGCGCATTTGCATTTACATTTATGGTTTTACGTTTCAGACGGGGAAAATCTTCTTTTTTTTGATACCACCACCAATTTCAACATATTTTAAGAGTTCACTGGCAGAAAAACAGAAGAAGAATTGGCAGACTAAACATGTGCTTTGTGTGTCGGTTAATTGACTAAAATAAGTGCTTAGTGGTGATTTTTATGTTTTAATTTTGGTTTATTTGATAGGGACACGTATGTTTCATGAGCTCAGAACAATGTAACACAAACGACACATCGTAAATTCATCATAAATGCACAAAAACAGGTCAAAGGCGGTTTCACGTCCGACCTCTGAATAAAAGGTTCTGGTTTGAATGAGTTCTACGGCTGAAGAGTTCCTTTGAGTGAAAGCTGATGGTCCAAAAGAGTTTAGGGTCTTGAACACTGAGAAGTACGAGTAAACAGCGAGTAAACAGCGAGTAAAATCGTTATAATCCTGAAAATGCAACTTCCTGGTAGTGAAAAGTTGATTGAACCTTTTTATGCACACAAAAAGTATTTGGCCGTGAAAAACCCTGCTATGCAAATCCTGATCACTTTTTTATTTTTTTAAGGTGAGACACAACAGGCTTTTCGTTTAGTCTTTTTGGTCACTTTGCAGTTGTTTCTTTGCATTTTTCATCATTTTAATTTCGTCGACAAAATGCCTTTTCTCCTCGACAGGAACATAAAGATCGGTCCTTAAAGAAGCACCTACAGACACCAACCAACGACATTTTCATGGGCTGAACAGACTGAATTTTTTAAAATCTAATTCCAAGCCCAATTTATTCATGTTTTAACTCCAAAAGATAAGGCAAAATTTGAAATATTACACCAGTTTTCAGTAGTTTGCTCATATATTCAATCCAAAATTCCCTCCGTATGTTTTGTATCTAATATGTCTAAGAAGTAAAGCAAGAGATTTAAACCTGGATTTATGATTTTTAATGTCCCAAATATGTGAAATTGTGGCCATTTTTTACTCATATGAAAAACAAATTTATGTAATGTTTTTTTTAAATCCCTGCCGTCCTTTTTGTATATTGTTTTGCACATACACACTTATTCATTTGGGGGGAAAAAAATGTTTTCACAAATTTCTTCCCATATGTGGATGTATGGACATTCATAACAACAGAGGATTTAGCGTGCCAAAATTAAGAGATTAAATGGACACAAAAAAGAAAAAAAAGAGTAAATAAATTACTATAATCCCCAAAATATTTTTTTGCATCTAATATGTCTAAAAATTAAAGCAAGAGATTTAAACCTGGATTCATCATTTTTAATATACAAAATAATGTGCAATTGTGGCCATTTTTTCACCAAAACTGTCAAATTTTGATATGAAATCAGAAGATGATGAGAAACTAAATGATGTAATGTTTTTTTAAATCCTTCCTTTTGTATATATTTTTTGCATGTATTTGAAAAAGAAAAATGCTGTCACTAATTTATTCCCATATGTGGATATATGGACATTCATAACTGGCAACTACAGAGGATTTAGCGTGCCAAAATTAATTAATTAAATGCACACAAAAAAGAAGAAAAAAGACAATAATCCCCTGTAAATGAACGGGTATACGTCTTTACCGTCAGGGACAATCAGCACTTTGTCTATAATGGGTCATTTTCTCCTTAACAATGAAGCGGAAATCCTCTTATGTTCAAACATGTGCCGTAACTGTAGCATGAAAGCGTTGATAACGCGACTTCGTCATGAGTAATCCCCGTTGTTCCATATGTGTCTGTTGACGAGCACAAACGCGCGGCGTAGAGCGACATACAGCAAAGTGAGCGGGAGGTGCAAAGTGTCATGTTTTCAATCAGCTAATCACTCAAATGAGTTCATCGCAGTGTCATTCGCAGAGTGTTGTTTGAATAACACAGTGTGTGGGGTCGTTTATCACAGTTGTTGGGACAGTATTTATTTTAATAATCGGGCCAAGGGAGTCGTGTTGTATTGTAGTAATTCAATAAATAAATACAAAAATCTGTGACTTTTCTTTGAACAAACACAAATATTAGAACATTTCCAGAGTTTTTACATATTATTTTAAATAGGACTGCAACGACTAATTGTGACTAGTTTATTATAAGAAAAAAAAGTTTTAAAAAATCGTGTCAAATGTGTCTCTAATGATGTAATCGTAATTGTTATCTGGACTATGCAGACTCTAGCACACATGGAAATATATATTTTAATAAAAATAGTGGCTTTATTAAATCAAAATGTCATGGATTTAATATACAGTGCACTTTATATGTGAATATTATCTATCTGGAAGTCACTGAATGTCAAAGTTTATTTGGTTAAAGATGTATTTAAACTCTCAGCTCAATGAATGACTGATCAACTAATAAAATAATAATTAGTTGCAGCTCTAATTTCAGAACTAGACCTCAACTTGAGCCGGAATCAGGAACTAAAATGTCTCAGAATTAGGGCTGTGCAATTAATCAAATACATTTTCACACAATTACAGAAAAAGTTGTGATGGAAAAACAATACATTTTCTTCACTAAAAATTTGGATTACCGTCACTTTTATGATCTGACTTTTTTTTTTAACTCATTTTTTAAAACAGTGTCCAAATAACGACACTCCTGGACGACACTCTCTAGTTCATTTTAACAGTTTAGAAGTGTAATCATTTGAAATAATCTGGATTTGAATCATGAGCCAAACAATCAGGACGATCGTTTTTGCCGAGCGGTTTCATTTCGTGCCGGTTTATCCAGCGTTTTTACACGACATTGTTAAAACGTGGACACGACGACATTTTAACACCAGAAAACTACAACTGTGATTTTCAGGTGTAACACGACTCTCATGTATCCAGGACCAGAGAGTATTTTATTTATGTAGTGGCTGCAAACTTCATTATCCACTGACTACATTTCCCATGAGGCTCTGGGGCTGCGCCAGCTCGAGCTCTAAAGCCAGTGTTTTTGTTGCCGCTTTAAATTTCAGTTACTCCCCAGACGCCGGTGAGTATTTCGATTTAAAACACATGACAAAAACAAGACGTGAAACAGAGTCGATGGTTTCCTCTAAGGCCGAGAACTATTTTCTTTTAAAGCTTTTTGATGGATGTAAATGTGTTTTCTGCCGGGGAGATATTTGAGAACTTGAGACAAAAGTAGCAGTTGCTTAAGTATTTCAACGTGTGTCTTGCTTTTACTTCATTGAACTGAGTATTTGTGTATTTCTTACTATATTATTTGCTATATTTATTTATTTATTTACTATATAAGTTTGTTTGAGAAACGACATTCCCTGTTTTGATGATGAAAATGTATGTATTTTATATTAAGTTTGTGTGGTTTAACTAAGAAACACTATTGCAAAAACATTTTTTTAAAGAAATTGTCAAAAGTAAAATTGTTATAAAAAAAAAAATAAGTGTTTAATAAAAGTCTTTAAAAATGTATCAACAAATGTTTGAAATTTTGTTTGCAATTTGAAATTAAATGTGCAAAACACAAAATCTTCTAAAAATATCACAACATCGTGATAGCATTGTACTTTGTGAACAAGCTACGGGCGATTCCACCGATTTTTTAAAAAGTCAATCCGATAACAAAGTAACGCCCTGACAGATATCGCGATGTCGATCCGATACCGATACCAATGAGCTTTGTCCTAAAACGCGTTGAAACTCATTTTTCTTTCGGCGTCAGCTTGAAATAATGTGAATGGAAAATAAATGCGCAGAAAACCTAAAATATGAACAAAAATGTGAACTAAATTCATTTAAAAACAGCATTTTTTGGGGCAGAACTTTTGATACCTTTTGATACCTCAGTCAGTATCGCTACATCGATATTTAGCATCAATCTGCCCATTACTGACGTAAACAATACATCAAACCGTGAACGATCCTGTGATTCTCTGCCCCTCATTGTTACTCTGAGCGGGCTCGCCTCTCCGCAGACCTGCCTCGCCGCGTGCAAAGAAGCGAGCGATACCGGTCAAACTTTGATCGATTTCCAGGTTCAACGCAGGCTTCTGATACGTGTAAAACTAACAACATTCGCAACGATATTCCCATAAATCCCGCTCAAACAAACAAACAAACGGCATCGGCCGGTACTACGGAGACGCGCCGGACGCCTCGCATTTGATTTAAAGGGCACGTAGCAAGGCGTTTGGCACGTCCGTATCTCCCCAGCGTAAACATGTAAGTCATTTCTCTTCTGCCGTACGTGAACTCGGAGGGATTACATGCGTGTTTTACATTCGGGGGGTGGGGCTACGGGGGGGGGGGGGGGCGGCTACGGTCGACCAATCTAAAGGAGGTCAAGCTTTCAAACCGCTATGAATCAAGGGAAAAACAAGCAAACCATGCGACCGCAGCGAGGACTTCAAAACCGCCGAGGAGATAGATCATAAAAACGATCTTACCGCAGCGATACGAAGGAAATGGGACGGCGCAACTCCAACATCTGCTTCCAATTTGTCCTAATCCTTTAGAAAAATCTGAAACAAAACACAATTACTGCGTTACTTTTTATGTGGGACGAAATGGGGTCCTTGTCATCTTTTATACATCTAATCTAATGTACATTTGTGCTCGTGAAAAAAGAAAACACGTGCGGGTTTATTGTGAAAAGGGCAAGCGGCGTTAAAGGGTTTTATTGGTGTTTTAATGTTGAAAATGGCCGATTGTAAATGTAACAAAAACACGACGGAGAAAGTACACGACACATCTGCTGTTACTGCGACGAGTTCGGGTTTAAGGGGTGAACGCAAACGCTCTGTGAAAAGTAAAGATGCTCGTGAATGTTCAAAGCCGATTCACAAAGAAATGATGCAGCGTTATGTTGCATTAGACGATATAAAAATAAATACTGTTCATCAGTTTTGTTCAGTCCAAAAAATACATTTGAACTTTGAGCCTCCAGTTATTACTTGTCTCTACGTTTTGAGGAAAATACTTTTGCACAAACTACATTTATGGGGGGTTCGGTGTCCTCTCCCTAAAAGTTTTTAACAAAAGTTATTTTTTTTGTGTTATTGTATTTTCCAGACTATACGTTGCACCTTTTGTCATAGTTTAGCCGGTGCGACTTATACTCCAGAGTGACTTATATGTGATATTATTCATTATTTTCACCCTGACAACCACAAGAGGGCGCTCTAGCCTCTAAGCGACGCAGAAGAAGAATCTGCACTTCCTCTTCCTCTGGAGATTGTGGAGTTGTTTAGAAGTGACACAGAGGAAGAAGAATTCAATGGATTTAGTGATTTGGGCTAAAACTGATGCTTTGCTAAACTTGTTAGCATGTTCTTTATGCTATAGTTATCTGAATAACTGTTAATATGTTACGTTAACATAAGATAAGATAAGATGAGATATTCCTTTATTGTCCCACATGGGGAAATTTCATTGGTGCAACGCAGGTAATTACAGAGGTAGTTACAGAAGAACAGATCACTTATAGGAAGTCTGAAAAACACTTTCAGTAGAAGATCTCCTACAAATAAAAACTCCCATAGACAAATAAATAAATACATAAATACCATTGCATGTGATCACGACAGTAATTGCACATGAATATGTGTCACGACAGCACATAGATTGCACATGAATTTCACAGTAATTGCACAGTAATTGCACATATGACAGAATTGCACATCAGTATTAGGTTAGGTCAGTATTGCGAGTGTTCAGTACTAACAGTTTTTGTTATAAAGTCTGACAGCAGCAGGAAGGAAAGACCTGCGGAACCTTTCCTTCACACATCGAGGGTGGATCAGTCTCTCACTGAAGCTGCTCTCCAGAGCGGACAGAGTGTCCTGCAGGGGGTGAGACTCATGGTCCAGCATAGATGTGAATCTAGCCAGGACCCTCCTGTCCCCCACCTCCTGCACCGAGTCCAGAGCACAGCCCAGGACGGAGCTGGACTTCTTGATGACTCTGTCCAGCCTCTTCCTCTCCCTCTCTGTGATGCTGCTGCTCCAGCAGGCCACACCGTACAGGAGGGCTGATGCCACCACAGAGTCGTAGAAGGTCTTCAGGAGTGGCCCTGTCACTCCAAAAGACCTGAGTCTCCTCAGGAGGTAGAGCCGACTCTGGCTCTTCCTGTACAGTGCGTCCGTGTTATGAGTCCAGTCCAGTTTGTGGTTCAGATGAACACCCAGGTACTTGTATGAGTCCACTCTCTCAATGTCCCGTCCCTGGATGTTCACTGGTGAGGGGGCAGTGGGGTGGCGTCTGCGGAAATCCACCACCATCTCCTTGGTCTTCCCCGCGTTGATGAGGAGGTGGTTCCGCTGACACCAGTCCACAAAGTCCTGCGCCAGTCCTCTGTACTCTGTGATGAGTCCGATGATGGCAGAGTCGTCAGAGAACTTCTGCAGGACACAGCTGTCCGTGTCATGTCTGAAGTCTGCAGTGTAAAGGGTGAAGAGAAAGGGCGCGAGGACATTGCCCTGGGGCGCCCCCACACTGCAGGTCCGAGTGTCAGACACACAGTCCCGTGCTCTCACAAACTGGGGTCGGTCTGTGAGGTAGTCCAGGTCCACTCTGCCAGGTCATACTCCACACCAGCCGTCTCCAGCTTGTCCCTCAGGAGCAGCGGCTGGATGGTGTTGAAGGCGCTGGAAAGATCGAAGAACAGAATCCTCACAGAGCTGCCAGGCTTTTCCAGGTGAGAGAGAGAGCGGTGCAGCAGGGAGATGACAGCGTCCGCCACTCCGATGCCAGGCCGATATGCAAACTGCAGCGGGTCCATGGCTGAGCTCACGGTGGAGCGGAGGTGGTCCAGGACTAGCCGCTCCAGTGTCTTCATCAGGTGGGAAGTGAGAGCCACTGGCCTGAAGCTGTTGAGATCTTTGGGGCGCGGTGTCTTAGGCACAGGTACCAGACAGGAGGTCTTCCAGACCTGTGGTACCACCCTCAGCTTCAGGCTCATGTTGAAGACATGCTCCATAACTCCACACAGTTCATCTGCGCAGGACTTAAGGAGCCTGGGGCTGATGCCATCAGGTCCTGCTGCCTTCCTCACTTTAATCCTCTTCAGCTCACTCCTCACCTGTGCTGCTGTGACAGTCAGTGGTTGGCAGGGGGACCGTGTGCTGGGGGGATGGGTGAGTCCAGGCGAAGTGGGGAGCTGATGGTCCGGGGCAGATAAGCGAAGAGGAACAGATGCAGGGCATTGTCCAGCTGTGGAAGAGGGAGCATGCAGCTGTGCAGGGGGAGGGGCGGGTGATCGATCAAACCTCAAGAAGTGAGCATTTAAATCATTCACCCACTGTAGATCCCCCTCTGTCTGGGCAGGGGGGATTTTGAAGCCCGAGATGGTTTTCAGGCTCCTCCACACTCCCTGAATGTTCTTCTGCTGCAGCTGCTCCTCCATCCTCCTCCTGTAGCCGGCCTCAGCCTGCCTGATCTTCCTCCTCAGCTCCTTCTGCACAGTCCTCAGCTCCTCCTTGTTCCCTGACCTGAAGGCTCTCTTCTTCTCCTTCAGCAGAGCCTTCAGTTCACGGTTAATCCATGGCTTGTTGTTTGGAAAACACCGCACCGTCCGGGAGGGAACAATGTTCTCAAAACAGAAGTTGATGTAGTCCGTGATGCACTCTGTGATGGTGTTGATGTCCTCCCCATGTGGGTCATAAAGCTCAGTCCAGACAGTGGTGCTGAAGCAGTCCCTCAGAGCCTCCTCGCTCTCAGCAGACCACATCCTCACCTCACGGGACACCACAGGCTGCCTGCGCACGATGGGTTCATACACAGGCCTCAGATGTACAAGGTTGTGGTCCGAGCTGCCCAGGGGAGGGAGGGGGGAAGAAGAATAAGCCTCCTTGGTGTTGGCAAAACAACGTCACAACAACACAACGAACGCAACGAAAAACGCTCAAATCCAGCCGAAAAAAGTCAAAAACAGTTGAATTAAAAAAACTATTCCAGCGCGTGTCCCTATCGTACAGTAAAATAGAAAAAATATACTAACTATATTTACAAAATGTAGGAAATAAAGCACAATAAGTGTGAGAAAGAAGAGAGAGCGTTTACACCGGGCTGCCAGCTGTACCAGCGCCTTATGACGTATACATAACCAGTAACATAAACCAGTTACCAGTATGTAACCAGTATACATAAACGTAACATACCAGACACTTACCACAGTTCTGTCTGTGCCTCATGTAGCTGAAGGTGTTAGCGTTAGCATATGTCATGTAGCTGAAGGTGTTAGCGTTAGCATACGTCATGTAGCTGAAACTGAAACGACCTCGAGACCAAAAACCCAAAGGAACAAATCTGTCCAATTAAAACTCTCACTAGTGATCAGCAACACAGCACTCCCCCTCCTCTCTCCTCTCTCCTCCTCCTCCTCCTCCTCTCTCCTCCTCCCCCTCTCTCCTCCTCTCTCCTCTTCTTTCCTCCTCCTCTCTCCTCCTCTCTCCCCCCTCTCCTCACCCCTCCTCTCTCCCTCTCTCTCCTCCTCACCCCTCCTCTCTCCTCCTCTCACCTCCTCTCTCCCTCTCTCTCCTCCCCCTCTCACCTCCTCTCACCTCCTCTCTCCTCCCCCTCTCTCCTCCTCTCTACCCCTCTCACCTCCTCTCTCCACCTCCTCTCTCCTTCCCCTCTCACCTCCTCTCTCCTCCCCCTCTCTCCTCCTCTCTCCCCCTCTCACCTCCTCTCTCCTCCCCCTCTCACCTCCTCTCCTCCCCCTCTCTCCTCCTCTCTCCCCCTCTCACCTCCTCTCTCCACCTCCTCTCTCCACCCCCTCTCACCTCCTCTCTCCTCCCCCTCTCTCCTCCTCTCTCCCCCTCTCTCCTCCTCTCTCCCCCTCTCACCTCCTCTCTCCACCTCCTCTCTCCTCCCCCTCTCACCTCCTCTCTCCTCCCCCTCTCTCCTCCTCTCTACCCCTCTCACCTCCTCTCTCCACCTCCTCTCTCCTCCTCTCTCCTCCCCCTCTCTCCTCCTCTCTCCCCCTCTCACCTCCTCTCTCCACCCCCTCTCACCTCCTCTCACCTCCTCTCTTCTCCTCCTCTCTCCAGCTGGCTCTGATTATGTCGGTGAAAAATGAGGCAGTCACGCCTGCAGTTTCTCCCCTGCAGCATTCCTTCAGCGTGACTCTGCACTTTCTCCCTCCTCCTCCCCCATCCTCCTCCTCCCCCGTCCTCCTCCCTCTGCTTTTGCTCAGCTGTCCGGACTCTTCCAGACGCTTCCCCCCTGTTTTAAAGGCTGTAGTGTAGAAGAGCGGTCTAAGTGTTGTGAGAGCAGGAACGTCACGATGTCAAAGTATTTTTTGGGGCTAATTATTGAACAAAAAATACTTAATTTTGCTTCTAAGATTGTCACGATTAGGATTTTTAGTTTTTTAAGATTATACTGTGACCTGAATAAATCGCATTATCGATTAACCGGATAATCTTGACATCCCCATGTGAGAGCAGCGGTGGAAGAAGTACTCCATTTTGAAGTAAAACCTGTACTTCAAGTGTGAAAAGTAAATATTTTAAGAGCTGTTAAAGCAGTAAATGTGGCAACTGATGAAGAATCGCACTGATCTTTGGGCAATTTAAATAATAATATATTTTGTTTGACTTTAACTTAACACTTTTCATCAAAATAACTACTTGAACCATATGAAAAGTGCCCTCTACTTTCAAAATGTAGTTCAAAATGAAAGTTCAGGACCCTGCTCTTAAATGTAATGAAGTTAAAATAAAAATGAGTCACGGTAAAACGACTTAAAGCAGAAATAAGTAACATTTCCACCTCATTAAACCACTTTTTAAGTCCCTGTGATGGTTAAATATGCATTTTTGTGGCGTTTGCAGTGCCCGCCGTCGCCCCCTGCTGTCTCCGAGTGGAAAACCAGCCATGGAACAACTCTCCTGAGAAACCCTCGCTTTTTTTTTTCATTTGGTATGAAATGTGAAATATTTTTGTACGTGACTATACCGTCTTATTATGACAAAGAGAAAAAAAAAAGTGAAACAAGATAATCACTTTTCTGACAGTGTGTTTTCACTCGGAACCTGCAGGGGGAGCGCTATCGGCAGAGTTACCGTATTTTCTGGACTATAAGTTGCACCTTTTTTCATAGTTTCGCCCGGGGTGCGACTTATTCTTATATTTATACTTGTATACTTATACTCCGGAGCGACGTATATGTGATATTATTTGTTATTTTCACACTTGCAACTGCATTTCATACTCCAGTGCGACTTATATATGTTTTTTTCTTCTATATTATGCATTTTTTGGCTGGTGCGACTTAAACTCCGGGAAAATACGTTACTTAGTTCTGCTTTAAGTAAACATATAACTAAACATTTTACCTGAGTTGTGTACTTTATTACTTTCCGCCACTGCGTGAAATCAACTCCAGACTCTCTGACAATTTGGCTGAATGCCCTCCCTGCTCTTCTCCCCCAATTCACGCTATACTGTTCCATCCAACAAAGCCTAAAAAACGTACAAAATACTGGCGCGCCTGCTTGCGTTTGTACTATCCTGGTAAGAAAGTGAAGTGACAGGCCCTAGTGAAAAGAGAGTTTGCATGTTCTCCTCGTGTGCGATGGGTTTTTCATTCATTTATGAGGGATGAGAATAGATTACGCCGCGCCTGAGATCGAGCACGGACTCTTCCAGCCTTGACGTGTTTGGAATATAAAGTTTAGACTCCTTCAGATTGAACATTTACTTTCAGATGGAAGTCGAATATTTTTCAAAAACGCTGTCCGGAGCTTTTTAAAAACTTTTTCTACGATGTGTTTAGAGTAG
>NW_027315846.1:3971162-4038662 GCF_026437365.1 Eucyclogobius newberryi
GATTGGAACTAAACGTCTGGGTGGAAAGGACATTCTTGTGTCTGATGCTGAAAGAAACACGGTCAGAGGAGTTATCGTAGGTGTCCCTACGGCGACGTCTGTGGATAAAGTTAAGGAGAATTTGACGGGAGCTACGATGGTGGACGCTAGGCGTTTGAAGGTGACCCGGTCTGGGGTAAGATGTGACAGCTTGTCGGTAATGGTAACACTTGAAGGGAGGTGCCTGCCTAGTCCAGGGAGACTCTTCTTCATGTTCCTCTCCTTCTTTGACGTTCGGTGCTTCCACCGTACAGCTTTATTCTTTAGGCTTCATTCTATAGGCTTTAATATTTCCACTGATGTTGCTGCTTGGTAGCCGTGCGTCTACGAGACTGGGCGAGGACAGGAGACCACCCCCACCCCCATCTCGTCACTCTGATCACTCTGACTCCCCAAAAGCAGACCCCCATCACTCCGACTCCCATTTAGCGCCTTTAGCCTGTTTTCTATATCTGCCCAATCAAGCTCCTTTGTTCCAAGGAATCTCCCTGCAGCTTTAGCAATGATCCTGATCCTTTCAGTTCTGCTTTGAGTCTGAGCAGCACAGTTTACAACATCCACCATAAAGAGTACAAAATCCTCTCTATCCACAACCAGGGTATTCGAGAAGTCATAAGAAACAAGAGATTTCAATTATATTCAAAGTGCATTCTGAGTGCGTTCTAAGTGCTTTCAAAGTGCGTTCAAAGTGCCTTTGAAGTGCGTTCGAAGTGCGTTTAAAGTGCATTCGAAGTGCGTTCGAAGTGTGCGTTTAAAGTGTGTTTAAAGTGTGTTCAAAGTGTGTTTGAAGTGCGTTCGAAGTGTGCGTTTAAAGTGTGTTTAAAGTGTGTTCAAAGTGTGTTTGAAGTGCTTTCGAAGTGTGCGTTTAAAGTGTGTTTAAAGTGTGTTCAAAGTGTGTTTGAAGTGCTTTCGAAGTGTGCGTTTAAAGTGTGTTTAAAGTGTGTTCAAAGTGTGTTTGAAGTGCTTTCGAAGTGTGCGTTTAAAGTGTGTTTAAAGTGTGTTCAAAGTGTGTTTGAAGTGCTTTCGAAGTGCGTTCGAAGTGCTTTTGAAGTGCACGTATGTGTTTCAATTTAAATCACAGTAGTTGGGCCGCTCGTTTAAAAGAATTTGTTTAATTGAGGCAACGGACAAAACATACATGATGCATAACGAGGTGTTTTCAAAGAATGACAAAAAAACATCATATTTGAAGGTACAAAAGCAAATGTTTAACAAAATGCATAAAGCTTTTGTCACTAGTACACTTACTTATTAAGTGTGAAAAATGACCAACGCTTTGAATCAATATTTGTACTTTAGATAATATGAATAAAGTACAGGCAAAAATACAGCGTAACAAAACAACTCCATTCCAACATGAACTACTCTTTCTCAAGACTGGATGTGAGTGCAGTGTAGGAGTTGGATGTGGGTGCAGTGCAGGAGTTGGATGTGGGTGCAGTGTAGGAGTTGGATGTGGGTGCAGTGCAGGAGTTGGATCTGGGTGCAGTGTAGGAGTTGGATCTGGGTGCAGTGTAGGAGTTGGATGTGGGTGCAGTGTAGGAGTTGGATGTGGGTGCAGTGTAGGAGTTGGATGTGGGTGCAGTGTAGGAGTTGGATGTGGGTGCAGTGTAGGAGTTGGATGTGGGTGCAGTGTAGGAGTTGGATGTGGGTGCAGTGTAGGAGTTGGATGTGGGTGCAGTGTAGGAGTTGGATGTGGGTGCAGTGTAGGAGTTGGATGTGGGTGCAGTGTAGGAGTTGGATGTGGGTGCAGTGCAGGAGTTGGATGTGGGTGCAGTGCAGGAGTTGGATCTGGGTGCAGTGTAGGAGTTGGATGTGGGTGCAGTGTAGGAGTTGGATCTGGGTGCAGTGTAGGAGTTGGATGTGGGTGCAGTGTAGGAGTTGGATGTGGGTGCAGTGTAGGAGTTGGATGTGGGTGCAGTGCAGGAGTTGGATGTGAGTGCAGTGTAGGAGTTGGATGTGAGTGCAGTGTAGGAGTTGGATGTGAGTACAGTGCAGCTCGGAGGCTTCCACCGAGGGCACATTCTTCTCACTCTGACTCATTATCAAAGACATGAGATAAGACGCTCGTGACCTTCATTCAAACTGCAATGCAAATATTAAAAAAACACAAGCGGTGATGCACTCTACTGTCTCGTGAAGAATATGTGAATCTGTTCTATGGGAAATTGTGCCGTATTTACATAGTCTTAAGACATCTTCATTCGTATTATGACTCATGTTATGCAGAAACAGCTTTAAAAGATAAAAGAGTAGGGGAACAATAGATAGTCGAGATATTTTTTTCTGTATTGTATTTGTTTGTATTTTGACCCTAAAGTGTCAAGAAAAGCTTATTTTTATATATGTAATTTTTTTCCATTTTATTATTATTACAATTTGTATATATTTGTTTTTTATTGATTTCATTTTATTATTATTTTTAAATTATATTTTTATACATTTAAATTTAGTAATTTAATTACATTTTTATTGTATTATTTCTAGTTTTATTATCGTCATCATCATCATCATCATCATCATCATCATCATCATCATCATCATCATCATCATCATCATCATCATCATCATCATCATTATCATTATTATTATTATTATTAGGCCACAAGCTGGCGAGGCCTATTAGTTCCTTAAGGCCGTGCGAAACAAACAAGCGCCTCCTACAGATTTTATATGGAGGGTAAAATGTTTAGTTTTGCGAAATTAAAAAAAAATTGACACAAAATTCAATTTTGGCATCCCGATCAAAAAAGTCAATGAGACCCATGTCATAATTGTTACGGCATAGCCATAGCGCCACCTCAAAAATCGATTAAAATGGGGCCAATGGGAGTCGGCCATATTGGATCAAACGCGGCGATGACAAAAGTGCACTTCGTCGTACATTTGTCATTTTCTCTCACAGTTTTCATTGTTCTCTCATCTGTTATTATTTTAAACTGCATTTCAAGATGAAATGTCTGTTCTTGGTCTTGGATTTTATCAAATAAATTCCCCCCAAAAATGTGACTTATACTCCAGTGCAACTTATGTATGTGTTTCCTTCTCTGTCATGCATTTTTTTGGCTGGTGCGACTTAAATATAAAAAGTATAAAAACTGAACCTTTAATGAAACATATGATACTAACACGACTCAAATATCCAATATATAACGAGCTTTGCTTCAGAAAACCTCATCGAAACATTTAACCGTTAGCGCATTAAAACCGTTAGCGCATTAAAACCGCTAGCGTGTCCAGCACAACACCCTTCTGTATTTCGCCGTAAATGACGAAACGGCGAACACTTCATCCCCTTCGCCGGCCAGAGTCGCTGCCCAACATGGAAACACTCTCGCTCTCGTTAAAACACTTGGGTTTTGAGCGCGTTTCTCCCGCGGGTTTCGGCAAAATCCCGTAAAAAAACAACAACGAATAGCTTTCCCAGAAACATTCACTTTATTGTCGCCGCGATACCCGCCCGTCTCGTAAATACCGGTACCGACGTGCTAGCAGTGCTGTGCCAAACGCGGTGCCAGGGTACTACACCCGTACAATCGCCCCATTCTCCCGACCGTCTGTTTATATCGTTTAGTTCAATATTCTGACCGATGTCCAGCGAAACTCGGCCATTAAACGCCTTTATACGCTCTGAAATCCCCGTGAGCAGTTTTAAACGTTTAGACACGTTTTGATCTTTAACAAACTGCACTGAGGAGAATCTTGCTCAATAAAAAGTCACATTATTTTAGCCCCGAGTGGAAATAAGTCGTAATTACAACACAAACGCGGATAACTTTTGAGTAAAACAAGCGCGGCGCGATTTATGGCGAAACAAAGCGAGAAAGTGAATGCGTAACATGCATTATATTTATTGTTACTGGACTTTAAACATGCTCGTGAGAACTTTTGCTTTGGCGTTTCATGTTTTCAAAGTTATTTAAATTAAGTTAAACGCACATTATTTTGCGTCGTTTGTGCTCAAGACATCTACGGGCAGCGGTGGAAGGAAGAATGAACCGTAGAGAAAAAAAAGAAACAAAAACCAAGCCATTTAAGCAACGTGACCGCCGGGGATACTAATGTAAGCTAACAAAAATCTAGCCATTTAAGCAACGTGACCGCCGGGGATACTAATATAAGCTAACAAAAATCTAGCCGTTTAAGCAACGTGACCGCCAGAGAAGCTAAAATAAGCATGAAATTGGAATGAATGCAATTAGACGGCAGAAATCCTCCAGAATGTGTCAGTTTGATCCGTCGACGGAAGAAATTCTCGGTCGAACAAAAACACGGCGATCGATTCATTGACTAAAAGGTTGCGTGGCAAAAGTGTTGAGCATCGCTACGTATCCGACCCAAACTGCGCTCGCAAGACAGACGGGAGGTCACGCAAAAACAATTACAGTATTTATACGGAGACGTACGAGGAAACGAGGCCGAGGCAAAATCAAAGTTCAACAAATTTGGTCGACAAAGACGCCATCGACCGATTAATCGACCCAACGACTACTACAGAGATACAGGCCAATAAGGAGTCTAAATTCAGGTATTTAGCGTTGAATTCTACAACATCAGTAGATCATAATGTTATACTTTGTCCGTTGTAAACAGAAGTATTCAACTAGAACTGATAAGCTCCGCCTCTTCATAGTGCTAAGTCCCGCCTCTTCGTAGTGCTAAGTCCCGCCTCTTCGTAGTGCTAAGTCCCGCCTCTTCGTAGTGACATTCTACAGTAACGAGCAGCAGAATGATACTTTTATGTGTTTTCTACGTGATATTTTCAAACCTACACGTATCGCTCCCTCTTTCTTAATTTTTCAGACAATCACAACTGAAACCAGGGACGTGGGCGGGGATAGGGGGTAGGTGAAAACAGGGATTTTCCGAGCGCCGCGGGACAAAACAGGATTAACACAAACACGCCTGAATCGATCCAAACATAACTTTGAGGAAATTAACGACGAGGAAACGCCGTTGCAACGAGGTCAGTGAAGTAGATTTTGCGCAATACGTCTCCAGGATTTCTGCCGTTGACGTCACAAATTCGAGGGGAATTAATTTGAGACGCAAAAACAAGACGACCTTGTCAAAGTTTAGTCTATACAGACTGCGAGAGGCGAAGATCGTTCTCAAGTTCTTTATTTGATGAAAACAGGGAAAAACGGTCAAAACAGCAGCATGTTGCTCGTCTTGCAGCTGAGATTCGAATCTTCACAAGATTTAGCTGTGTTTTATATCGCTGTTGCTTGGGTCTGATAAAAAGGGCCTGACCTTCACTATGATGTCCACTCTAAGATTGTTTAGACTAGTCCACAGATGATCAGAAAATACACAGAATAGTTAAAATACACAGAATAGTTCATTGTGACTCATATGCAGCAAGATCGTCTTGACTCATGATAAATAGGACACAGACATGACAATAATTTGATCAATATCCACAATTCCTTTAGTGTGATCACATTCACATGTGATCACACTAAAGAGGCGCCAGACGCAACCTCACAAAATAACAGAACGTAACCCCCCAAAAACATTGAATGTTTAAAAATCAAATCATTATATAATCAAGCAAATCGTTAAAATAACTCATTTAGTAAAAAATGATGTGGGACAAGGAGCATCCCCAGTTAGTGTAAACACATGTGGGATGTAGTAATCAGATTAGTGAGATCCTGGAAAAAGTATAGGAGTAATAGCGTGTGTAATCAGGGTCAAAAGATAAGCAGGTTGTCTAGTAAGAGCAGATGCAATCAAGTGTTCTATAAGTGATCTAAGACAGCACAGAATCCAATCATAATCAATACATAGGCAATAACAATAATATTGGTGAAAAACAGAAATGTGCCAGCCCAGGGCCCAAAGATGTGGTATAACCAGGGAGACCACAAGGGGCAAGGGTGGTGGTAGATGATTCTGGCTTGACATGGGTTGACTTATATTCATCCTTTGCCGTCTTTGAAATTGGCCAGGTTGGTTTGGGGCCATTTGGTGTTGACCTCTTTGTGTTTGCCCTTGGGGGCAGTCTTGAGCCCAATGTCCAGTTCCAAAGCAGTTTAAGCACTGATCAGGAGTCACGCTGAACCTGTTTTGTCCTCTTCCAGCTCCTACCCCACGTCCTCTTCCATGAGAGAATGTATTACGTTCACGTCCTTGATTGTAGATGATTTCTGAAGCAGGTGTGTTGTTCTTTGGTCCTGTGGCGGATGGGACGGCCTGTGGTTGTGCCATAATGGGTTGTACTTGTCCCATGACCATTTTAACCGCCATAGCAATCTGTTGGGCATTGCCGCAGTCATTACCTTGGCAGACTTATTTTCCTTCTTTTTATCATTCACCTCTTCTTGGAGCTTTTTGAGTTGTAATTTGATCTTTGCCATTTTCATTTTTTCCATATCCTCATTCCGTCCTTTTTTTCCTTCAGGTACTTAGCAACGTGATGTTGGCAGTTGGCATCAAACTCTTTTTCTGTCTTTGAGGAAAGACCAACAACATCAGCCAACTGATCCTGGACACATTTAGGTAGTCCTTTCACCAGAGTCGAAAAGAACATGAGAGTGTTGCCAGTACCAGGTTGTATGGGCTCTCCAGTTGCATCATGGAACTGTGCTTTAGCTCTTTGCTTATATGTAAAGTAGTCTTCATCATTTTTCATTTCCAGAGCCAACAGTGCATCAGGAAGGCAGGTGGGATACATTCCTTTGAGTACCTGAGTTAACTGAGGCTTTATGGTGGCAAATGATGTGGATGCTCTAACTGGAGCATGACTCTGTTTGGATACTTCAGAACGGATCCTGGCCGCCGTATTCTCATCTGTTGCTCTTATAAGAATTGCAGACACATCTCCCCAGCAAAGTGTTTCTCCTGCAGTATTCGTAGTCAATGCTCTGAGGAAGGCCGGTGCACCTTGTGTCAGTTCGGGCAATTTTAACATCAACCCTTCTAGATCTTTCAGTGCGAATGGTTGGTACACTTCTTGGTTACTTGCAGTCATTCGGAGAGGTGCAATGAGAGGAGGAGCCTCTTCAGTGCTAGAAACCTCATCATCTTCTTCCTTGGTACCTTTGTCCACAGGGAGCGGGTGAAGTTCTCCACTCAGGAAAGCGTCATCGTATCCATGCTCAGCCACCATTCCTGTGAATGCTCCCGCCACATATTGATTTGGTGTTGACACAAATGGGTCTAAACGCGTTTTCTTCTGTTGCTCCACTCCTCTTTGAATGTGGAGTTTCTGCTGTACTTGCTGCTTACTTTCAGCTTCTATTAGCCCAGTTCCTAGGACTGTGACTGGTTCCCCCTTTCGTCCAAGCTGTTTTTCTTGTTTCCTGCGTAGCTCAGCCGCCACTTCCCGTTCCTTTCCTTCCAGTAGTTGTTGTAATCTTCTTTCTTCATCTGAGTCCGAAGCCAATCCAGGTGGTGACCATGCATTGGTGGCAAGTTGTTCTTTTTGAGCCACTGTTTGCTCAAGCATGAATTTGGGGATGTGATTTTGGCTGGAAACCAATGTTGTCAAAGCCAACACCTGTTGCTTCAAATCCTGCATCTGTCTTTGTTCTTGAGTGGGTTCTGACGGGACCATAGTCAGAGTACCTGAGACTACAGCATGTTTCGTTGACAGCTGTGGTATGGTGCTGGTTGTATCTCTTATCATAGATGAATCCATGGATGAGCACTGCAGGGGAGGAGCCGCTGGAGTAGAAGTTTGGGGAGCTGGTTTTTCTTGTTCCGTTTCTGTCATAATTGTCTTCAGTTCTTTCGCCAGTTGTGCATATGCGCTATGATGTTCGTTTTCAGAAGAGCGGCACTGCAGTTCTCCTCTGGCCAGAGGAGGGGGGGGCGCTATAGCTGTGACGTCGACCTTGTACCCCAGTCTGCTCGCTCTCCTCATCTGTTCTAGAGCCTCCATCTTTGTTTTTGTTATTCACTCCAAAAGGGATGCTCTGTTTTTCTGTTTAATTTTGTTTTTTCTGATTGTTTGATGCTCTTCTGGTTTCACCTGAATATTGGCCAAAGACAGTCTCTCTTTTCTGATTAAAATATCTTTTGCCATTTTATGTAGATTCACTGAAATTGATAATTTTTCTTCATGTTCTTTCAGTTTCTTTTTGTCAACAGTTTTTCCTTTCACTGTCCAAATTTGATGTGTTTTGTAATGCAGGACCTTAGATTGATGATATTCAACAATATAATTCCATTGTTGTTCTGTGGGAGCCACTGCTTCATCACCGTGATTAATCAATCTTTTCTCTGCATATTTTTGGAAGAGGTTCTTCATTTGTGTAGTTTGCTTTTTTGCTTCCTTTGGGTTTTGTTCATTTGCACGGATTGTGTTTTCGAGATCCTTCAAAAATGTATTCATTTTGACTGGAATAAGGTCCATTTTATTTAATTTATCTGTATCTTAATTTAAAATGTTTGATTATTATTATTTGATAATAAAAAAGTGTGGCAGTCAGTGGTATTTCAAAAACAAACAAAACAATACAACTAATAATAATAACTATTATTATTATAATTCGAACAATAATTATAAGAATAATAATGAAATGAAAAACGTTTAGGGAAAAAATGATATTAAAATTTAATTTTAAAATTAAAGATTTAAAATAAAAATAAATCGAATAAAAAAAATAAATTAAATTTAAAATGTAAATAGAATACAAACTTGAAAAAATGAAATTAACTAAATAAATACAAATTCCACCTAGCCACAGAGGGTAGTTAATCTTGTCAGTAGAATGCTTTAAGCCAAGTAATGGCTTTCTTAGTTCCCTTTAGTTACCTACACGTCCCACGTTTTATTTTATTTTTATTTATTTTTTCCAACTCCCTTTTAAATCAGTCCAACTGATTGTACGTACTTTTACACGTCCAACGTGTTTTGGAGTCCAACTCCTCTTTAAATCAGTCCAACTGATTGTCTAAACTAATGAGCTAACATTCACTAAATTCATACTTCACAAAATTTAGGTCTAGTTTTGGCAAATTTAGCATTTTCAATGTGCAGATTTTTGTAATAAATACAAGAGGTTTCTGCCTTACTTTTGTTGAATGTCCCAGTCACAATTGTGAGTCAAATATAAACTGGCAATCCACTCCTCTTTCGACTCGGTCCTTGTTCTCCCATCATTCCCAGCTGAACCGTTACTGGACGCTCTGCGTCGTCAGCCGACATCCAGAAGAGAATCGTTTAGAGCAAAATTCAGATGTTTCCTTTCCAAGCACGATGAGAGACCCGCATCCTCCACCAATTCTGTCGAAGTTTAGTCTATACAGACTGCGAGAGGCGAAGATCGTTCTCAAGTTCTTTATTTGATGAAAACAGGGAAAAACGGTCAAAACAGCAGCATGTTGCTCGTCTTGCAGCTGAGATTCGACTCTTCACAAGATTTAGCTGTGTTTTATATCGCTGTTGCTTGGGTCTGATAAAAAGGGCCTGACCTTCACTATGACGTCCGCTCTAAGATTGTTTAGACTAGTCCACAGATGATCAGAAAATACACAGAATAGTTAAAATACACAGAATAGTTAAAATACACAGAATAGTTCATTGTGACCCATATGCAGCAAGATCGTCTTGACTCATGATTAATAGGACACAGACATGACAATAATTTGATCAATATCCACAACCTCTCAAAATTAAAGAGGCGTGAATGAAGCTAAATACATCTCCGGGCGTGTTTTTGACGAGAAGACAAGATTAAACCGTGATTAAACGTCCTAAAGAATCAATAATGCATAATGTTTGTCCTTTAAAACATAATTGTCTCTGTTTTCTTGTCTAGAACGTATAATTCTGTCGTTTAGACCTCTATAAACATGCTCTGAAATGCATTCTTTGTCTTCAATGTTGCGCTCGTCGGAATGTATTTCCCTGGTTTTCCACTGAACAAAGTCGCTGCGGGTCAGAGAGGAAAAAGGGTTTGATCTGGAGATGAGAGAGAAGCAGCGTTTAACAGATGATTTGACTCTTGTGTAAAACATCTCTGTAGAAATGTGGCCCTCTCTGTTCATATGGAGCGGTTCAAGCAGGAATGCAAGGAATATGTCGTAAAAACAATCATCATGTGCAGATTTTATTCACAAAATGTTGGGAAAGTGAAGAAAGTGAAAGCAGAATCTTGGAAATTTAAGACTATTTATTCTGATATCTTTATACGTTGGTATATTTAAATTTAGATGGAGGGTTAATGAGGTATAATGGGCTTTGAAACAATTGAAAAGTCTTATGTCTTGAGATAAAAGGCTAAAGAGGAAACTATGAATGCCTTTAAACTAAAAAGCTATTTGAATTTATTCTCTTTAATTATAATACCTGTCCTGGTTTAGTCCTTGTTCTAGTCCCTGGTCTAGTCCCTGGTTCTAGTCCTGGTTCTAGTCCTGGTTCTAGTCCTGGTTCTAGTCCTGGTTCTAGTCTTGTTCTAGTCTTGTTCTAGTCTTGTTCTAGTCTTGTTCTAGTCTTGTTCTAGTCTTGTTCTAGTCTTGTTCTAGTCTTGTTCTAGTCTTGTTTTAGTCTTGTTTTAGTCTTGTTTTAGTCTTGTTTTAGTCTTGTTTTAGTCTTGTTTTAGTCTTGTTTTAGTCCTGTTTTAGTCCTGCTTTAGTCCTGGTTCTAGTCCTGGTTCTAGTCCTGTTCTAGTCCTGTTCTAGTCCTGTTCTAGTCCTGTTCTAGTCCTGTTCTAGTCCTGTTCTAGTCTTGTTCTAGTCTTGTTCTAGTCTTGTTCTAGTCCTGTTTTAGTCCTGTTTTAGTCCTGCTTTAAGTCCTGGTTCTAGTCCTTGTTCTAGTCCTTGTTCTAGTCCTGTTCTAGTCCTTGTTTGGTCTCGGGATCAGTCTCGGGTTTATTGTCAATCTTATTTACCAATTTTTGTCAGCTGACAACCAATAATCACCACAAGGTAGTGATTGTCCTATGGCACGCCCACTCCTCGTCTCCATGGATATGCTATGGCTTTACCTGGAGTGTTCCACAGTATGGCAATAAATTAATCCACTTAATCCACACTAGAGACATTTTTGTTCCTCAAAAACATGGATTCTTACAGTGAGCGGGCTCGCCTCTCCACAGATCTGACCTGTAATGAAGACAAGACGCGTTAAAAGTCGTCCTGTGGAACATTCCAGGCAGCGCGACGGTAAAAAAGTTACAGAAAAGTTTGAAGTTCGCCAAAGACGGACAAAATTAAAAGAAAACGACTTTCCAAAAACACAACATTTGTAATGTTTTTACTTTGCAACTCTAGTTTTTACCATTTCTACAACATTAAACACATTCCTCTCACTCGCCGCACGTCCAACGGCGAATTCCAATGTCTCGTTTTCACCGGCAAAACTGCCGACCGCGTCTCCAGCATCTGTCCGCTTATCGACGTCCGTGCCTCGCGGCGAGTCCACGGGTATAAGGTCGCCCGGCCCCGGTCCCAGCCTGGACTCAAGTCTGGACCCGGCGTAACCTTATAGTCCTCGCCGACCACACGGGGCCGGGCCGAGGGCAGATGGTCAAAGTATGCGGAATATCTGTCGAACGATGTCATCGCAATCGCACTAATATTCGAAGAACGATAAATATGTAAACGTGACTTCCAAAACGCGACTACGCTTCCCGTAACGGAGCCGTCTTGACCGGAACCGAGCGAATGCCGCGATAAGAACGGTTTTGCGGTGAACCGTGGCAGATGGGACGAGCCGAGCGGACGTTTTGGAGCGAGAAGAATGCCCTTCAGTGTTTGGGTGCAACACAAAAGCCATTGATTTTTCTCTTGTTGCCTGTTTGGACTCGGGAGGAGATCTGGTTTCATGGTCCTGGGCCTGGGTCATGGTCAGGTCTATCCCGGCCCGGAGCTCTGGCATGTGGAGCCGGGAAGAAGGGGCCGAAAGCGGACGGATTTGCGTAAAGCTCCTGGTTGGTCATCTGGCGCGGTTGAGGGGAGACATATGTCAGCTATTGTCTCTCAAGACTTTGCCTTCTGGTCAAAATGATGAAGAGAAAAGCAGTTTATGTAGTGACTGTCCAGAGTATAGACCTAAAACATACAAGAGGTCAGTCCCTCTGACAGGTCCTGACCATAACTGGTTCTGGAGATGAGGTTGACCACTGGACTCTGGCTGATTTTTACTGTCCTGAAAAGGTTTTCATTTTAAACTATTACAAAGTTATCGCATCCTATTCACCGCGATGAAGAGTGTTTTTCACAATTTTTCTATTATGCAGTACGGCCTCCCACCCGAGCGGCCTCCCACCCGAGCGGCCTCCCACCCGAGCGGCCTCCCACCCGAGCGGCCTCCCACCCGAGCGGCCTCCCACCCGAGCGGCCTCCCACCCGAGCGGCCTCCCACCCGAGCGGCCTCCCACCCGAACGGCCTCCCACCCGAGCGGCCTCCCACCCGAGCGGCCTCTTACCCCAGCGGCCTCCTACCACAGCGGCCTCCTACCCGAGCGCCCTCCGACCCGAGCAGCCTAAACAAGGACTAAAACAAGACTAAACCAGGTCTAAAAACCCCGCTCACAGTAAGAATTCTTTTGAGGCTTTTCTTTTCTTTTTCGTTCTAAATAGTTACGACATTTACCACATTTAAGTTCTTATCGTTGGATTATTCCTGGTTTGACCCTTTCTATGACTTTGTTTTTTTAAATCTTTTTATATGATGTCTCCCTGCTGTGAGTGGAAACTGTCCCTTCCCATGATGCTTCGGGGCAGGAAGCGGGGTCAGGAAGTTGAAAGAGGAAACGCCATCGGACTTTCCTGGTCAGAGAGCGGGTCGTGTCAGCTCCGGAGGGACTCGTCCTTTTCTTTGACTCCAGAACAGCAAAGTCAGACTTTCCAGATCCTGTGGAACTGTCCAGGGCCAATTTAGACCTTTTAGTCCCATTTAACTCCTTCGCTAACTTTAACGCACGATGTAGCGCTACAGGAAATATCTCAAAAGTGTCAAACGTATAGAAAATCCCACAATGTAATAGATACAAAAACTACCGTATTTTCTGGAGTATAAGTTGCACCGGAGTATAAATTGTACTAGCCAAAAAATGCATAATAGAGAAGAAAAAAACATGTATAAGTTGCATTTTTGGGGGAAATTTATCACTAAATCACTAAATCCATTGAATTCTTCTTCCTCTGTGTCACTTCTAAACAACTCCACAAACTCCAGAGGAAGAGGATGTGCAGATTCTTCTTCTGCGTCGCTTAGAGCCTAGAGCGCCCTCTTGTGGTTACCAGTGTGAAAATAACGAATAATATCACATATAAGTCGCTCTGGAGTATAAGTCGCACCCCAGCCATAACTATGTAAAAAAGGTGCGACTTATAGACCGGAAAATACGGTGATATCGGTACGAGATCCTGAAAAACAACACATAAAACAGGACAAAATGTGACTTTCGTGAACAGTTTTAGATGATCTTGAACAGAAAACCAAAAAAAGTGTATTGTCTAAAACTTTTACAGCATAAAAGAGCATTCTTTTAAACTATCCTCAAAGGTTAGGATCTTGACAACACTGAAAATATCACGACAAATGAAAATATTGAAGCTACTGCCTTTTTTCTGAGGACCATATCGTACAGAAAACATGAGCCGTGCTGAATAAACGGCACACGAGTTCGTTAGAGTCGATAATGAGTCATTGAAGTTACTTATTCGACTCTCTGCAGTTTAATCTTCACACAAATTATTCACGTTTAATGAGGTTTCTTTTAGACGAACGTCGCTCGAACATTGGCCACATTCATTGACGGTCAGTGCTAGAGGTTTACCGTATTTTCCGGAGTATAAGTCGCACCTTTTTTCATAGTTTACTTATACTTATACTCCGGAGCGACTTATGTGATATTATTTGTTATTTTCACACTTGCAACCGCATTTCATACTCCAGTGCGACTTATATATGTTTTTTTCTTCTCTGTTATGCATTTTTTGGCTGGTGCGACTTATACTCCGGAAAATACGGTAAATATCTGTGGCATCGTTGGCGTTCAGTCCCAATCAAAAGTCTCGCTCAAACACGGGCGACAAATCCACAAATATTCCCGCTAAACTCCTCGCATAACTCACGCTCCATTACGCTCAGCTCGCAACGAAATCCAGCCCGATCGCGTTCGCAAACCTCTAATCCCTTTGGAAACCGTCGGGCCGAGTGCGACGCCCCCGACACGACCGCACGCGGCCCACGTCCGCCCCGGCCCTCGGTGCCCACCCAGGACCAGGGTCGGTGTCTCCGTGGGAACGCCGTGAGCGATGGCAGCGCGCGGTTCACCACTAACGACGCCACGGTCAGTCTCCCAGGCCAGTAATTACACTCCGGGTTGGGTTTTCCTCCCTCAAAAACCTCTCGCTCTTCAGCCGGCGGCCAAACTCTGGGCACACTGACCACAGCCGGCCCACGAGCGCCGGGGGGAGGGGCTAAACCAGGACTAAACCAGGGCTAAACCAGGACTAAACCAGGGCTAAACCAGGACTAAACCAGGGCTAAACCAGGGCTGAACCAGGACTAAACCAGGACTAAACCAGGACTAAACCAGGACTGAACCAGGACTAAACCAGGGCTGAACCAGGACTAAACCAGGACTAAACCAGGGCTAAACCAGGACTAAACCAGGGCTGAACCAGGACTAAACCAGGACTAAACCAGGGCTAAACCAGGACTAAACCAGGACTAAACCAGGACTGAACCAGGACTGAACCAGGACTAAACCAGGGCTAAACCAGGACTAATCCAGGACTAAACCAGGGCTAAACCAGGACTAAACCAGGGCTAAACCAGGGCTAAACCAGGACTAAACCAGGACTAAACCAGAACTAAACCAGGACTAAACAAGGACTAAACCAGGACTAAACCAGGGCTAAACCAGGACTAAACCAGGACTAAACCAGGACTAAACCAGAACTAAACAAGGACTAAACAAGGACTAAACCAGAACTAAGCCAGGGCTAAACCAGGACTAAACCAGGGCTAAACCAGGACTAAACCAGAACTAAACCAGGACTAAACCAGGACTAAACAAGGACTACACCAGGACTAAACCAGGACTAAACAAGGACTAAACAAGGTCAAGACTGGAGGTAACCGTAACCAAGCAAACCAGGACCAAACAAGGTCTCTAAACCAAGACTAAACCAGGTTAAATCAAGTACTGAATCAGAACTAAAGCCATGTCTATTTCACCTCAAACCAGGACTAAACCAAGTCTAAAGATGGACTAAACTAGCAGTAGTACAGTTACATTAAATACACTTTGGCGCTGATTTTCCGCCATTAAAAAAACTGTCTTTCTAAGACCATTTTTTGTCCGCGGCTAAACTAAAGACCACAGATGAAAAGAGATTAAAAAGTCTAAACAACAACTAAACCAAGAATAAACCACGTCTAAACAAGGACTAAACCAAGAATAAACCAGGACTAAACAAGGACTAACTAAAACTGGCAGAATAAAGTCAAAAGTAGGACTAAAACTGGCAGAATAAAGTCAAAAGTAGGACTACAACTGGCAGAATAAAGTCAAAAGTAGGACTAAAACTGGCAGAATAAAGTCAAAAGTAGGACTAAAACTGGCAGAATAAGGTCTAAAATAGGACTAACTAAAACTGGCAGAATAAGGTCTAAAATAGGACTAAATAAAACTGGCAGAATAAGGTCTAAAGTAGGACTAAAACTGGCAGAATAAGGTCTAAAGTAGGACTAAAACTGGCAGAATAAGGTCTAAAGTAGGACTAAAACTGGCAGAATAAGGTCTAAAGTAGGACTAAAACTGGCAGAATAAGGTCTAAAATAGGACGAACTAAAACTGGCAGAATGAGGTCTAAAGTAGGACGAACTAAAATTGGCAGAATAAGGTCTAAAATAGGACTAAATAAAACTGGCAGAATAAGGTCGAAGTAGGACTAAAACTGGCAGAATAAGGTCTAAAGTAGGACTAAAACTGGCAGAATAAGGTCTAAAGTAGGACGAACTAAAACTGGCAGAATAAGGTCTAAATAGGACTAAACTAGTTCTCCAATCTAATAATGAAGCAGAAGTGTAAAGGGCAGAACTACGCCCTCTGCTGGCCGCTCCTCGTGTACTACACCCACATGGCTGTTCTCTCATCTGTTGTTTGCACAGATAACCATTGACTAAGCAGCTCTCCCACTCACACATGTCCCACTTCAGACGAGGAGTAAAGGGCAGGTCAATGGGCTAAAACACCGAGAACAAACCAGCCCAAAGGAGGCGGGGCAGCGACCTCAACAACTCACTGCGAGAGGAGCGTCCAGGAAACATAAATGTGACAACCAACGTCCTGCAAGTGATGAGGGTTTGGCTGAATCAACAAGAAAGAAAGAGAAAATAAACCAAAAACTCAACTCAAACTAGGAACTTGCTTTGGCTTGAAATGAATAATAATTATACCGTATTTTCCGGAGTATAAGTCGCACCAGCCAAAAACTAAATAATAGAGAAGTAAAAAAAAAACATTTATAAGTTGCACTGGAGTATGAAATGCGGTTGCAAGTGTGAAAATAATAAATAAAATCACATATAAGTCTCTCCGGAGTATAAGTATAAATACAAGTGTAAGTGGCACCCCGGCCAAAACTATGAAAAATATGCGACTTATAGTCCGGAAAATACGGTAATAATCATTTAAAGCACCTCTCCTTGAACCGACACCTTAACGTGGTGGAGGGGTTTGAGTGCCCGAATGATCCCGGGAGCTATGTTGTCGGGGGCTTCATGCCCCTGGTAGGGTCTCCCAAGGCAAACAGGTCCTAGGTGACGGGTCAGACAAAGATCGGTTCAGAAGCCCCCTATGATGACAACACGAACAAGGCAGTTTACGTCGCCCGGATCGGCGTCACCGGGGCCCCATCCTGGAGCCAGGCCTGGGATGGGTGCTCCATGGCGAGCGCCTGGTGGCCGGGTCTTACCCCACGGGGCCCGGCCGGGCACAGCCCGAAAGAGCGATGTGGGGCCGCCCTCCCGTGGGCCCACCACCCGCAGGAGGATCCATAAGGGGCCGGTGCAGAGAGATCTGGGGGCCTCGGCGACCAGATCTCCAGACACAGAGACTAACTCTGGGGACATGGAATGTCACCTCGCTGGGGGGTAAAGAGCCTGAGCTTGTGCGGGAGGTTGAGCGATACCGACTAGATATAGTCGGCCTCACCTCCACGCACAGTTTGGGCTCTGGAACCCATCTCCTCGAGAGGGGCTGGACGCTCCACTTCTCTGGTGTTGCCCGCGGGGAGAGGCGGCGGGCTGGTGTGGGCTTGCTGATAGCCCCTCAGCTCAGCCGCCACGTGTTGGAGTTTACCCCGGTGAACGAGAGGGTCGCGTCCCTCCGCCTTCGGGTGGGGGACAGGTCTCTCACTGTCTACGGGCCGAACAGCAGTGCAGAGTACCCGGCCTTCTTGGAGTCCTTGGGAGGGGTACTGGACAGTGCACCGACCGGGGACTCCGTTGTTCTACTGGGGGACTTCAACGCCCACGTGGGCAATGACAGTGACACCTGGAGAGGGGTGATCGGGAAGAACGGCTTCCCCGATCTGAACCCGAGCGGTGTTCAGTTATTGGACTTCTGTGCTAGCCACGGATTGTCCATAACGAACACCATGTTCAAGCACAAGGGTGTTCATCAGTGCACATGGCACCAGGACACCCTAGGCCGGAGGTCAATGATCGACTTTGTTGTCGTGTCATCAGACCTCCGGCCGCGTGTCTTGGACACTCGGGTGAAGAGAGGGGCAGAGTTGTCAACCTGGTGGTGAGTTGGATCCGCTGGTGGAGGAGGAAGCCGGACAGACTTGGCAGACCCAAGCGCATTGTGAGGGTCTGTTGGGAACGTCTAGTGGAGCCCTCTGTCAGTAGGGTATTCAACTCGCACCTCCGGGAGAGCTTCTCCCATGTCCCGGGGGAGGCTGGGGACATTGAGTCCGAGTGGACCATGTTCTCCGCCTCCATTGTTGATGTGGCTGCGCGGAGCTGTGGTCGCAAGGTCTCCGGTGCCTGTCGTGGCGGCAACCCCCGAACCCGGTGGTGGACACCGGAAGTAAGGGATGCCGTCAGACTGAAGAAGGAGGCCTATCAGGCCACTCTGGCTTGTAGGTCTCCGGAGTTCATCGAGGGGTATCGGCAGGCCAAGCGAGCCGCGGCTCGTGCTGTCGCAGAGGCAAAAACCCGGGCCTGGGAGGAGTTCGGGGAGGCCATGGAGGAGGACTATCGGTCGGCACCAAAGAAATTCTGGCAAACCGTCCGGCGCCTCAGGAGGGGGAAGCAGTGTCTCACCAACACCGTTTACGGTGCGGGTGGAGGCCTGCTGACCTCGACTGGGGATGTCGTCGGACGGTGGAAGGAATACTTTGAGGATCTCCTTAATCCCTCAGTCACGTCTTCCGAAGAGGAAGTAGAGACCGGGGACTCGGAGGCTGGCTCATCCATCACCCAAGCTGAAGTCACTGAGGTTGTTCGCAAACTCCTCGGTGGCAGGGCTCCGGGGGTGGATGAGATCCGCCCTGAGTACCTAAAGTATCTGGATGTTGTAGGACTGTCTTGGTTGACACGTCTCTGCAACATCGCGTGGCGTTCGGGGACTGTGCCTCTGGACTGGCAGACCGGGGTGGTGGTCCCTCTGTTTAAGAAGGGGGACCGGAGGGTGTGTTCCAACTACAGAGGGATCACACTCCTCAGCCTCCCAGGTAAGGTCTATTCCAAGGTACTGGAGAGGAGAATCCGACCGATAGTCGAACCTCGGATTCAGGAGGAGCAGAGTGGTTTTCGTCCCGGTCGTGGAACACTGGACCAGCTCTATACCCTCCATCGGGTGCTCGAGGGTTCATGGGAGTTTGCCCAACCAGTCCACATGTGCTTTGTGGATCTGGAGAAGGATTTCGACCGTGTCCCTCGGGGTGTCCTTTGGGGGGCCCTTTGCTCAGGGCTGTCCGGTCCCTGTATGACCGGAGCAGGAGCTGTGTTCGCATTGCCGGCAGTAAGTCAGACCTGTTCCCAGTGCATGTTGGACTCCGCCAGGGCTGCCCTTTGTCACCGGTTCTGTTCATAATTTTTATGGACAGAATTTCTAGGCGCAGTCGGGGGTCGGAGGGTGTCCGGTTTGGGGACCACAGGATCTCATCTCTGCTGTTTGCAGACGATGTTGTCCTGATGGCTCCATCAAACCCGGACCTGCAACATGCACTGGGACCGTTTGCAGCCGAGTGTGAAGCGGCTGGGATGAGAATCAGCACCTCCAAATCCGAGGCCGTGGTTCTCGACCGGAAAAAGGTGGCTTGCCCTCTCCAGGTGGGTGGGGTGTCCTTGCCCCAAGTGGAGGAGTTTAAGTATCTCGGGGTCTTGTTCACGAGTGAGGGAAGGATGGAGCGTGAGATCGACAGGCGGATCGGTGCAGCGGCTGCAGTGATGCAGTCGCTGCATCGGACCGTTGTGGTAAAGAGGGAGCTGAGCCGAAAGGCAAAGCTCTCTATTTACCGGTCGGTCTACGTTCCTACCCTCACCTATGGTCATGAGCTTTGGGTAGTGACCGAAAGAACAAGATCGCGGATACAAGCGGTCGAAATGAGTTTCCTCCGCCGTGTGGCTGGGCGCTCCCTTAGAGATAAGGTGAGGAGCTCGGCCACACGGGGGGAGCTCGGAGTAGAGCCGCTGCTCCTCCACGTCGAGAGGAGCCAGCTGAGGTGGCTCGGGCATCTGTTCCGGATGCCTCCTGGGCGCCTCCCTCGGGAGGTGTTTCAGACATGTCCCACCGGGAAGAGGCCCCGGGGAAGACCCAGGACACGCTGGAGAGACTATGTCTCTCGGCTGGCCTGGGAACGCCTCGGGATCCCCCCGGAGGAGTTAGAGGAAGTGTCTGGGGAGAAGGAAGTCTGGGAGTCCCTGCTCAGACTGCTGCCCCCGCGACCCGGCCCCGGATAAAGCGGCAGAAGATGGATGGATGGATGGATAATTAAAGCAACGCTAGCGACGATGATGGCTCTCGCCTTCCCGCGCCTCCATGTTTTCTGCTGCGTTTTGCGGCACCAACGACGCTCAGTAATTCACCGTTGATGATTGCGTAGTTTGCGACTCAAATATTAGTTTGTCCAGACAAATTGCAAGAGAGTGCAGAACGCAGACCTGAGCAGGGAGAAAGAGAGAGAGCCTCTGTGACCCGGGACTTTTCATTGATGTTCAGGGGGTCAAAAATACCAGAGTTGTGGCAGAAAGAATAAAGTTGAAAGAATAAAGTCGAAAGTCTTTAGACTTTATACTTATTCCCCTCCTAAAAAAAAGTCAAGCGTGGCAGTGCCACTTTGATTCGACATGTGCGTTTTACTCGTCAAAGGTCAGAGGTCAAAGGTACCCAAGTCTCATGTGTCTAGGCCAAAGATTAAGCGTTTCATGTTTTTTTGTGTGAGGTGTTGGCACGTGAATAGCAATCTTCCTGAGTGAATTTACCATTTTACCATCATTTTAAATCACCATTTTCCAACCGTAACATTAGAAATGAGGTGTTTAAATCTGTCTAACTCTCACAAAAACCCTTTGACAATCATAAAATGCTGGAAGTGCCACTGCCAGCGTTCCGCACTTTTGAGCATCGCGACGACACTTGGCCACGTGTTGTCGCTCTCCGTGTTCCATCCTTTCCAAAGCCACATTTGTTTCAGTTACACGTGCGGTTGTTCGAGACGGGAACATCTGCCCACATCTGCCCCTGGAGATGGTTTTATACCGTCAAAGCAGGAAACAGGTGTGTCCTCCTCAAACTGGAAGAGAATGAGACGTGCGCACTGTACAGAGAGTGTCTTCTGAGAATACACGCCAACGGAACAATGTCTACGGGTGCACGTCTCCGTTATTAAACACGAGGGGAAACGGCGCGATCCGTCATGAAACAAATTCACTTCAAATGTATTTCGACACTTCACCGACACGTTAAGCTACAGATGGTACAGATAATCCGACTGAATGCGAAGGTCCGAAGCATCGCGCGGATTTGGTTTCATTCTGGATACCTTAGCGTTAGCATTATACGATTTTAAAAGGGGTATGACGGTGATACAGGTTCGATCTGCGGAGAAAGTGCCACATAGATATGTTTTAATGCCATCAGGTGGAATAGGGCTGGGCCAGTACAACAATATATTCACAAGTTTTATCTTTTTCTGACAATAAATGAACACGTGTTTTTCCCTCCCTTTCGGGCCTGTGACCGGGAACAAGTCCCGCGCAGAAACGTCGGATGTGTAAAAAAATAAAAAGGTGACGTGACCAAGATCACAGCTCGAGCAGAAGAGAGAAAGAGAGAGAAGTTCTGCTTTGTGTTGTCCACCCCCTCGTCAGCTCCAGGAGGAAGACGAAAGGGAATGCTCGTCCTCCTCCCCCAGACCCCTCACTTCCCCGGGGCACAACTCGGCAATAAACGGCCCCCATAAATCCACCGTCCCTCCCTCCCTCCCATCAGCTATTCATCCTCTCTCTCCAAAACTCCTCCTAGAACTCCTTTCTTCCTCCTCCCTTTCTCTCCCGTTCGTGCCGGCGACCCAATCCACGACTCCCGCACACGGCCTATGGGTGCCCGGCTGCGCGCCCTCGAAAAGGCGGGAGGGATGCGCAAACCAAAAGACCCGCCACCGAGTTACCGCAGGACGGGACGGCGCTGGGGGTTCGTTTGTGGGAAGGCCCGCGGGACATAGGTTCGCTCGATGGCCGGGAGCGGGGTCGTGGTCGGGAAGGGGTTAAAAAGGGTCGTGTTGCGTTGGAAAGTCCCTCGCCGTGACGTGTAGCGGGGTGATTAAGGACGAGTAAATTAATGACAAGGTGGGGAAGAAGAAGAGAAAGACTTCGGGACAGTAAACACGTAACAGGCCTTTGGAATGATCGCGGACCCATTAATACGACGATAACCTTTGACAATTTATGTATTTTTTTGTGTAGCTGTTAGCGTTAGCGTGAAGCGTCTGCGACTGGACACTTGAAATCCACCTGAAAAAGCTCCCACTGCCATCTGCGTTCACTATTGGTTGAAAATATACACACAACGTACAAAAACAAGACATAAACAGGCCTTTTATTGCTAAAAAAGTGCAATGTCACGTGTGTAGAATGAAAGAAAGTCAGTGGCACTCTCTCTGGTTCTTTAGAGCAGGCATGTCCAAACTACGGCCTGGGGGCCAAATGCGGCCCGCAGACCAATTTTTGTTGGCCCCCGAATTCCTGCTAAGTTGGTCCAAATAACAAAAGTAGTACTATTTACTGTAAAATTGGACAAATTCAATATTTTTTATGTGATAACAACCTATTATTAATGTTCCAAGTATTATTGAAGGTGGAGGCACATCGAACAATGTAGTATTCACTTTCAGATTCAACATTGTGGGGTTGTTTGTTGCCCTCTGCTCCATAGAAGTCTCAAAATGTGGCCTTTGCTGGAAAAAGTTTGCTTTAGAGTTTCGACTGTTTTTGCTAGAAGTTGGTTTTGGACAGGCTAAAATGATAAATGATTAACCCATTTGTGAATATGTTGGTTCAAATTGGGCATTTTTTCAAGGCACCGGGTAAAAACCAAGAAGGGACAAGGCCGTCACGTGCTTTTCTATAAGTTTCAAATTTAACATCCGCCTCAAACGACACATACGGTGGGACAGACTTCTAAATAAAATGTAAGCTTTTTGTGTGAATTTTTGAGAGGGAAAAGTTGGAATCGCAAAAGGTGCTGACGATTTACACAACGCAGAAAGTCACAGAGAGTCTTGATTTTGTTGCAAGAAAGAAGCTAATCCTCACCAGACGTTATTTTATTTACTGTGCGATGTTCTGGCCGGTCGCAAGGAAACTAAAATATCCGAAGTGTATTTTCCTTGTTTGCACGACGGTCATGGCGCGCAGTAAAGTTGGCCCTTGTTAGCAGGAAGTAAGGGATGTAAGGGTCTATTATCGACTATTTAGTCCATAATCTTGGGATAATTGTTTGTTCTGGACGTTTTATTTGATCTGTTCATTCTGTTTCCATTGAGTCTTTGCCCTGTGGTTTTGTATCTAAGACTTTTTAAAAACATGATCCATTAGTTATCGGTTGAAATGACGGGACTGAAGGCTTATCGACACAAATAAAGGGGATAATTTATATATTTTTTAACCATTTTCATAGAATATTTGTTATTAAAATGACTTTTCACATGTGTTTTTAGAATCCGAAAGTCCAAAATATCAAAATATGACGATTATTTTCTTAATAAGTCGACATGTCGGTTCATGTTGGTCTTGTCTGGCTTGGTCATTCATTTGTGTTTGTTCTGGCAAATTCACCGTTTATCCAACCATTTCAAAATAATCCAAAAGTGCAAAGTGTGAGTGTGAGAAAACGACTCGCGAGCAAAAACGTCCTAAAGTCTTCACGGATTTCAGCTGCAAAACTTGACATACAAACGCGCAACTTTGTTCAAGCAAATGAAATGAAATGAAAATGTGCTTTAAAACTTTATACGTTTAAACTGCAAATGTGCACAACTACCGTATTTTCCGGACTATAAATCGCTCCGGAGTATAAGTCGCACCAGCCAAAAATGCATAATAGAGAAAAAAAACATACACGTCGCACTGGAGTATACATGCGTTCGCAAATCCGGGCAAATACCAGTACATCTGCAAACTTGTACCGTAGCAACCAAGTCCGCCATTTTGAAAGGGGCACGCTAGTACTTGACAACTGCACGTCTACTGTATACGAGAGAAAACGTCAGGGCTTTCAATCAAGTACTCGTAGATCGCTAGCCTAATCAGCCCAGTCAGTCGGACTATCCTTCCATAAACCATGTGACGTTCTGTAAAGACATTGCTCTGTTGTCAGACCCATGGATCTATATTATTTTATTATTATCAGAAGTTATCATCTAAAGAATCAAAGTATTCTTAGCTCATTATGCCGTAGAAAAGGATGCAGTCATGGTAGTACAATAATGTGCTGTCAGCGGTTGCTAGTATATCGCGTCCCCCTTTCAAAATGGCCGCTCGAGTTGCTATGGGAAGTCCCGGATGTATGACGTCACCGCGAACACATGTATAAGTCGCATGTTTGGAGGACATTGATTAGATAAAATCCTCGACCCAGAACATCTTCACATGCAATTTAAAATAATAACGGATTAGAGAACAAACGACGTGGTACGCCTATGCTAACGTAACACCTTCAGCTGCATGACGCTAACCGTGGCACATTAGCCACACCGGACCGGCTTCACGCTCAGTCGTACCATCGACAAAATAGAGTTACACAAAACATGAACCATCGATACTGAAGAACTGGGTTACGCCAAGTATGAACCATCAATACTGGAGCACAACAACACGGCGAATAGGTGTACGTATGCTAACGCTAACACCTTCAGCTACATGAGGCACAGACAGAACTGTGGTAAGTGTCTGATATGTTAACGTAACATATTAACAGTTATTCAGATAACTATAGCATAAAGAACATGCTAACAAGTTTAGCAAAGCATCAGTTTTACCCCAAATCACTAAAGTACATGTTTAGTTGCAGTTGTGTGCGGAGGAGAAAGCTGCGATCATACCTGATACATCGTCCTTGTTGAACACTTTGGTTTGGTCCTGTTCTAGTCCTGGTTTAGCTCCAGGTTTAGCTTCAGGATTAGCCTCGGTTTAGTCCCAATTTTGATGCAGTTTTTGCGAAAGTGTAAAGGCAGCATCAACGTTGTTTTGAGTAGTTCCAATTGTACGTGAACATACATTATTGTGCGCGTCACTCTGCATAATTAATCACAACCTCGTCATGTGTTACAACAACTCCTTGAACTCCACAGGTACAGGAAGTGCCTCTTCTTCTGTGTCGATTAGAGCGTCGCTTTAGAGCCCTCTTGTGGTCGGCGTGTGAAAAGCAGTTGCCCCAGTGTGAAAATTACGAAATATTATATCAGAAATCAGTCTCTCTGGAGTATAAGTCGCACCCTGGCCAAAACTATGTAAAAAAGTGTGACTTATAGTCCGAAAAATACGGTATACACGTTTAAACTGAAAATGTGCATAACTTTACACGTTCAAATTGCAAATATGCACAACTTTTACATATTCAAAAGCTGCAAATGTGCAAACTTTAAAAAGTTCAAACTGCAAATATTCACAACTTTACATGTTCAAACTGCAAATATTCAAAACTTTACACGTTCAAACTGCAAATATGCACAATTTTACATGTTCAAACTGCAAATGTGCACAACTTTACACGTTCAAACAGCAAATGTGCACAACTTTATATGTTAAAAAATGCATATTTGCACAATTTTACACGTTCATACTGCAAATATGCACAACTTTATATGTTCATACTGCAAATGTGCACAAGTTTACACGTTCAAACAGCAAATCTGCAAAACTTTATATGTTCAAAAAGCAAATATAAAAAAATGTACATGTTCAAACTGCAAATGTGCACAACTTTATATGTTAAAAAATGCATATTTGCACAACTTTACACGTTCATACTGCAAATGTGCACAACTTTACACGTTCAAACTGCAAATATTCACAACTTTACACGTTCAAACTGCAAATATTCACAACTTTACACGTTCAAACTGCAAATATTCACAACTTTACACGTTCAAACTGCAAATATTCACAACTTTGCACGTTCAAACTGCAAATATTCACAACTTTACACGTTCAAACTGCAAATATAAACAACTTTACACGTTCAAACTGCAAATATTCACAACTTTACACGTTCAAACTGCAAATATAAACAACTTTACACGTTCAAACTGCAAACATTCACAACTTTACACGTTCAAACTGCAAACATTCACAACTTTACACGTTCAAACTGCAAATATTCACAACTTTACACGTTCAAACTGCAAATCTGCAATACTTTACACGTTCAAACTGCAAATGTGCACAACTTTACACCTTCAAAAGCTGCAAATGTGCATAACTCCGGCTGCAAGACTTTGGAACAGAAAAGAGTAAAAAAAAGAGTGGTGAAATGCCAAACAAAAGCAAGACGAGCTCTTCCCCCCTGTGGATTCAGACGTTTTTCTTTTTTTTTTCAAAGAAGGAACAGGAAGAAAAAAACAAAAGCGCGTGCACCGGACTCCCCGCCCCGCGCTCCCGAGGCTCCTCCCGCACGTTCCCGCACTTTAAAACCCAAATGTCGGCGGTACAGCGGGGCAGAGGGGCAGATCTGCAGGGCCAACCAACAGACTGCAGCCGCGCAAAGGAATCTGCGTGAGAAACAACAAAAAAGGAACAACAACAACCCCATTAAAAACACACAAAAAAGCAACAACAACCGTGCAACTTCCAACAACGCGCGCACTTTTCCCCCCGTAGCCGTGGGCCCCCGGTGCCGCTGCAAGGATGACCGCCGCCGTAGTGTCGCCTTTCTTCGACTTTGAAGTCATGAACAAGGTACTTCTTCTACTTCTTCTCCTTCTTCCACAAACTTCTTTATTCCCACCCGGAGTTTGCGCTGTGCTGGAATGAAGGCGCTGCCCCGGGACAAACCGCCTCCGTGGACCCGCGATCCCCCCCCCGTCACGTCACCTCCCAACGCGGTTCCCTTTTTGGAGAAACGACGTTGCGGCGTGATTTCTGCCATTTCCACACGCGCATTTTGTCCGTTTTTTCTTTTTGCGCCAAATGTTCAAACTTCGCAGCTGCAGCGTGAGTTTTTTTCTGCTGATGTTTCCTTTTTTGGGGCCAGCTCTGATTCAGTGACACGTCTGCGCCCGTGCGATCGGTATCTGTCCCGATTATTGCGTGTTTTGTGCCGTTCTTTGCGGGTTTGCGCGGTGTTTGCGCGTGTTTTTGGCGGTGCGGTGATTCCTGCACAGTTCAGACTCCGTGTTTGCTCAGACTCCGGTCGTGTCCTGGGCTCGTGACACCGCGTTATGGACCCGCGCAGTCGTTAAAACCTGGGTTATGTCAGGACGCGGATCTGCAAACGAGGGCACTTTTTTTTTTTTTTGCGCCACTTTTTAATGCTCTTCACAAAGCGGGGGCCCCATGCGCGCTAATCATTCACCAGATTTGTCTGGCCCCGGGCTCACGTAGCGCCCGGTAAGTGGTTTATTGAGTCCACGGGGTCGAGAAGGTTGATTTGGACTTATTCATGCCGCAGTTTGAGCGTCGCGTTTCCTCCCGCGGACTGCGCACTTCAGAGTCCTGTAAAAGTCTGATTCATGAACATCTCTGACTCTCATTTGGGAGAGAATCGAGTTTTGTTTCTTGTGATTGAAAAAGCCGCTGAGCCGTGTTCATTCTTTCAAATGAAGCAGCGCCTCATGTGCTCCATTTACTAAAAAGAGCCACATTCCTGACCAGGGCAGCGCGCCAGAGCAGCTGCTGTTCAGGGGCCTGTATCCGCTTAACAGTGGGAGCCCAGAGAACAGAGTCACGCCAGAGGAGCCCGTTTGCATCTCCTAATGAGAAACACATTTAGTGTCTGACTTTGTTCTGATCTGTTTCTCTTTGTGTTTTACAGAAGAACCAACTGCTCAGCTACAACAATAACCTGGCCCCTCACACCATGTCTGTCCCTTGCACTGGCACAAACGTGCCCCTCTCGAACCCCGGATCCCTGCTGGACAGGAAGGCCGTGGGTTCTCCCTCAGGAGTGTACCAGAGACGACACTCTGTGAGCACCACCAAGTTCAGCCAGAACCAGTTCCTCAGCAGTCTGAAGGCCATGGACCTGCCGCTCCTGTCAGGGCTCAACAACAACAAGGAGAACCGCCTCCGAGAGCGCTCCTTCTCTGAAACAGGGGAGCGGCTGCTCAACAAGTGCCTGGGCCCGGCCAGCCCCACCGGGGGCAGCCAGGTCAACTCCAGCCGCTACAAGACGGAGCTGTGCCGGCCCTTTGAGGAGAACGGCTCCTGTAAGTACGGGGACAAGTGCCAGTTTGCCCACGGCATCCACGAACTGCGCAGCCTCAGCCGCCACCCCAAGTACAAGACTGAGCTGTGCCGCACCTTCCACACCATCGGCTTCTGCCCCTACGGCCCGCGCTGCCACTTCATCCACAACGCAGAGGAGCGCCGCGGCCCCCCACAGGCCGGGCCCCTGAACCCCTTTAACAAGATGGAGCGCCCGCGCCTGCAGCACAGCTACAGCTTCGCGGGCTTCTCCAGCTCAGCTGGGCTGAGGGACAGCCCCACCTCCGTCACACCACCTCCCGCGTTCTTCCCTGACGAGCTTCCTGATTGGCCCAGCAGTAACCCCTTCACCTACTCCAGCCAGGAGCTGGCCAGCCTGTTTGGGCCCAGCCTGGGGACGGGTCCCGTAGGCTCGGAGCCCAGCGGGCCTCCTTCTCCCACCAACACGCCTTACTATTTCAGACCCATGGTGGAGTCTCCCCACATGTTCGAGGTGCCCTGCAGCCCGCCGGACTCGCTGTCGGACCAGGAGGGCTACCAGAGCAGCTCCGGGGGCAGCCTGAGCGGGTCGGAGAGCCCCACGCTGGACAACAACCGCCGCCTGCCAATCTTCAGCCGCCTGTCCATCTCTGACGACTAACTGCCTTTACTCTGACACTCCCCTCTACCTCCAGCCCCCGCCCTGCCCTGCGATGGCTCCTTCTGTGGACGTAGTCTTTAAGGGAACCTAGAATGATCATTTCATTGTAATCTGCACAGATCTTGCCCTGCCTCGTGTCGTAGTGCCAAACCCGAGGAACCGAACAATGGAAATCACGAACAGACTCGAGCAGGTGCCACTGATTCTTCATTTGTTCTTGAATGTGTAGCAGCACACGTGGCCTTGGACCGGGGCGTGCATTGCACTAGACCCCTCGCCCCCTCCCCTGACCCCCCCCCCCACTGTAACCACTGCCTTAGCTGAGGGTGCTGAGGGTGCTCACGGACTGCAGCAGCTCCAGCCTTCACAGACCTGTAGTTTTGAACAGAAAGTGGCTGGTGTCTGCGAGTTTAGGATGAATGGACTACTGTTTGTTTTTGGTTCTTTCCTCCTCCCCCCCTAGCACCTCCCCCTCCCCCCCTAGCACCTCCCCCTCCCCCCTGCACCTCCCTCACAGATCTTATGTAATTGTGGACTGGGTGATTCTTGCCGGAAGGACTTTGAACCGGAAGTTGGGTCTGCCCCTCTCTCTCTTCTTGAACTCTCTCCTCGTGCTGCTGGTCACTGCCTCTCGGGGGAGGAACGGAAGCCCCGATATCAAACTGCCCCTAGCTCCGCCCCCTTCCGGGGATTTCCAGCATTCCCAGATCCGATCTCAAGCTATTTTACTGCTCCGCCCCCTTCCACTCATCACACCCCTTTTTTGCTTTCTTTATTTGGTAATTATTTTTTATTAATGTTATTATTACGGTTATTATTATTATTGTTTGAGAGCCTTTCCACAGAAGGCTCCGCTTGTCACTGCTTATTTAACTTATCAGAACATATTTATTGGTGATCATATGCATTTTTTTGTTAATTTTGTTTTGTATTTATCTGGATAATGAGCAATAGAATATATTTTCTTTTTATGTTAAATTATGATCTTCCGTATTAATCTAAAGATTGTGAAGACGTTTTGTCAAGTTTTCCTTTTTTCACAGTTTAATATATTGTACTTCAATGACTTTTTTTGTTCTCGCAACTACACTTTGTCAAAAAAGTTAATTTAAAGCAAAAAAAGAAAGGAGGAAAAAAGAGGACGTTGCGTTTTTTTTTTGATTATTTATTACGTTTCCCTGGTATCGGACTGCAATCCCGCCCCCCCGGACTGCCCACTGCCCCGCCCTCACCCCCACGCTCACAGTAGCCTCTTCATCTCGGGCCGGGTCAAGCGTTTTCTGGGTTCTGAACAAGTGAAAAAACCCAAACCGTTTATTACGAGCAATAGCTGTCACCAAATGGGTTAAGTTTAATGTTTTCTCCTCTTTGATACTGATTGGACGCTTGATGCACTTGCTTTGGCCCCTCTCGACCAATAAGAGTGCCTTTACGACATTCCAGGTAGCTAACTTTAAGGTTCTACGCCGCCTTTTATCCTTCTAATTATATATTTGGCAAAGCGGACGATGGTTTTCTGTTTTTTTGCGAGCGAACGAGTCACTTGTGTTGCCTTCACGTGTTAAAAAAAAACAGCGGTGGACGATTCGACGCAAAGAAAGTAGAAGATGAATGTATTTTTCTCAGCCATGTTTTTATGTTCACTACAGTAATTCTGCGGTTTCTACGGAAGCCAAACTTGTCTCTCTCTCTCTCTCTCTTTTGTAAAGTATTGATTGCAGTTTAAAAAAATAAAAAATAAACCTGTATTTTTGGAAAAGTTCAAGTCTTGTCTCGTGGCTGGTGTCTTGAAATAGGTGTTTTAAAATGTGTAAAAGGTTCATTTTTATCCAGTTTATTTTCTCAAACTTTGCCAAATTGCCTCGTTGCGCTCCAGTTTCGGTTCATACATTTTAGAGTAAAATTATTGAAACCCTACATTTTAAAAAAGTTGGTTTGTACAATGCTTTGCTTGGTTATTTTAAGAGTTTACCAGAAAGTGCCTTCAATTTGTGCAGTTTTCTAACGCAAAAAGCTGTGTACTTTTAATTTGTTTCTGTTAATTTGGATTAATTCATCATCAGTTGTGCAAAAAACCTGCACATTCCAAAGCCAGCGTTCCTATACGTTTTGTCTCGTGCTGGAGCGCTAACCACTCAGCCACTACGCCAAAAAGTGTATTTATTCTGTTGTCAGAGTTTAGCTTTAGCGCACGATTCGGACACTGATCCAAAGTGCTTTACGTAAACGGGAAACCACAATACAAACGCATGAAAACAGTCTAAAAAATCAAAACATTGACTTTAAAATGCAGAAAATTTAAATGTTTTGCATCTTAAAAGTTCATATGACACATTAGATGAAGGGAATGTGATAATATTTAAGATTTTACCAAACATTTTGCCTGTTTTTCTCCAATTTGTCCATTTCGGTGATGTTTATAATGTCACTTCCTGGTTTGACGCCGCAAGCAAATATGACAAAGGTGATTCTACAACTCTTACTTAGCAACCAGACCGTAAACAAGGGTCAAAATCGATTTAAAACATACAATAATTATGATTTGACAAATAATTACACCAGAAAATGCCTCTATTTCGTTAAATGACTGTTTAAACTGTCATAAAAAGGTCTAAGTTGAAAATCGTCTCTGTATTTTTGATGAAATGGCGCTTTTTGATGACATCACAGAGGTGGAGACAGTACTTCCTGTTATTTTCAACGTTTGTCCGTCAGATATTCTTCACAAACTATAACTTAATGATGTAAAATGGTGATAATTATGTGCCGCGGGGACGATCTCACCAAACGACAGCGTAATTAGAAGAACATGAGATCTCGTCACATGGACTTTAATTCGGATTTGTTTAAATTCAAGCCTGCTGACTCTATGGGAGTCAGCTGGTGTATGGGAGTCGCTGTGTCGTGCGTGCTGATTGGAGCGTGGTGTGAGACGGGGGATATCGACCCGGAGGGGGATATCGACCTGGAGGGGGATATCGACCCGGAGGGGGATATCGACCCGGAGGTGAACGCGCCGACGCCGGCCAATTTCGGTTGCGCAAATTCCACCGCGTTCAAAGTTTCGCCTAAAATATTGATCCGGGAAAAAACACTTCCCAGAACTCTGATTCGACGGTCAGCGCGGGCATCACTGTCGGGCTGCGTGAGATTGGGCCAGACCAAGGTCCTAGCCGGGGTGTGAAATGGGTCCCGGGATGATCGAAATTGGCAAAGGACGGCAATTATTTTGCTGACATGATTTTCTGTGCAAATATTACAGCGAGTACACAACCTGCTCAAACTGTAGTTTAGACTTGTTCTGAAACACATGGGATCCTCGTTTTACTTCATCCGTTCATATTCCAGTTTTATTTTTTTATTTATTTTATTTTTCCCTATGTTCGTCTGTATCTACCTCTGTATCTACCTGCGTTGCACCAATGAAATTTCCCCATGTGGGACAATAAAGGATTATCTTATCTTATCTTTATAATTTCAAATATATTTTCTTTTTTTTAATATTTCCAAATATTAAAATAGAAATATTTTCCAATATATTTTCTTTTTTATATTTTCCAATGTATTGTCTTTTTTATCATTTCAAATATATTTTCTTTTTTTTTATCTTTTCAAATATTATACAAAAAAAATCTTTTCAAATAACAAAAAAATATTTTCAAATATCTTAAAAAAATGTATCTTTCAAATATCTATTCCTTTTTTTTTTTTTTCATCTTTTCAAAATATATTTTCTTTATTTTTTTTACATCTTTCCAAACTTTTAATTACGCTTGGGGCCTTTTTTGCCTAAAACACCTGACACACGTAAATGTCTTTTTCTTGTTGCATTTGACCCACTTTCTCCCGCCCGTCCCGCGTGTCCTCGTTCGGGGCGCTCGCGGGAACAGGAAGCCCCTCCCTCTTCCACAATGGACGCCGGTGACCCCCGGAGACCCCGGCGACGCGACCGCTTTGTTTTCCGAGAAGTCGCCGCTCCAGGCCGACTCCGCCCCCTTTCTGCCGGAGCGCTTTGTGGGGCATTCCTCCGCAAACAGGAGCACAAGAGGTTCTGCGCCTAGCAACGGGCCAAACAGAGATGCTTACACAGACAGAGCAAATGTTAGTCGTGTTTGGAGGACGACGTGGAGCGACCTGTGTCCTGGTTTAGTCCTGCGAAGGACAGAAAGGACACTGGAGTAAGAATGAAGTCACGTCAAATGAATATTACTCAAGTAGAAGTTCAAAAAAGCACAGAAAACTACTACCGTATTTTCCAGACTATAAGTTGCACCTTTTTTCACAGTTTTGGCCGGGGTGCGACTTATACTCCAGAGCGACTTATATGTGATATTATTTGTTATTTTCACACGCTCTAGGCTCTAAGCGACGCAGAAGAAGAATCTGCACTTCCTCTTCCTCTGGAGTTTGTAGAGTTGTTTAGAAGTGACACAGAGGAAGAAGAATTCAATGGATTTAGTGATTTGGGGTAAAACTGATGCTTTGCTAAACTTGTTAGCATGTTATTTATGCTATAGTTATCTGAATAACTGTTCATATGTTACGTTAACATACCAGACACTTACCACAGTTCTGTCTGTGCCTCATGTAGATGAAGGTGTTAGCGTTAGCATACGTCATGTAGCTGAAGGTGTTAGCGTTAGCATGCGTACACCTATTCACCATGTTCTCTCATCTGTTATTATTTTAAACCGCATTTCAAGATATAAATAAATCAAATTAAAAAATGCGACTTTCTTCTCTATTGTGCATTTTTTGGCTGGTGCGACTTATATTCCGGAAAATACGGTACTCAAGTACGAGAGTTTCCAGTGTGTGGTTTATAATTGGAAGTTGGTGAAGTTGGAAGGACAAGTTCGTCTTAAATTGTGTTTGTGACAGATTTTTATGATATTCTAGTTTTGACTTTACCGGACGTGAATATCAATGATGATTTGACACTGATCCAGCAGCGGTTTGTGAGGAAAAGTGAGTAAGTAAGTACGTAAAAAGAGGAAAGATTAGAGTTCTGAGACGTACTGATGCCTCACGAATCAGACTCAGAAATACATCGTAACGTTTGTCACATTTGACAAAAGAAACTCATTTTTTGACACTTTAAACAGGAAATAAAAAAAATTAAAATGGTGTTTTCCTACTTTTTTTTCATCAAATAATAATTTCTGTGACATTAGAGGAGTTTTACGGTTGCTCGGTAACAGAATTTCCTAGTGTGACGTCATGACTTACAACCAGGCAGTAAAAGTACAAACCTAAATAAAAAGGTTAAAAACCGAGACATTTGTAACATTTTTGGTCAAATTTTTATAATTCTAAAAATCTCAGCTGTGTTTTAGTCAAACGAGGCCAACTCTAAAGGAATTAAAGCTGCACTGTGTAACTTTTCTGGGTTCCACAGTATGGCAATAAACGACAAGCAGGGAGCACCACCAGGCCAAGTTACAGGTCAGGTCTGCGGAGTGGCGAGCTTGCTCACTGTTAGAAAGTTTGACAGATATTTGTGTGCAATAATCACACATTTAATTTAATAAACGCAAACAAGATTAGTTTATAAATTAATCAAAGCAATAAAATCTCCATGGAGACAAGCAAGGGGCACCACCTGGCCAAGTTACAGGTCAGGTCTGCGGAGAAGCGAGCCTGCTCACTATTAGAAAGTTTGACAGATATTTGTGTGCGATAATCACACATTAAATTTGATAACCGCAAGATAGATTAGTTTATTAATGAATCAAACAATCACATCGCCATAGAGATGAGCAGTAAAAGTTCCCCGGTGCAGCTTTATCGTTCACAGCACGTTCTAATTCCGTCTCCTGCGGTCGCCGCCTCGCTCTTGCACGCCTCTGCAGACTTTCACCTGAACGCGCAGCTCCGTCACATGAAAGACTTCCTGTTTGTGTCTGACTCTGCAGCAGCACCCCAAAAGACGCAAGGAAGTGGGCGCCGGGTGCCGGGTGCGCCGGGTGCCGGGTGCGCCGGGCTTCCATCATGTCATGGCCACAGCGCACAGGCAGGTGACTTTTTTGCCGGTCGCTGTGGTTTCGATCACTTCCTTCAGTGAAAAAGATGCTCTAAACATAGTGTTGCGTTTAAAATAAGGCTCCATTAATAAAGTTCACCATGTCTTTGTTTGTTTCTCAACTTTTCGTGACCTATTTTGTCTTAAAACTAACAAACAAAAGTAAAACAAGACAAGCAATGCCTTTGAGACGTACAGAATCATTCAAATTATTGTTATTAGAAGTGTTACAAGTTCAATTCATTTCGAGTTGTACTGTTAATTACAACACAATAATGACTCAAATCAATTACTGCAACTCAAAAGTACAACGTTACAAACCTGTACAACACAGAAACACATCTGCTTTTACTGCACAGCCTTTATGACTACTGCTTTAGGTACATGTATTACTACAGTTTTACTTCACCTTTTGCTTCTTTTTCACCTACGTTTACTTTGTGTCTACAATTATCGTGGCAAGTCCAATTGTGCTCTATGTGCAGTTCTCGTACTACTATACCGAGACGTAGTACTTAACAATACTACTGACATTACTACCACTGCTATCGATGTGATTGTCTTAAGGCATTTCTTCAGGGATGGCAGTAAAAGCGGGTTTGTTTAGAACAGCTGGGTAAATGTCAGCCCCCCTTGGCCCCCCCATCTCCAGTAGGTCCATACGTCCCGAGGGCTGTTGACATGTTCTAGCGGCACAAGCTAACTAGCGGCTAGCTCTAGAATCAATGTAAAAAACAGGTTTTTTTTTTTAGCAAAATCTGTCGTATTTGATGTGTTCAAAACGCTCATAAAAACGCCCTAGGCCTCCACTGTATTTTAAACAAAAGACAAGCTGCTGGGTCACACTGGAAAGTAACAAAGTACAAAAGTAAAAGTGTTTAGGAATCTGTACTTCACTAAAGATGGTGAATTGTTTTGACTTTAATTTCACTTAATTTGAAAGCAGGATCTTTACTTTTTACTGCATTACATTTGTCAACTGGACTGAAAAGTGTAAAGTAAATATCCTTCTAGTCTGAGATCGTCTTAAATGGCTAAAGGGTTTTATTGTCTGTTTATGGCAAAGTCCAGATTAAAGGTTCAAGTCGGCTAACATTTGATTCATTAACAGTTCTCAAAATCTGTCTGAAATACCTCAATACTTTTACTTAAGAGGATTTGTTTTTATGTGATACCTGTACTTGAGTAGTTTTTTTGCTGCTGTATCTATACTTTTTACCAAAATAGACTACTTCTTCCACCACTGCAGATAAATACAGGACTCTATACAATGTCAAAATACTGTTAAATTAATGCTAACTTTAGTAGCATCTAGTTAGCATCTTCAAATCTCCACTGGTTTACCATCTGGTTTTCGATTGAGTATTCTGTGAAGTAATCCCGAGCTCTAAACCGCGGCGCGTTTGTGTCCCGCTAGCCTATCTTAGCGGGTGTGTTAGCGTCTATTACACCCGACCTTTGACCCGGCGTTGGGCAACAGCGGCGCATACGCTTTGTAATGATCTTATCAGGCGTTCGAGCCGTTTACTGTGGGCTCGTCTGAGAGCGAGCGGAGCAAACGAGGCGCTCTGCTAACGGTGCTGTTCACCTTATTTACACTGCAGAGCTGAGCGTGGAAGCAAGCGCCAAAACGGAATGAGCAGCTCCCACGCAATGATCAAAACGACGTCAATGTAGTGCGTTAAAGGCGCTGGACCTGATTTCCTGATGCGTTGCTAGTGTCATAATTATTCTCAGCGATGCTTTTTTTTCCGATATCTTACAGAGGCCAGAGTCATGATAAAGCTAACAACAACTAGCATGCTAACAGCGCACTTCCTGGTTGTCAGAGGCTAAAAACGCGTTGTTCTTAGACGCTGACAGCTCACAGCAGTCTCATTTTGACCCCGAGAGCGGCTCTTATGTCAGATATGTGTGCTAAGGCAAGACAAACTGAATGGATTACAGGTAAAAACACATTTGGTACAGTCCCTTTAACCAAATCACGTTCAATTAAAATCAAGGAAAGTTCTTTATAAATTGCTGAATCGTCATAAATTGCTTGGTCACTTAATGTGCACTATGTCACTTTCCTGGTGGATTGTACATGACATAATGTTAATCATCCTGTCGCAATATTTTCTGTCCATATAACAGCTATAAATAAAAGTGTTATTATTATTTTCATTAAGAGTATAAGAGTTTTTCCACAAAAGTGTTTTATAAGTGATCTGTTTTTTTTTAAATAATTTACTTTACTTTACTGTGCCTAATCTGTGTTGCAACACTGGAATTTCCCCATTGTGGGACAAATAGAGGTTATGTTATCTTACATGTTTTTAGTGGTGGGGAAACCAGAGCACCCATAGGAAACCTACACAGACACAGGGAGAACATGCAAGCTCCACACAGAAAGGACCAGGACCTTCTTTCTACCGTGTCGCCGGGTAAACTAGCTTTACCTTGTCTGGGTTTATTCTCCCGGTGTTGACGCGGTGTGTATCCCGTGAATCTGGTCTAAACATGGGCTAAACCAGACCAAAGCACGACTCGGTTCTCAAACGAGGCATCTGACCGAGCCGCTGTGTGCTGGACCAATCACAGCGCAGCACGGTGGTTTGGGCGGGAGTCAAAGGGGACGAAGCTAAACACACACGACGGGCACACTTTGGGCTGTTTTAGCGCATTTAAGGACAATTTTGTTTTGTTTTTAAATGCACATAGAAGTGTTTTGTATATTTGAGAATGGATTTAACAACAGTTTTGATTGACTGATTAATTGATTGATTGGTACAGAGGAACATTCCGAGTAAAGCAATAACATATAAGGAGACAAACAGGTGGCAAAACCTTACAAAAGTTAGGTATTGCACCTTTAATATATGTGATTTTTGAGTCGTATACAAGCTGTAGCCACTGTATACTGTAGTTTAATCACATGACTACGGGTAACGTACAATCAAGCCTATTTTAGTTTGATTATTTGGAGGAAAACCGGCGCACAAAGACACAGACAGAACATGCAAACTCGCAGAAAGGCTCCACTCAGACGGGGGATCAAACCCATGACCTTCAGTGACACAAAAACTGCTCAATCGCCTCGGAAACTCCCACTATTAAAATCAAAACGATACCTAAAAAACACAATACAATAGGTTGATGCATCGTCTCGTTTCCGTGTTGCATGTTCTTATCCCGTTAGCGTCGTAGCTAGCGCTGCTCGTCGGACCGGCTCGGCTTGTTGCATACTTGGCTTCACATTTCATCACGTCGCCGCGATCAGAGGCTTTTTACGAGAGTTTTACAGCGCGCGTTTGTTATCTAAGTAGGTCTATAGTACAAGTAGGTCTATAGCATGAGTAGGTCTATTGTTTAAGTAGGTCTATGGCTGTTTGAATGTGTCACTGGCTAATCCGCCGGGCCGAGCTTATCTCCAGACTGCCGAGGAATGACCGCGGTAGATATGACCACATCTTGGAGCAGGAAATGTTGTATATTTGTGGTTTTGAAAGTATGGTAATGAGTAGGGCCGGATAGCAGGGAGGGCATCTGGTGTAAAAATCTGCTTAATAACTATACACACTCCAAAACGTTATACATGAAAGCCAAAGGGGCAAAAAATATGTCTTTGTTTTGAAAAATTGTCACGTTGTCACAAAAAGTACAGCCACAGGAGCAAAAAATGACTTGAGTAAAAGTAAAAGTAGCACGTTAAAAAATTCTACCCAGCATTGAAATACATGTTTAAATATTTACCTACTAAAGTAAAAATATTTCGCACTGAATTTTTCTTTTTTTTTCTTTTAATTCTATGATTTAAAACAATATAAATAGGAAAATAACCAAAGAGAGTTGGATGTTTTCTCTGTGTTTGTGTTTGTGACGCCACCAAATGACTTCAAAACAGTTTATGTTTGTAAGGAACTGGTGTCACATGCCAGCTTCTTCTTCTTCTTCTTCTTCTTCTTCTTCTTCTTCTTCTTCTTCTTCTTCTTCTTCTTCTTCTTCTTCTTCTTCTTCTTCTTCTTCTTCTTCTTTTTTTTCTTCATCTTCCCTCGAGCTCTTCACCATCTGACCTTTGCAAAACCAGGAAGTGAAAAACGTTGTAGGAGAAGGTGGTGGAGGTGAAAAAGAAGAAGACAACCGCTCAAAAATCGAAAATGCGATAATAAATACTTAAACAAATGATTTAAGGGTCAATTCTACCGTGATTATAACAAAAAGACGATTTACAAAATTATAAACAGCTCAGATATATTTGAAAAATGCTGGAAATGTATGAAATAGTAAAATAAATGCCATTTTAAATAATTCAACAACTATTATCCACCGGCCGAGACGTTGAGTCTTTGTAGTTGAGCCATGTGACTTTTGTCAGCAGGAGAAACTATAGATCATCTGTTTTATTCTTGTCAGCGGTGAAGAGTTTCTGGCAAAAAATAAAAAAATTGGTTGGGTCAAAAAATGTGTAATCTTAAACATTTTATGAAACAAGATATTCTCATTGCAACTAAAAATATACCAAATGAGACCTTTAATTTGATAAACATTATAAACATTAAGTGGAAAAACAAAAAAAAACAAATATTGTGCTTTAAAATTTATTTAAACTGTATTTCAATTATCTAAAAAAATTAGAGTAAGTTTTGTTGAAGAATTTTCTCTAGCTGCTGATACCTTTTTTTGTTCGACTAAAATATGTATTTTGTATGCCTTAAGACTTTAAACTGACTTTAAACCTTTTTTTTTCTATTTTTTATTTTTATTTTTTTTTAAATTTGAATTTTCTATATCATTCTTTTGTGCAATTTTACTTGGAACAAACTTTTTTTTTAAAATGAAAACGAGGTGAAGAAAAAAAAATGGCCGACGACAGGTTATGGCAACAGTGGCGTTTGACAGAAAAACAAACAGAGCCCCCCGCTAATGGGACGCTGACGGCGAGACGTGCGGACAGGGGGATCGCCGCGGCCAATGGGAGCGCTCGGTCGCGGGCCAAAAGGGTGTCGTGGGCGGGGTTCTGCTCCATTGGTCCGAGCCGGGTTTAAGGACTTCCTGTATTGAGTCTGCGAACACGAGGGTCTCGGGGGGCAACACCTGGGACAGATTTGGACACGGCTTCTTAGATTGTGTTGATGTTTTTGCACTTGGATGGTTTGGGGCCCATATTTTATCTTAGAAGGGTTTTAAAAATGTTAAAATCTTAATATTTCTATGTGTGTGAAATAATAACCGCTTCAGCCTTAATAAAGTGTGAACGACGACGGAGATAGATACATTTTGTGCCGTATTGTGGACTATTAAAGCCAAACGAACTGCATTTCCATGGAAACAAGTAGGAGGAGGCTCTTCCGGGCCAGGTACGAGTCAGGTTTGCGGAGGGGCGAGCTCGTTCGCGATGAGGATGCAGCTTTGTCAGTGTTTTTCAGTGCAATAAAATCCATACCATCCAAACAAAAGACATGCATTTGATTTTAGATTAATTTCACTTTTTTTTTTAATCAAATACAAATGTTTTATTGTGCTAAAAATATTACATTTTGTTTCCATACAACAAAATTATTTGGTTATCTTAATTTTGTGGAAAATATATGACGTGTTGTTGTTTTAAATGAAGAATTCTCATGATTTGTCTCATAATTTATCATGATTCTGAATGATAAAATGACTCGAGTACAAGTACAAAGTGGTTCAAGAAAGTATTGAAGTAAGAGTAAGAATGTATTTGGAGAAGTAATACTCAAGTAGGAGCAACAAAACATAAAAAAAGCACAAAATCTGGTACTTTCAAATTATCGAGACACAAAAATGAGAAACACTAAATCAAATCGGAAACACAAAACCAACTCTTTCACTCACTGTTACGTCAACAAAAACTTTACTCAGGTATATACTGGTACACAAACAAAGTTACTCCAAGAAGTACAACATCTTGAAAAAAATTCTCAAGAAAATACAACAAACTGTGAATAATACACACATTTATGAAGCGTCAGGAAAAGGTTAATCAGGCATGGCTAGTATCCGGTTACCTTTATTCAAGTACATTTACTCGAGTAGTATATTTGAACTTTGAGTAAGGAATGGCGTTGTTACTGATAAAAGTTTTACGATGCGTCTTATCGCCACAGAAAGTCCCCGTGAATCTCGACAACGGCAATAAACCTCTGTCTGATTCTGACGTCGTATTATCCGTTTCTTGTACCGCTTCTTCAGCTACGATGGTGTATTTCCAAATCGTGTCGCGTTACTCCACATTTTGCACTTTCGATTACGCCAAATTCGAATCGTAAATCTGATTTCTCGCCCAGACGAGAATCACTCTGGACGTGAAATCTGATTGTGATTTTGGGCCTGTGGCCCTCAGAGGCAACTGTTGTTGTGATTTTGGGCCTTACAAAAATAAATTGATTTGATTTGATTACCGGGTGATTTCCTGGAGGTCTCCTTTGTACCAGTATTAATGTTATTTTGAAGTAATGGTACTATTGTTTTGGCTAGCTAGGATTAGCATTGAAGTATTTGCAGCGAATACGCGGCAATAGCGACAAGTTGGATAAAAGATTAGTATGTTTACTGTCTATTTTTGCTATTTTATTAATTAATTATTATTAATTGAGAAAAAAAAAAAAACAGACCAATCAAAATGTATGTGTAAAGACAATAGTAGATTTTCATAACAAATCATATAAGAATAATAACAACAATGGCAGAAACAAATATTCAAAAAAAGAAAGAAAAAAAAAGATAGAAAAAAATAAGAAAAAAAAGAAAGAAAAGAAAGAAAGAAAGAAAGAAAGAAAGAAAAAAGAAGAAAAAAGAAAGAAAAAATAGAAGAAAAGAAAAAGCGAAAAGGAAAAAAGAAAGGAAAAAAAGAAAAGAAAAAAAGTACAGTCAGGTCGACACCAGAGAAAAAAACAAGTGCATATTATTTGAGATGAGTGTTTTTAAAATAATGCATCCAGATGAATCAATGTTATCTAAGCTTACGTTCCTCTTTAGATTAGTTACTAGGGCGACTGCTTCTCTGAACGTTGTAAACTGTGCATCGCCTCGACGACAAGCGGAGGAGGGAAAGGGAGTCACAAAGAGTTAAAAATGAACCGTGTGTGTTTGTGTGAGTGCATTTCACAATAGTCAGAGATAAGATTTGACCGAGGAAAGAAGCGAGCGGCTCCCACGCCCACGCGCTGCGGCGGCGGCGTCTACGTGCGCGCGCAAACGTCCAATGTACGAGCGAAGCGGGAAGGTTATCTCGCGCCGATACTGCCGTCGTGCTCGCTAACTTGTCCCGTTTCGAGCGGTTTAATCCTCGAAATGGGTCGGTTTCGGTTGTGTTCTGGTCCCGGTCGGTTCAGGTTTAGTTAATGTTTAGTCGTGGTGTGTATGTAAGTAGTAGCACTCGTGTTGTGACCATTTACCGTATTTTTTGGACTATAAGTCGCACCTTTTTTCATAGTTTTTGACTTACACTTATATTTATACTTATATACTCTGGAGCGACTTATATGCGATATTATTTGTTATTTTCACACTTGCAACCGCATTTCATACTCCAGTGCGACTTATATATGTGTTTTTCTTCTCTATTATGCAATTTTTGGCTGGTGTGACTTATAGTCCAGAAATTACGGTACTCAGAGTAATCGTGATTAATACACTGCTGAAGTCATTGTTTCAGGCAAAGCTCGATAACAGAGGCACAATTCACTAAATGGCACCTTAAATTTATGTATAAGTTTGAAATTGTTATGTTTCTGTCAATAACCTGAAGTGGTACTTAGCAGTCTCTTTCTATAGACCTTTGTTCCTATAGAAATGTATATTATATTATTAAGGTAAGAGCCTTGAGAAGTTCATATCAACCAAAAAAAGCTATTTATGTTTATATCTTCTTTTGATCTGAGGTTCTTGACTTGGACTAAAACAGAAAGTCTACAACAAGACAAAAAACTGGGCTCAAACTGGAACAAAGTGTGAACAAAGACACAGACACTACACTTTATTTAAATGTAAATAATTATAACAACATTCAGGCTGAAATCCCACAAACCGAGAAACTCTAACTCTCTTCACCCGACTTTCCCCGCTTTTCTAAATCGGTTCCATTTAAAAACAAACCTGTACTTTTACTTTTAAGTACTGCTCCGACTTGACGCGAGGCCTCCCCCAGGGCTGCGCGCTGGGCCCCTTGATGATTGAGAACTCCGACTGTAAAAACAACTTGCACAGATTGTTCGACGGCTCACATTTCTCCGGGGCAAGTTTTGGAAGCCGAAACCCGTCAAGCTAGCTCCTGCCTCTAGCCTCGCCTCGCTAAACCCGCCCAGACTTGTACTCGCCGGTTTAAAAACACAACCTTCAAGTACACGGCCTTTGAGTAATGTCGATGTCGGGCTATTACTACATCGGCTGTATCACAACATCTCAGGGAGGATTTTTTTTTGTAAACTTTAAGACGTGACTAAACCAAATAAACTCTTGAGTCACTTTGAAATCAGAATCAGGGGGATCAGGGTGCAGGCTTTTCGCTGTAGGTGCAAGTTGCGACCGCAGAAACGACCTCGAGGGCCCCGGGACATGACGGGGCTGGAATCATTAGCAGTTGAGCAGGAAGAAGAAATACAAAGCTTAAAAGACTTTGATACGACTGAGCCTCGGGGCAAGACGCGGATCACGTTTGCCGTCTGAGGATTGTTTCACAATTAAAGCAGAGTAAACGGGAATAAACTATAAAGAGAGTGGGAATGAGTGGGAAGAAGAAGTAGTAGTAGTAGTAATAGTAATGGGAGTACTGGTAGAAACACAGGTAAAGTAGCAGTAATGTATTTGTACTGTGGAGTTCTCAATAGGGAATGTTTAGTAATCATTGAAGTAGTAGTAGTAGTGGTAGTAGTAGTAGTAGCAGTAGTAGTGGTAGTAGTAGTAGTAGTAGAGGTAGTAGAAGTAGTCAATAATAAAGGTATAAGCAATAGAATAGTGACAGTGATAGAGAGCATAGTCAGCTGTCAGTATAGTTGTAGTAGTAGTAGTAGTACTTACTGTATAATGGAAGAACTAGGAAAAATATTGATAAAGTGCAGTAATGTGGTAGTATTGTGGAGTTCTCAATGTTCTCAGTAGTGAATTAAGCTAGAAATGGCAATAGCAGAATTTGAGGAAGTAGTAGTAGTAGTAGTAGTTGTAGTAGTAGTAATAGTTGTAGTAGTAGTTGTAGTAGTAGTAATAGTTGTAGTAGTAGTTGTAGTAGTAGTAATAGTAGTAGATTGGTATTATGTATAGAAATGGTTTAGTTTTATTTCATGAGACATTTATTTTACAAAACAAGGCAAAACATAAAGCAGTAATGTACATGTTCAGAAGTAGTAGTAGTGAGGTAGTAGGAACTAGTGGTGGAAGTAGTAGTGGTTGTAGTAGTAGTAGCCGTAGTAACTAATAAAGGCATAAGCAATGGAATAGTGACAGTGATAGAGAGCACAGTCAGCTGTCAGTAATAGTAGTAGTAGTGGTAGCAGTAATAATAGTAGCAGTAATAATAGTAGTAGTAGTTGTACAGTGACTTGTGGACACAGTTGGACTCGAAAGTGAGAACAGAGCTGCTGCGTTCAGAGGAAACAGATGCAGAGAAACACGAGCAGCAGAAGAGTCTGAACGCTCCAGCGACTCCACAAGTGACTCTCACAAAAGAAGTGAGTCACACGTGAAACGCAGCTTCACTTCACCTCAAAAGAACACGCAGAATACAACATGTACAGAGCGAGAGGAAGTACGTGTTATGTAATCACACCTTTGTTACTGAACTACAATATTAGAGTCTTAACGAAGCATTAACATCATTCATAATCAAAAATCAGGCTTAAGAACTCCATCTATGTCATTAAAGCCCCAGTACGCAAACAGCCAAAAAGTAGAGAATATTATGACTTCAGTACTTCCTTGGACCACTTTGTACTTGTACTTGAGTCATTTTAGTGCAAAGTATCGTTACTCTTACTTCAGTACTTCCTTGGACCACCTTGTACTTGTACTCAAGTCATTTTACTGCAAAGTAACATTACTCATACTTCAGTACTTCCTTTGACCACCTTGTACTTGTACTCGAGTAATTCTACTGCAAAGTATCATTACTCTTACTTCAGTACTTCTTTGGACCACTTTTTACTTGTACTTGAGTCATTTTACTGCAAAGTAACGTTACTCATACTTCAGTACTTCCTTTGACCACCTTGTACTTGTACTCGAGTCATTTTACTGCAAAGTAACGTTACTCTTACTTCAGTACTTTCTTGGACCACTTTGTACTTGTACTTGAGTCATTTTAGTGCAAAGTATCGTTACTCTTACTTCAGTACTTCCTTGGACCACCTTGTACTTGTACTCGAGTAATTTTACTGCAAAGTATCGTTACTCTTACTTCAGTACTTTCTTGGGACCACTTTGTACTTGTACTCGAGTCATTTTACTGCAAAGTAACATTACTCATACTTCAGTACTTCCTTTGACCACCTTGTACTTGTACTCGAGTAATTCTACTGCAAAGTATCGTTACTCTTACTTCAGTACTTCCTTGGACCACCTTGTACTTGTACTCGAGTAATTTTACTGCAAAGTATCGTTACTCTTACTTCAGTACTTTCTTGGGACCACTTTGTACTTGTACTCGAGTCATTTTACTGCAAAGTAACATTACTCATACTTCAGTACTTCCTTTGACCACCTTGTACTTGTACTCGAGTAATTCTACTGCAAAGTATCGTTACTCTTACTTCAGTACTTCTTTGGACCACTTTTTACTTGTACTTGAGTCATTTTACTGCAAAGTAACGTTACTCATACTTCAGTACTTCCTTTGACCACCTTGTACTTGTACTCGAGTCATTTTACTGCAAAGTAACGTTACTCTTACTTCAGTACTTTCTTGGACCACTTTGTACTTGTACTCGAGTCATTTTATTGCGAATACTCTTACTTCAGTACTTCCTTGGACCACTTTTTACTGGTACTCGAGTCATTTTATTGCGAATACTCTTACTTCAGTACTTCCTTGGACCACTTTGTACTTAATGTTAAGGCAGACGCTCCAAGTATGACGACAGTTTGAAACAATGAAGTACTATCTGAAGTCAAAGTATCTGAGCTTATTAAAGTACCACTCCCTCGCTTCCTCCCGAGTCTCAAGGCCGGATCGCTTTTGTTTTCGACTCGGTACAAACGACACACTCGGCTGAGGCCCGTTCACGCGGGACGCTCTCTATCTACACTCCTCTTTTGTCAAGGGTTTTTCTTGTTGTCGTCGCTGTTTGAAACCGTTTTTTTTTTTCTTTTTTTTTTTTCGTCCTTGAAGCGAGCGAAGTCGAGATATTTCTTTCTTTGGGCTTGGCGCGGTTAAACGTCCTGTAGAGCTGATGTCATCCCCTGTCACGGCGAAACCACACAGCTGTTTGGGCAAGAGAAGCGTTCGCGGTTACGGGCTCGCCGGCCAATATCGGCGTCGTCGAGGGAGTAGAATTAGTGACGGTGGCAGTGAAAGGGGCGGAGACTGTTTTAAATGCTGACGCTGCTGTCGTTGAAGAGATGTTTGGGTGGTTTTCAAAGATGCACTGGATTAACAATGGTCCCATATTATTGTTTGGGGTTTAAAACATCATAATTCAGCTTAAAGTGCCCATGACAGGTTTTTACGATTGTCAAATTTGGACTTTATTTGGTGTATTTGTTCCTGTTGTACATGTAAATTATAATTTTACACCGATCGAGCAGGTATTTGTGGAGAAAATGTTGAAAAAATCTGTAGGAAATGACAGGAAGTGACATCACACCAGGGACACTCATTCCAGTCAAAGTTTATGCAGAATTTACACAAAATAAACAACTTTTTTGACTCTCTAAACATGAATTCAACACAATTGAGTTTTATTGTCAAATAAAACATTAGATGAGTTTTGGCCCAGTGTTTGCTGGGTCATTTCCTAGTGTGATGTCATCAATTACAAACAGGAAGTGAAATTATAAACCTAAAAAATATAATATTCTGTGATATTTTTTTTCTCAAATTTTTAGCAACATTCTAAATATATTTATCTTAACTACATTTTAGTTCAATGAGCCATCTGACCTGTAGGGGGCACTTTAATTCAGTTTTCTTTTCCAACGTGCTACTAAAATGGTCGCAACTTTGAATAGTATTTTTCATCCATACTTCACATTTTGACTCAGATTTGGCCGAAGTACGTGTCCTTGAAGTTCCGTACACTTTTGTCCATGTAACTGCTCTTTTTCTTAAGTAGAAATGTCCAGTACTATTTCCGCAACTGGCGCAGTATTAGTAGAATTTGTACGATTTGACCCTTCTCAAACATCTCGTCCATGACCGTGGGATTTGTCTTTCCACGCGGTCGTTCCAGAGAGGCATCTGTCTGGTTTGAATACCGTTTTGCGGCCGAACGATCATCACGATTCTCCTAATTAGTAACAGCGTACCGAGATTAGTCGAATACGTAAGAACAACAAACGATCGTGACAACTTAAGGTGCGAAAAGTCATGGAAGTAAATGGAAAGTGCTTTTTCATCCGTCCGTTTCTTTACTTTATCGTGCAAAAAAGTCTGATTTCGTAAAGCTGATCGAGACAAATGACGACCTGTTGGACGATGGTTGATTCCCGGTGTCAATAAGTGCAAATAATCGTACAATTGCGATGGTTTTTCAACGCTAAAGCTCCAGAATCTCGACATTCGTCCAATTTCGCCCCTTGTTTTTCACCGCGGCCTATTTTTAAACCCTGACGTCCTAATTCCTCTTCTAAAATCTCAGGCCCGTTCAGCTCGGGGGGCAACAACACATCGATCCTCCTCTGAGATCGGGCTTTTCCACTCTGCGAATCGCGCCCGGCTGTAACCGTAGACGCGACTCGGTACGTGAGAGGCGCTCCGGGGCCCAGAGGAAAGACCACAAACACAATACAAGCGCATAAATCACAGGGACTAACGGGTTCCCCACCTGTGCCTGTGCCGCCGCCCCCTTCCCAGAAACACTCCCACCCGCGTCACGGCAACAGCTGCTCCAGAAACACCGCACCAACCGGGGACATCACGGGGTTCACGGGGATCAGGCAACGAATGCATCGCCAAAGAGTGAGATATACGGTTGCTAACGGTGTAGTGTTCGTGTGGTGGTGAGCAACAGTTTTTTTGAGAGTTTTTTTTGTAGTTTTTCATCAGTCGAGTTGCAATATGGGAAAAAAAATTTGACGGATAAAAGTTGAAAATGACAGGAAGTAGTGCCAGAGTTCTACGACAGTATCCCTCCGCCTCTGTGATGTCATCAAAAAGCGCCGGTCCATAAAAAATGCAGAGACAATGTTCGACTTACATCTTTTTATGACGGTTTAAACAAAATAAAGGTGTTGTCAGGTTTATTTCTTTGTCAAATCATAATAATAGTATGATTTTAATGGACTTTTTTGGCCCTTGTTTACAGTCTGGTTGCTAAGTAACCGTTGTAGAATTACCTCTGTCTGTGTCCTATTTGCTGGCCAAGTCAAACCAGGAAGTGACATTCTAAACGTCACAAAAAAACAAACTAAATGTTTGTTGAAATCTGAAATAGAATCATATTCCCTTTGTTTCAGCTCGAATGTGTCATATGGACTTTGAGGTTTCGCAAATACAAACACATAACACCTTTCATTTGTTTATTGATCTCGAGCTGCCGATCGCGAGTACCGTATTTTCCGGTCTATAAGTCGCCCCTTTTTTCATAGTTTTGGCCGGGTGAGACTTATACGTGATCTTATTTGTTATTTTCACACTGACGACCACAAGAGGGCGCTCTAGGCTCTAAGCGACGCAGAAGAAGAATCAGCACTTCCTCTACCTCTGGAGTTTGTGGAGTTGTTTATAAGTGACACAGAGGAAGAAGAATTCAATGGATTTAGTGATTTGGGGTAAAACTGATGCTTTGCTAAACTTGTTAGCATGTTCTTTATGCTATAGTTATCTGAATAACTGTTCATATGTTACGTTAACATACCAGACACTTACCACAGTTCTGTCTGTGCCTCATGTAGCTGAAGGTGTTAGAGTTAGCATACATCATGTAGCTGAAGGTGTTAGCGTTAGCATACGTCATGTAGCTGAAGGTGTTAGCGTTAGCATACGTCATATAGCTGAAGGTGTTAGCGTTAGCATACGTCATATAGCTGAAGGTGTTAGCGTTAGCATACGTACACCTATTCACCATGTTCTCTCATCTGTTATTATTTTAAATCAAGATGAAATGTCTGTTCTTGGTCTTGGATTTGATCAAATAAATTTCCCCCAAAAATGAGACTTATACTCCAGTGCGACTTATATATGTTTTTTCTTCTCTACTATGCATTTTTGGGCTGGTGCGACTTATAGTCCGGATAATACGGTGTGTGGAAACAGATACGCACATGTATTTGTACATGTGCTGCTATGGTAACCTGATTGAAGACAGACGCGGGGCCTTTAGAATGACGCTCCGGGCCCCCGTCAGCCATACGCTCCAGCGACTCCTCCGGGCCAGATGTGGAGCCATGAAGGGCCTTTCTGTGTGCCGTCCAGAGCCCCCCCGTCGCCCCCCCGCGCCCCCCCATCTGCAGCTGTGCGTTCTCAGACAGACGGAGGAAAAGGAAATGTCGTATTTAGAACTGAAATCAGACACAGCTTTGGCGTGAACCCCCCCCCCCCGACACGATGGTTACACGCCAGCAGTTCAGAACGGTGACGCTGCACATGCTAAGCTAATGCTACGAGCTAAGCTAATGCTACGGGCGCTGTAACTATGTAAGAAGACGCGGGTTTCAGAATGATGAAAACATTTGTCGTAGTTCGATGAAGTGTGTGTTTCTGTGCTTCTTTTGGCCTTATTTCTGTCTTTTGTTTAGCTCAAATTAAACTTTAAATAGTAAAACTTGAACTGAAAGTAGTTTCTCTGTTGTTGCTCTGAGTGGGCGGAGCTTGGCGAGCTCGTTTGCGGATGACAAGGGGAGATAAAGGACACTCCAACCCAACACATGAAGTCGTTTTCTCGACATACTCCACTTTATATGATCACAGAGTCTGTATCAGAGAAATGTGAGCGTAGTTTTAGTTTATTTAAAGGGACAGTGCACATTAAGGAACGTACAATGTAAATATGCCAGAATGAACCTATTGGACACTTTTTTAAACTCTCCACCGCATGCAGCCTCTGTTTTTTGTTTTATCTCGAAAAGTCAGGATTTTGAGTTAATATAAAACTACTAAATATTCTCTTATAACAGTGTTTAACAGCTTCATTCAGTCATTTGTTATCGATTTGTTGTTGATGCCCTTAAGAAAAGTGATTTTGTGAGAAGACATGTGTGTACCTGCTTTGCCTCACCGTGCGAGTGAAAAACTAACAAAATAAAATGATTAGAAAGTGCTTTTGTCTGTTGATCTCGTGGACAACTCATAGTAAACTTGAAAATATTAACATTTAGTCAAAGAACAAAGAATCGAGAGTGGAAGTCGGGCAGCGAAATATTTAAATGAATAAAAAACCTGTCACCATGCAGCTTGTTATCAAAATACTGCGTTCAAATGAAGAGAAAAGGGTTGAATGTCCCAATCTCAAGGCACGAAAGCACTTTGAAAAGCTTGTTTACTACAGTTTATGGAACAAATGTGACGTGGAGCAGAAGCAGAACGTCAGACCAAACACAAGAGACGAGGAACAAAAGAAACACGAGGAAACAGTCTTGTTCTGTGCTATTTTGTATGTTATTGTGCAGTTTTTGTGACTTAATCAACGCAAAATCATATAAACAGAAGTCATTTAGGTTGTTTTATATGTTATATTGTGAACGAAAACGATGACAAACCCCGGCCATAGACCATGAGAATGGATCTCTCTGGAGGATACTTTTGGCGGCCGGGAAAAAGGCTGTCACAAAAAATGGACGACACAAACTGCAGGAACAATGAAGAACTGGACCGATCTCATGATGGACGGACGGAAAATGGAAAACATCACATACGGACTGAACTTAGAAATGGACAAATTTGACATAAACTGGACTAAATGGGACTCAAATTTTGGACATGGACCGCTTTGACCTTGTATTTTACTTTCATCTGGATAAATTATTCTTAAAACAGGAATCTCAAATAATATACACTTAGTATTTTCTCTGGTCCCGCCCTCTCGGCGGTTTTTCTTTCCTTTTTTGTCTCTTTCTTCTCTTTTTTCTTTTCTTCTCCTGCCGTTGCTGTTGTTGATAATGTTACTGTACTGTATCTTTATTTACACACACGTTTGGATTGGTCTGTGTTTTTCTCAATAAAAAAATATTTTGAAAAAGAAAAAAAAAGAAAACAATGAGGTTATTGGACCATAAACTCTCATCTAAGTTATACCGTTGGGTTTCTGCGAATGTAATAATTGATCTGGGCTTTAAATGATGTGACACAGAAGAACTTTGCAAAATTAATACCTCTTTCTTCTCCTTTGGAACATACTGCATTATAATTGATTATGCATTTTATAACTTTTCGTACGTTAGAAGTAAAAGAAGAGTTCAGAGACGTGTTGTTCTGAGGCTCGCACTTTACTCTTTGTTTGGTGTTTTACTGCGATCAAAGTACGATCTGTAAAAGAAACCAATACTTCTAAACGGAGATATAATTTTTTTCTATCTAAACTAGTCAAATAAAACACCAAAAAACGTCCACGTGAACGCGGCGTTTTCAGCTCCGAATTTAAACGCTGTTAAGTTAGCGGTAAGTAGCGTATTAGCTCCAGCAGCTCCAGCAGCTCCGGAGCGGGACGGGCAGAAGGTGACGGAGGCGCGGCCGACACTTTATACGCCGGCAGGTTTCTCTTGAGGGCCGGGGGGGGGTCGGTCAATCCGATCAGGAGGAAACCCACACCTCGTTTACTCCACCGTACATATGGAGACCACCGTACATATGGAGACCACCGTACATGTGGAGACCACCGTACATGTGGAGACCACCGTACATATGGAGACCACCGTACATGTGGAGACCACCGTACATGTGGAGACCACCGTACATACCACCGTACATGTGGAGACCACCGTACATATGGAGACCACCGTACATGTGGAGACCACCGTACATGTGGAGACCACCGTACATACCACCGTACATGTGGAGACCACCGTGCATATGGAGACCACCGTACATGTGGAGACCACCGTACATATGGAGACCATCGTACATGTGGAGACCACCGTACATACCACCGTACATGTGGAGACCACCGTACATGTGGAGACCACCGTACATGTGGAGACCACCGTACATGTGGAGACCACCGTACATACCACCGTACATGTGGAGACCACCGTACATGTGGAGACCACCGTACATGTGGAGACCACCGTACATACCACCGTACATGTGGAGACCACCGTACATGTGGAGACCACCGTACATGTGGAGACCACCGTACATGTGGAGACCACCGTACATACCACCGTACATGTGGAGACCACCGTACATGTGGAGACCACCGTACATATGGAGACCACTGTCCAGCTGCCACGGGATGAGCAAAGACCCTTGTACAAGCGCCTGGTTTACGATTCAAAACTTCATATTTACCTTAAATCAAATGTTCTTTATTTCTTTCCATTTCGGCGACACAAATGTTGTTCTGGCCATTTCCAGGTTGTTTAAAGTCCATGTGACACATAAAAACTACACTTTTCAGTCAAAACAAAGGGAATGTGATTATATTTAAGATTTTAGCAAACATTTAGCCTGTTTTTCTCCCAATTTGGCCATTTTGGTGACGTTTATGATGTCACTTCCTGGTTTGACATGTCCCCCTAGGTCATTCCACAACTGTTACTCAGCAACCGGACTGTAAACAAGGGTCAAACTCCATTTAAATCATACAATAGTTATGATTTGACAAATAATTACACCTGACAACACCTTTATTTTGTTAAAAACATGTTTAAACTGTCATAAAAAGGTGTAAGTTGTGTGAAAATTGTCTGTAATGGCTCTTTTTGATGACATCACAGAGGTGGAGGTATTCTGTTGAACTCGGCACCACTTCCTGTCATTTTCAACTTTTATTTGTCACATTTTCTTCACAAATTGCAACTCGCCAAACGACGTCATAATTACAAAAACGTGAGAACTCGTCACATGGACTTTAATGAGCATAAGTGACTAATCATCCAGCTGTGGTCAGACATTGCTCCAGTCCTAATGAAATATGCCAAATGCAGGTGTCATAATTATAAACAGAGACATTAAAGCAGCTCAACTGAATAATTAACCACTGAGAAGAGTTAAAGTGTTGGTGGTTCAAATCCTGCACAATCTCAGTGTTGCCAGTAATATTATTCTCCCCCAAAAAACAAAAGTAAGCAGAATATATTTTGTCATTATGAAGGCATTGTTATAACAAAACAGTCAGGTCGGTGGAGAACCAACTCTTATTAATAACAACAAACTGATTTAATTAACATACATTCAGTTGAAAGAAAATTGGATATTCTATATTTTGTGGCACTTTTGAACTATATATTTTTATTATTTCATATCAACATTTATAACTATATCAGTGCAGTTATGTGTATTTTATTGGCATCGCCTCGTCACAAAACATCACAAACGACACACACGACATCACAAACATTTAAATCACATGTTTGTTTAGAGTCAATAATAATATAAGTCCCTGCACAACTTCTAATGGGAAATGTAAGACTTTTAGAGACTTTTAGAGACTTTTTGAGACTTTTTGAGAATTTGCCATTTGTTTTATTATTTTATTGGCCTACCATCTTCCATATATTCCAGTAAAAAAATAGTAAATTTAATGAATAGAATAATGAAAATATTTGATTTAGTTTTACTGCACCTGTAAGCAACTTTTTATTGCCTTTTTATTTTGAGATATGCATCCAAACATATCGTCTCTCACAAAAACTTCCATTAAAATGCATGTTTTTAACAGATATAACATAATATATAGGTCTAATTCACGTTGTCCCTTTGCACCGACCTCTGTGCTGAGTTTTTACTACAAAAATACACGAGTGAACGAATCAAATGATCGGTTGAGAGGCAATGGTCTGTGATTGGCCGTCGGAGATTCAAACCACAATCCTTCATGGAAGCGACGTGGAAGTGACTGTACTGCACAACGCACACACCGGAGTGAACACAACGCACACACCGGAGTGAACACAACGCACACACCGGAGTGAACACAACGCACACACCGGAGTGAACACAACGCACACACCGGAGTGAACACAACGCACACACCGGAGTGAACACAACGCACACACCAGAGTGAACACAACGCACACACCAGAGTGAACACAGCGCACACACCAGAGTGAACACAACGCACACACCAGAGTGAACACAGCGCACACACCAGAGTGAACACAACGCACACACCAGAGTGAACACAGCGCACACACCAGAGTGAACACAACGCACACACCGGAGTGAACACAGCGCACACACTACAGTGAACGCTTGGTTTGAAATGATTAATCTAGCTAAACTTTTAAACCCGCGCCAACTGAAGACTTATTCCCCGTGTTCTGTCACAAAGAGCTTCCTTCCTCTAGAAAAATGCAGACTCTGATCCTCTCATTAATAAGAGCGAAAACCTGGGAGGGAGCGAGAGCCGACGGCGATACATTACCTGGCCATTTGTCTCTGCATCGCGGGGGCAGAAACATGTAAAGGGGGGTGAATGTGAACCATATGGAGCAGAGAGAGCGAGAGGACCACCCGACTCCCCCCGACTCCCCCCCACTCCCCCCGACTCCCCCTCTACCTCTTCTACCCCTTCTACCTCTTCTACCTCTTCTACCTCTTCTACCCCTTCTACCTCCTCTACCTCTTCTACCTCTTCTACCTCCTCTACCTCTTCTACCCCTTCTACCTCTTCTACCCCTTCTACTCCTACCTCCTCTACCCCTTCTACCTCTTCTACCTCTTCTACTTCTTCTACCCCTTCTACCTCTTCTACCTCTTCTACCTCTTCTACTTCTTCTACCTCTTCTACTTCTTCTACCCCTTCTACCTCTTCTACCTCTTCTACCTCTTCTACCTCCTCTACCTCCTCTACCCCTTCTACCTCTTCTACCTCTTCTACTTCTTCTACCTCCTCTACCTCTTCTACCCCTTCTACCTCTTCTACCTCTTCTACTTCTTCTACCTCCTCTACCTCTTCCACATCTTCTACCTCCTCTACCTCCTCTTCCCCTTCTACCTCTTCTACCCCTTCTACCTCTTCAACCTGTTCTACCTCTTCTACCTCTTCTACCCCTTCTACCTCTTCTACCCCTTCTACTTCTTCTACCTCCTCTACCTCTTCTGCCCCTTCTACCCCTTCTACCTATTCTACCTCTTCTACCCCTTCTACCTCTTCTACCCCTTCTACCTCTTCTACCCCCTCTACCTCTTCTAAATCTTCTACTTCTTCTACCTCCTCTACCTCTTCTACCCCTTCTACCTCTTCTACCTCTTCTACCTCCTCTTCCCCTTCTACCTATTCTACCTCTTCTACCCCTTCTACCTCTTCAACCTGTTTTACCTGTTCTACCTCTTCTACCCCTTCTACCTCTTCTACCTCTTCTACCCCTTCTACCTCCTCTACCTCTTCTACCCCTTCTACCTCTTCTACCTCCTCTACCCCTTCTACCTCCTCTACCTCTTCTACCCCTTCTACCTCTTCTACCTCTGCTACCCCTTCTACCTCTTCTACCCCTTCTACTCCTTCTACCTCCTCTACCCCTTCTACCTCTTCTAACTCTTCTACCTCTTCTACTTCTTCTACCTCTTCTACTTCTTCTACCTCTTCTACCTCTTCTACCTCTTCTACCTCCTCTACCTCCTCTACCCCTTCTACCTCTTCTACTTCTTCTACCTCCTCTACCTCTTCTACCCCTTCTACCTCTTCTACCTCTTCTACTTCTTCTACCTCCTCTACCTCTTCCACCTCTTCTACATCCTCTACCTCTTCTACCTCTTCTACCTCCTCTACCTCTTCTACCCCTTCTACCTCTTCTACCCCTTCTACCTCTTCTACCTCCTCTGCCCCTTCTACCCCTTCTACCTCTTCTACCCCTTCTACCTCTTCTACCCCTTCTACTCCTTCTACCTCCTCTACCTCTTCTACCTCTTCTACCTCTTCTACCTCCTCTACCTCCTCTACCCCTTCTACCTCTTCTACCTCTTCTACTTCTTCTACCTCCTCTACCTCTTCTACCCCTTCTACCTCTTCTACCTCTTCTACTTCTTCTACCTCCTCTACCTCTTCCACCTCTTCTACCTCCTCTACCTCTTCTACCTCTTCTACCTCCTCTACCTCCTCTTCCCCTTCTACCTCTTCTACCCCTTCTACTTCTTCTACCTCCTCTACTTCTTCTGCCCCTTCTACCCCTTCTACCTCTTCTACCCCCTCTACCTCTTCTAAATCTTCTACCTCTTCTACCTCTTCTACTTCTTCTACCTCCTCTACCTCTTCTACCCCTTCTACCTCTTCTACCTCTTCTACTTCTTCTACCTCCTCTACCTCTTCCACATCTTCTACCTCCTCTACCTCCTCTTCCCCTTCTACCTCTTCTACCCCTTCTACCTCTTCAACCTGTTCTACCTCTTCTACCTCTTCTACCCCTTCTACCTCTTCTACCCCTTCTACTTCTTCTACCTCCTCTACCTCTTCTGCCCCTTCTACCCCTTCTACCTATTCTACCTCTTCTACCCCTTCTACCTCTTCTACCCCTTCTACCTCTTCTACCCCCTCTACCTCTTCTAAATCTTCTACTTCTTCTACCTCCTCTACCTCTTCTACCCCTTCTACCTCTTCTACCTCTTCTACCTCCTCTTCCCCTTCTACCTATTCTACCTCTTCTACCCCTTCTACCTCTTCAACCTGTTTTACCTGTTCTACCTCTTCTACCCCTTCTACCTCTTCTACCTCTTCTACCCCTTCTACCTCCTCTACCTCTTCTACCCCTTCTACCTCTTCTACCTCCTCTACCCCTTCTACCTCCTCTACCTCTTCTACCCCTTCTACCTCTTCTACCTCTGCTACCCCTTCTACCTCTTCTACCCCTTCTACTCCTTCTACCTCCTCTACCCCTTCTACCTCTTCTAACTCTTCTACCTCTTCTACTTCTTCTACCTCTTCTACTTCTTCTACCTCTTCTACCTCTTCTACCTCTTCTACCTCCTCTACCTCCTCTACCCCTTCTACCTCTTCTACTTCTTCTACCTCCTCTACCTCTTCTACCCCTTCTACCTCTTCTACCTCTTCTACTTCTTCTACCTCCTCTACCTCTTCCACCTCTTCTACATCCTCTACCTCTTCTACCTCTTCTACCTCCTCTACCTCTTCTACCCCTTCTACCTCTTCTACCCCTTCTACCTCTTCTACCTCCTCTGCCCCTTCTACCCCTTCTACCTCTTCTACCCCTTCTACCTCTTCTACCCCTTCTACTCCTTCTACCTCCTCTACCTCTTCTACCTCTTCTACCTCTTCTACCTCCTCTACCTCCTCTACCCCTTCTACCTCTTCTACCTCTTCTACTTCTTCTACCTCCTCTACCTCTTCTACCCCTTCTACCTCTTCTACCTCTTCTACTTCTTCTACCTCCTCTACCTCTTCCACCTCTTCTACCTCCTCTACCTCTTCTACCTCTTCTACCTCCTCTACCTCCTCTTCCCCTTCTACCTCTTCTACCCCTTCTACTTCTTCTACCTCCTCTACCTCTTCTGCCCCTTCTACCCCTTCTACCTCTTCTACCCCCTCTACCTCTTCTAAATCTTCTACTTCTTCTACCTCCTCTACCTCTTCTACCCCTTCTACCTCTTCTACCTCTTCTACCTCTTCTACCTCCTCTTCCCCTTCTACCTCCTCTACCTCTTCTACCCCTTCTACCTCTTCTACCTCTTCTACTTCTTCTACCTCCTCTACCTCTTCCACCTCTTCTACCTCCTCTACCTCTTCTACCTCTTCTACCTCCTCTACCTCCTCTTCCCCTTCTACCTCTTCTACCCCTTCTACTTCTTCTACCTCTTCTACCTCTTCTACCCCTTCTACCTCTTCTACCCCTTCTACTTCTTCTACCTCCTCTACCTCTTCTGCCCCTTCTACCCCTTCTACCTATTCTACCTCTTCTACCCCTTCTACTCTTTCTACCTCCTCTACCCCTTCTACCTCTTCTACCCCCTCTACCTCTTCTAAATCTTCTACTTCTTCTACCTCCTCTACCTCTTCTACCCCTTCTACCTCTTCTACCTCTTCTACCTCTTCTACCTCCTCTTCCCCTTCTACCTCTTCTACCTCTTTTACCCCTTCTACCTCTTCAACCTGTTTTACCTGTTCTACCTCTTCTACCCCTTCAACCTCTTCCACCTCTTCTACCCCGTTTTGTATTTAGCTAGCTTTATTTAACAGGTAACAAACCAACCCATTGGGATCGAGACCAAGTTTTCATATTGCGAACTCATAATGTAATAATTCTGGCCAAAAACGTGATAGATGACACGTTACAGGCTTTTTCCATCTAAAATGATCACGTTATTACACTTGCGCTGTACAAACACTTGATGGAGAAATTACATATACAACACAGAATCACAAGTCTTCTGTCCTCGTTTATGTTCTCCACGGCAACAGGCGATGAAACGTTTAATTTGTAGCGAATTTAAGCTGCAAAACAAGTCATTAATTGACATTCTGACAACATTTCTCTAATTTATCCAGGTTTGGGACCAGCAAAGGCACGAGTGGATGGAATCCTAAAACACTGGGTTTTTATGAAGGCTGCAACCAATAACTCACCAAAAATAACCAATTAGTTCCTGATAATGAACCAATCCCAAGTGGAAGTGGAAAAAGCGTAACATTTAACCTGAAAACGCTCCACGTACGTGCTCAGAGTTCTGTGTTTTTGGTTGGAAGTCACTTTCAGCACTTCATTATGAGGAGTTTAACTGAACAGACATTTTCCAAATCCTTTTTTTCTTGTTAAATGATGAAGCTTGCGTTTGGAATGACGTGGACTTGCTTAGTCACAGCGTATGTCGAGCCGATTCTCCCCCCCGTCTCAGACCTGCTGCTGCTGCTGAGGTTCAGGACCGAGCGCTGCGTTTCCCACATGTTGGAGCTGCACAGTCTGATCTGTGAAGAGCAGATGGAGTAAAGATACTTCTAAAGTAAAGTATCTGGAGTAAATCATCCTTTTATTCCAAACGAATCAGACATTATTAGTTTGGCTTCTGTAGTTCATTCCCTGCATTTACCTCCGTCTGCTCCAGACCAGCTCTAAACCAGGTCTAAACCAGGACTAAAACAGGTCTAAAACAGGCCTAAACCAAGTCTAAACCAGGTCTAAACCAGGTCTAAACCAGGTCTAAACCAGGACTAAACCAGCTCTAAACCAGGTCTAAAACAGGTCTAAACCAGGTCTAAACCAGCTCTAAACCAGGTCTAAAACAGGTCTAAAACAGGCCTAAACCAAGTCTAAACCAGGTCTAAACCAGGTCTAAACCAGGACTAAACCAACTCTAAACCAGGTCTAAAACAGGTCTAAAACAGGTCTAAAACAGGCCTAAACCAAGTCTAAACCAGGTCTAAACCAGGTCTAAACCAGGACTAAACCAGCTCTGAACCAGGTCTAAAACAGGTCTAAACCAGGTCTAAACCAGGTCTAAACCAGGTCCAAACCAGGTCTAAACCAGGTCTAAGCCAGGACTAAACCAGCTCTAAACCAGGTCTAAAACAGGTCTAAACCAGGTCTAAAACAGGTCTAAAACAGGTCTAAACCAGGTCTAAAACAGGTCTAAAACTGGTCTAAAATAGGTCTAAACCAGGTCTAAAACAGGTCTAAAACAGGTCTAAACCAGGTCTAAACCAGGTCTAAAACAGGTCTAAAACTGACCTAAACCAGGTCTAAACCAGGTCTAAAACAGGCCTAAACCAGGTCTAAAACAGGTCTAAAACAGGTCTAAAACAGGTCTAAACCAGGTCTAAAACAGGTGTAAAACAGGCCTAAACCAAGTCTAAACCAGGTCTGAACCAGGTCTAAACCAGGACTAAACCAACTCTAAACCAGGTCTAAAACAGGTCTAAAACAGGTCTAAAACGGGTCTAAAACAGGTCTAAAACAGGTCTAAAACAGGCCTAAACCAGGTCTAAACCAGGTCTAAACCAGGTCTAAAACAGGTCTAAAACAGGTCTAAACCAGCTCTAAACCAGCTTTAAACCAGCTCTAAACCAGCTCTAAACCAGCTCTAAACCAGCTCTAAACCAGGTCTAAAGCGCCTCACATAGATCTCGACCGCTGCAGACCAGGAACATTCTACAAGAGCTGTCGTTTGGGAAAAAGTTCTGAGCCATTTGTCCTGCTTCAAACACATCAACGTTAAGTGCAAAAATGTTCCTAAAACAGATGAAGATTGATGCACTTAAAATCTCACAACTACAACTTTCTTTTTGGTCTTTGGCTGGAGAACTCAAACCCCACAAACCTCTCCCATCAACACCCTTTCGCCGACGGGAACCACCTTATGTCATTTCTCTTGTGAGCTGGACGCCGGCCGAGCGTTTTGTGAATGGGGTCATTAGGACTTTCTGTGGAAAAAGCCCTGGATGTTTGTTCTGTGTAAGCGGCTTTAGTCCAGGTCTGGTCTGTGGAAGAACTGAGTCACTGTAGAAAAGGCTCGCTCCACCTCAGCGGGGTCTGGAATCAAACCCAGAGTCTCCTGCGAGCGCCGTATTGTACTTCACCAAACGCAGGCCGGGCAGAGTTAAAACAACCGGGTTTATATGTTGGACCAGGCCAAAGGGATAAATCTAACGCCTTGTGAAAACAATAGCCGTAAACTGCACGATATCGTGCTACAGGAAAAGGCCTGGAATCAAAACACGGTCGTAAACTTTGAGAGTTTGGGTGGCATTTGGGTAGAATTGAGTTTGAGTGATACATTTAGTCGTTTTGTGTTGGTTTAATCAGGGTTTTTAAGTTCTGGTGTGTTCCTAGTTCTAGCACAGTCTTGGTTTACTTCTGATTTAGTCTTAGTTTAGTCTTGTCTTGGTTCTAGGTCATGGTTTAGTTCTGGTTTAATCATGGTTTAGTTCTGGTTTGTTCCTAGTTCTTGCACAGTCTTGGTTTATTTCTGATTTAGTCTAAGTTTAGTTTTGGTTCTTGGTCATGGTTTACTTCTGGTCATGGTTTAGGTCTAGTTTAACCATGCTTTAGTTTTGGTTTAGTCATGGTTTAGGTCTAGTTTAATCATGGTTTAGGTCTGGTTTAATCATGGTTTAGTTCCGGTTTAATCATGGTTTAGTTCTGATTTAATCATGATTTAGCTCTGGTTTAATCATGATTTAGTTCTGGTTTAATCATGATTTAGTTCTGGTCTAACCATGCTTTAGTTCTGGTTAATAGGGACGTTTGGCTGCTCGTTGGCCGTGTTGATCGTGGGGTTTATGACATAATAGGGCTGAAGTGCCACCTCTTTGTAACGACTTCCTGGTTGTATAAGTGGAAGGGGGAAATTGTCCAAATAACTGACCCAGTTCATGGCGCAAAACAGGAAAATGGTGCCAAATTATTATAAATGGGGCGATGCAATAGTGAAGTTTACGCTGTTAACACAATTATTCTGTGTATTTACAGTTTAGACTTGGTTTGGGCCCAGTTTAGACTTGGTTTAGGCCCAATTTAGACTTGGTTTAGGCCCAATTTAGACTTGGTTTGGGCCCAGTTTAGACTTGGTTTGGGCCCAATTTAGACTTGGTTTGGGCCCAATTTAGACTTGGTTTGGGCCCAGTTTAGACTTGGTTTGGGCCCAGTTTAGACTTGGTTTGAGCCCAGTTTAGACTTGGTTTGAGCCCAGTTTAGACTTGGTTTGGGCCCAGTTTAGACTTGGTTTGAGCCCAGTTTAGACTTGGTTTGAGCCCAGTTTAGACTTGGTTTAGACCCAATTTAGACTTGGTTTGGGCCCAGTTTAGACTTGGTTTGGGCCCAGTTTAGACTTGGCTTAAGCCCAGTTTAGACTTGGTTTAGGCCCAGTTTAGACTTAGTTTGGGCCCAGTTTAGACTTGGTTTGAGCCCAGTTTAGACTTGGTTTGAGCCCAGTTTAGACTTGGTTTGGGCCCAGTTTAGACTTGGCTTAAGCCCAGTTTAGACTTGGTTTAGGCCCATTCGTGTGCTAGAATATTCCATAGTACGGCGTTTAACTTATTTGTCTCGAATTTATTACATTTTCTTAGTGTTTTAAGTGTTTTTCTTACTGAAGCATTGGATAAACATACTTTCTTACTGCTAAGCTACTGCTCATCTCTCCACAGATCTGACTTGTAACTCGACCTGACAAGACCGTATTACCTTGTCCGAATTGTGAGCGACTAAACTGAATCATAAAGAGAGCAATACTGACACAAAACACATGTACAGCACCATAAACCAGTGTTTTTGGACCTTTTGTTGACTAGATATGTCACACACCATCCACCGAAACATTATCAAAAGACACCAACGATTTAACAGAAAAACATGTGTTAAAAAAGTGTAAATAATAATGTCCGTGCCACTGTCTTTTGCCATTGTGGTTGTTTTAGTATCTTTCCTGGTTCAGATATTTGCTCAGGACTCTCCAAAACGCCCAATTATTACATGAAATGACTGCATGATATCGTAAATCTGACATTTTGTTTGTGTTTTTCCCGACACGCTGTTTGAAAACCAAGACTTAAAAACCACGTCCCGCCAGCGTCCACTCTCCACGATCTTTCACGCATTTATGGAGACAGTATTACATAATATTCCATTGTACTACGACTCCACATTTACTGTACTTTCTGCTCCCGCCCCACGCAGACAACAGTAACACCACTTCCTTCCGGCCCCATTAAAAACCCTCCAGACGGGATTAGGGCCTCCTCCAAAACCTCACGGACCCCGACACTGGTCTCTGTGTGAGCGGGGCTGGGAGCGGCGGATCCGGGGACCAGACCCTGCCGCGGGGTCCGGGAGCCCGAGACCCCGGGGTCCCGAGGCTGAACCGTGTCCGCCGCGGTCAGAGCCACAACAATAGGGCCATTGTGGGACGGCCTGAGTGGACCAAAGCGGCGCAGGACATCAGCATTCAGTTCACACACACACGGGGATAATGCAGAGGCTGTAGTGACGGTGAAGGGGGCACGACGCCAAACGCTCCCCTTTTTACGCCGTCGTAAAGCTCTGTTCAAGACGATTCCCGCGTTCCTGCCAAGTCGACTCGTTCCAGAGCGCACGTTTTATGGAAAATGCACTTTTTTCTAGCTTCAAAACCGTGTTATGACTGTGGTCCCTCGTCAGAAACATCACTAGAGTTGTAAATCATGTTTAATCGTACTTGTTAGATGAATCCTGTTTGGTGTCCTCTCCCTCCGAGCCTCGGAAAACTCTTCAGGTTCAGACTTCACACATTTGTGACGGGGGAAATTGTCCAAATAACTGACCCAGTTTATGGACCAAAACAGGAAAATGGTGTCAAATTATTATGGATGGGGCGATGCAATAGTCTTTTGAAGTCTACGCTGTCGACACAATTCTTCTGCTTATTTACTTGAGATGCAGAGTTTAAGGTTTGGTCCTGGTTTGAGCCCAGTTTAGACCTGGTTTCAGCCCAGTTTAGACTTGGTTTGAGCCAGTTTAGACCTGGTTTGAACTCTGAGTTTATTCAGAGTTTGAATTGAAAAAAACAGAATTCTTTGTTAAATATGTTTAAGGTTTTCAGTGTTTTGGATACTTGCACATTTATTTTCTTCTTGTGTTTAATGACGAGCTCAAAATAAATGAATAAATAAACAAAAACACGACCTAAAACCCTGAGATACGGCTCTCTTCTCCTTCTGAAAGCGATGGCTCGTTTCACGCCAGATGCGATGGTTGTGAATGGGTTCAATCGTGTTTTTCTTCCAGCACCTCTTTCGCCACAGCCGCAGCCGCTCTTGTTATTCTCCGACTTCCTTCATTGTGGCCACTTCCTGTTCCTCTCCGGGTGGTAACACACATCACTCATTTCAATAGCTCGATGTCGGCTCTGGCGGGGAAAACGTACGATCCCCGACGGACCCTGAAGAGACACTGCAATTAATACTGTATAATTCACTCAAGCGACACAATATTCCACTTTACTCTTTATAACCCTGTAACTCACGCCTCTACAAACGTACAAAATGTTCTGAAATCCAGGTTTAAGTGCATACAACAATCTTAATTATCACTTCGTTTGGTGGAATTGTCCCTGTGGAAGATATTTACCATAGTTTTACATCAGTGGAGTTGTATTTTGTGTTGAAAAATGTAAAAGTCGAAGTCAACAGGAAGTTGAGCCGAGTTGTACAGCAGAATCCCCCTGTGATGTCATCAAAAAGCGACGTTCCATCACCGAACGTCCACATTATTGTCTAAACAGGACACGCCGTTGTTAGTGCTGTCTGAACGTCCGGCAGGTGAAAAACTGGTGCAATCAACATTTCCCACAATGCACCTTGAAAAGTAGTGTCCGGCGATGGTCACTACACCGGTCAAGATAGACCACAATGCATTGCGAGAGTAGGAAAAACAACAGCGGCAGGTCTTTAACTGGACACGACAGATTGAATGAAGCAGAAGAAGCTGTTTGAAGCACTGTTGACTCGAGAATATGAACTAAATACTCTTAAATAAACCACTAGCTGCAAAAATGTTAGCGTTAGCCGCTTAGCTCAGCTTGAGTCACCATCAAAGGCAAAAAGGTGAATAATCCAGTCCGTTTGTTGTTTAAAGTCTAAACGTTTTGCCCGTTTGTCCTCAGTTTGAGAATTTTTGTGAAGTTTATAATTGTACTTCCTGGTTGGATATGAGCGCAAATAGGTAGCGGTAAATCCACAGCTGTTACCTAGCAACCAGACTGTAAACAAGAGCCAAAATCCACATAAATGACACAACAGTTCTGATCTGACACATAATAATAACATGAAACACCTTTATTTTCTTGAATAAACATTTAAACTGTCAGAAAAGTGTCAGTTAAGTGTAAACCGTCTCTGTGTCGCACACTGATGACATCACAGAGGGATTCAGCTCTACTTCCTGGTCATTTTAAACTTATTTTTTTCACATTTCTGTTACAAAACTGTACAGTCCGCGTCCTTCTAAGCACTTCTGCAAAGTCGTTCTGTTGAAAGACTTTAAGCTTTCAACAAGTTCTGAAAAATAAAAGTGTGAAAATTTAATCCAATCCAAGAACAGAAAAGTGACAGATTTTGTTTAACCCAAAACTATCTTTATTGAACCGTGACAGAAAAAGAGCAGGAAACTGACTGATGATCTGTTGTTTATGGGATTAGTGACATTCTTATAGGAAATGTGTCCAAATAAGGGCAAAAGACTCAGGTTTTGGTTTAATCTAATATCAATAGTCAATGTTTTGGGCTCGTTTTGGTTCATTCCTGGTTAAAATCTTTCAACCGATTCAACCTCGAAAAGTCAGTATTTAACCAGTAGTTTGAGAGTCTCGGACTAGAGCCGTGGTTCCCAAAGTGAGAGTCGCGAGATGATCGGAAAATATAAATATATTTTTGAAACGATGAAACTGTATTTGATCCATTTTTTATATTGAAAACAGCAGAGTTTTAAAATGAGGTCCAATAACAAACTCAATAATAAAGTGTCCAAAGAAACAATATTAAAGCTGATTTTTGACACATTTGACACGGTTTAAATTTGTACCGTTATCAATTTTCAGTCAGTTACATTTATTATCATTATGATTATTATGTATTTTTCATCCGTCTGTCCTGCATCTGTCCCATTCTTCAGTGCTACATAGTAAACAAACAAACAAACAAACAAACAAACAAACAAACAGGGACAGCCGCAGAGAGAGAGAGAGAGAGAGAGAGTTAGTTACTGTTTTACTGATTATTTGAGTATTATTTTGCGCAAATACTATTTTAATCTTATTTAGTATTTTATTGTTACTTTGCTTTGTACTTTTACTTGAGGAATATTACTTAGAAGTAACGTAACTCTTACTTCTTATCTGTTAAAATGAACAATATGAATCTTGAGAAACCCCAGAACTAACCCACGACTTAACCAAGACTAAACCAGGTCTAGACCAGGACTAAACCAGGACTAGACCAGGACTAAACCGGGACTAAATCAGGACTAGACAAGGACTTAACCAAGACTAAACCAGGACTAAAACAGGTCTAAACCAGGACTAAACTAGGACTAAACCAGGACTAAACCAGGTCTAAACCAGGACTAAACCAGGACTAGACCAGGACTAACCCAGGACTTAACCAGGACTAGACCAGGACTAGACCAGGACTAAACCAGGACTAGACCAGGACTAAACCAGGTCTAAACCAGGACTAAACCAGGACTAAACAGGACTAAACCTGGACTAGACCAGGACTAGACCAGGATTAAACCAGGACTAGACCAGGACTAACCCAGGACTAAACCAGGACTAGACCAGGACTAGACCAGGACTAAACCAGGACTAAACCAGGACTAAACCAGGTCTAAACCAGGACTAAACCAGGACTAAACAGGACTAAACCTGGACTAGACCAGGACTAGACCAGGACTAAACCAGGACTAGACCAGGACTAGACCAGGACTTAACCAGGACTAGACCAGGACTAGACCAGGACTAAACCAGGACTAGACCAGGACTAGACCAGGACTAAACCAGGACTAAACCAGGACTAAACCAGGTCTAAACCAGGACTAAACCAGGACTAAACAGGACTAAACCTGGACTAGACCAGGACTAGACCAGGACTAAACCAGGACTAGACCAGGACAAGACCAGGACAAGACCAGGACTAGACCAGGACTAAACCAAGACTAAACCAGGACTAAACAGGACTAAACCTGGACTAGACCAGGACTAGACCAGGACTAAACAGGACTAGACCAGGACTAAACCAGGACTAAACCAGGACTAAACCAGGTCTAAACCAGGACTAAACCAGGACTAAACAGGACTAAACCTGGACTAGACCAGGACTAGACCAGGACTAAACCAGGACTAGACCAGGACAAGACCAGGACAAGACCAGGACTAGACCAGGACTAAACCAAGACTAAACCAGGACTAAACAGGACTAAACCTGGACTAGACCAGGACTAGACCAGGACTAAACAGGACTAAACAGGACTAAACCAGGACTAAACAGGACCATCTCCTTCATTCCTCCTCTGAGACTCTGGGGCCCTAAACTCACAGCTATAAATAGTTATAAAAAGAGAGATATTTGGCTCTTGGGCTAAAGTGGGAGGGACTGTCATAACCTCTACCATCGGTGACCTTCGACCTCTGAACCCGCGACCATTTGGGACTTGCTGTAGGTCGACCGTGTCCAGAGCGGTCCAGGGGGCTGCGGTCACCTCCTCACCCCGGCTTCCTGCTCAGACCTGGGCCTTTGGAGAAGAGGAAAAACATCTGACATTTACTTTACTCACATATGGATCAGGAAGAAAGTTAAATTAAGTCTGAGTTAAGTTAAGTCCAAGTTAAGTTAAGTCATGATCATGTTTTTGCCATTGTTTGTGATTGGTGCTGGTCACAAATGGAGAAGTGTGAAGTACATGTTCCACTTTGTGCATGTCAAAATAAACACTGAAAGTACAAGAGTACAAGAGTACAAAAGTTCTTCTAACTATCGACGTCAAGAGGAAAGTGTTTATAAAAGCGCACAAAGTCGTCTCAAATCAAAGGCTCTAAGTCCAAGTGGAATCGTATGTATGTATGTCGTATAAGATATTCCTTTATTGTCCCACATGGGGAAATTTCATTGGTGCAACGCAGGTAGATACAGAGGTAGATACAGAAGAACAGATCACTTATAGGAAGTCTGAAAAACACTTTCAGTAGAAGATCTCCTATAAATAAATAAAAACTCCCATAGACAAATAAAT
>NW_027315846.1:4043662-4078662 GCF_026437365.1 Eucyclogobius newberryi
ACATGTTAAAATTATTATAATGCATCAATTCAGTTGCTTTAATTGACCAGAAATGTGCACAATTCAACATAAAGATAATTCAATTTGACTTTTTCTTCTTATTTTTTTACTTTTTTTGAACAAGTTATTCAATGTTTTTACTTAAATACTTATTTTTTCTCCTGTATCTGTACTTTATTGTCACATTTCTCTTAATATTATGTGTCAATCGTGTGTTGTCTTTACTCTCAATCGTGTTTTATGTGGATTATGTTAATGTTATGTGAATGAATGAATGAAGGAATAATGTGGACTTTAGACTTCTCACACATTTTTCCAACATGTTTTTATCCTGGAAATGTCAAACAAAGTGAACTGAACTTTTACTTCACACCTCCGAGCACCCGAGGAGGAGGAAGAGGAGGAGGAGGAGGAGGAGGAGGAAGAGGAGGCGGCGAGCGACAGGAGCAGACAGGCCCGGGCCTAAACTCGGGGCAGAACGGCAGGAGCAGGTCTGAGCTCGCCTCCGCTTTGTTTGCATTTTCGACAGTTAAGCAGTTAAAAACACAACAATACATAATGTCATTGAAAGTAAGAACAGCAACATCTAAAGGCGAGCGCTGAAAGGGACGAACACGTCGACAACACCTATTTGCATCGGCGCGGGAACGTGACAGGTCCAAGGTTTTCCACCGTAAATGTAATAAAAATGTATAAAATCACATTTTTAATTTCCTGTATCTGAACCATGGATGCAATGACAGTATTACATGTTTAATACAAAGATAAAAGTTGTAATGACTGAATACTAAGCAAAAAACTAAGCAAAAAACGACAGAATAATAATTAAAGTCTGTACCGTCTCGGTGTAGTTCTTCATTTGTACAGGGGTGGTCCCTGTAAAAGGTTTTCCACAGCAAATGTAATAAAAAATGTATAAAAATCACATTTTCCTGTGTCTTAACCATTGATGCAATGACAAAAGTATTACGCGTTCAATATAAAGATAAAAGTTGAAATTACTGAATACTAAGCAAAAAACTAAGCAAAAAACTACAAAATGATAATTAAAGTCTGTACTGTGTAGGTGTGATTCCTCATTTGTCCAGGAGTGGTCCCTGTAGAAGGTTTTCCACAGCAAATGTAATAAAAATTTATAAAAATAAAATGTTTCCTGTATCTGAACCATGGATACTATGACAGCAGTAATACACGTTTAGTACAAAGATAAAAGTTGCAATTACTGAATACTAAGCAAAAATGTAGCAAAAAACAACAGAATAAGAATTAAAGTCCGTACTGTGTAGGTGTAATTCCTCGTTTGTCCAGGAGTGGTCCGTGTAGAAGGTTTTTCACAGCAAATGTAATAAAAAATGTATAAAATCACATTTTTCATTTCCTGTGTCTTGACCATGGATGCAAAGTACTATTACACGTTTAATACAAAGATAAAAGTCGAAATAACTGAATACTAAGCAAAAAACTACAGAATAAGAATTAAAGTCCGTACTGTGTAGGTGTAGTTCCTCGTTTGTCCAGGAGTGGTCCCTGTAGAAGGTTTCAGAGGACACAACTCAGGTTAATCTACAAAAACACGGAAGGCACTCCAATTCTGGTTTACAATGAGACGTGCAGCTTCAACTGACCTACACGAATCACACGTTTGACGACATGAGATAAACATTTGAGCATGAAGAAGAGACGGTTCGGAAGAGAAGAAAAAGTGAAGAAAACCTCATTAAAACACCTTAAATACGTTTTTTTACAACAGTGTTTCCTCATCATTGGTGTATGTTTCATCCTGTATTGTCCAGCAACTGAGGCTCGAGTGCTCGGAAAATTCCAGTTTTCACCTACCCCCTATCCCCTATCCCCGCCCACATCCCTGTACATGGTTGAGATTATTTGAGTAACAAACAAACCTTTCTAAAATGTCACGTAAGCCACTTTTCAAAGATACAACCGTGTAAATGACAATCTGCTGCTTGTTACGGTGAAACGTCACTACAAAGAGGCGGAGCTTATCAGTCCTGCAGTTTTGAGTGAGAAGTCAATGGACCTGGTTCTATTACTACGCTGAGTATGTGAAGAGAGCATAACCTCCTCCTTTAACAACCCAAGCTGTAAAAGACACTAACAGACAGAGTAAAAAAGGCTGGGGCAGGTTTCATTTATGACTCCTCCCTTTGGGGCAGGACTAATTTGAGTTTAGGAGAATATAAATGCTGCCACTCAAACCAATTCCGTCAGATATATAATGACTTTCAGTTGGAAGACAAAGCATCTTCTAAAAACAGATGACTGTGTGTTTTGGAGTGTTTTTCTTAGATGAGAACTCTAAGCATTCCATAACCATTTATTTTATTTATTTTATTTTATTTATTTTATTTATTTTATTTATTTTATTTATTTTATTTATTTTATTTATTTTATTTATTTTATTTATTTTATTTATTTTATTTATTTTACTGTATTTTATTTATTGTATTTACATTTATTTCATTTATTTACATTATTCACTTTATTTAATTATTGTATTTTAAAAACATTTTGTGGCTCCAGTTCTTTTCTTTAGATAGTCTTTATGTTGATGGACGTCTTCAGGACAGTATCCCGTTCCGTCTTTAGGACACATAGCGTTGCGTCTTTAGGACACATAGCGTTCCGTCTTTAGGACACATAGCGTTCGGTCTTGAGGACACATAGCGTCCCGTCTTTAGGACACATAGCGTTGCGTCTTTAGGACAGATTCCCGTTCCGTCTTTAGGACACATAGCGTTCCGTCTTTAGGACACATAGCGTTGCGTCTTTAGGACACATAGCGTTCCGTCTTTAGGACACATAGCGTTCCGTCTTGAGGACACATAGCGTCGCGTCTTTAGGACACATAGCGTCCCGTCTTTAGGACACATAGCGTCCCGTCTTTAGGACACATAGCGTTGCGTCTTTAGGACACATAGCGTTGCGTCTTTAGGACACATAGCGTTCCATCTTTAGGACACATAGCCTTGCGTCTTTAGGACACATAGCATCCCGTCTTTAGGACACATAGCGTCCCGTCTTTAGGACACATAGCGTTGAGTCTTTTGGACACAAAGCGTTGCGTCTTTAGGACACATAGCGTCCCGTCTTTAGGACACATAGCGTTGCGTCTTTAGGACACAAAGCGTTGCGTCTTTAGGACACATAGCGTCCCGTCTTTAGGACACATAGCGTTGCGTCTTTAGGACACATAGCGTTGCGTCTTTAGGACACATAGCGTTGCGTCAGGACACATAGCGTTGCGTCTTTAGGACACATAGCGTTGCGTCTTTAGGACACATAGCGTCCCGTCTTTAGGACACATAGCGTCCCGTCTTTAGGACACATAGCGTTGCGTCTTTAGGACGCATAGCGTTGCGTCTTTAGGACACATAGCGTCGCGTCTTTAGGACACATAGCGTCCCGTCTTTAGGACACATAGCGTCCCGTCTTTAGGACACATAGCGTCCCGTCTTTAGGACACATAGCGTCGCGTCTTTAGGACACATAGCGTCGCGTCTTTAGGACACATAGCGTCGCGTCTTTAGGACACACAGCGTTGCGTCTTTAGGACACATAGCGTTGCGTCTTTAGGACACATAGCGTTGCGTCTTTAGGACACATAGCGTTGCGTCTTTAGGACACATAGCGTTGCGTCTTTAGGACACATAGCGTTGCGTCTTTAGGACACATAGCGTGCGTCCTCCTCTCGTCTGGTTCAGTGATGATCAAAGGAGAGTTTTATAATTAAAGGTGTTGAATTTCAGCTGCAAATGTTTGTATTATTATTATGGCATCACAGAGCAGGACTAAACCAGGACTAAACCAGGACCAAACCAGGACTAAACCAGGACTAAACCGGGACTAAACCGGGACTAAACCGGGACTAAACCGGGACTAAACCGGGACTAAACCGAAACTAAACCAGGACTAAACCAGGACTAAACCAGGACTAACCGGAACTAAACCAGGACTAAACCAGGACTAAACCAGGACTAAACCAGGACTAAACCGGAACTAAACCAGGACTAAACCAGGACTAAACCAGGACTAAACCAGGGCTAAACCAGAACTAAACCAGGACTAAACCGGAACTAAACCAGGACTAAACCAGGACTAAACCAGGGCTAAACCAGGGCTAAACCGGAACTAAACCATGACTAAACCGGAACTAAACCAGGACAAAACCAGGACTAAACCGGAACTAAACCAGGACTAAACCAATACTAAACTAGGTCTAAATCAGGACTAAAAGTGATCGAATCTGGCCAAAACCAAGACTAAACTGGGACCAAAACAGGGTTAAAGCAGTGCTAAACCAAGACTAAACCTGGACTAATACAGGGCTAAACCAGGACTAAACTTGGACTAAACTTAGCTTTAACCAGGGCTAAACCTGGGCTAAATGGACCAAACTAGAAATGGTCTAAATCAGGTCCAAACAAGGCTAAGCTAAACCAGATTTATGCAGGTTTTAGACCTAATTTAGACCTTGTTTGGGGTCTAAATTAAGTCAAAAACCTGCATAACCCAGGACAAAACCAAACCAGGACTACACTAGAGTTAAAACGCTTGCACTTGATTTGAATTTGTGCTGGAAAAAATGCCCTTTTAGTTACACAATGTAAATCAAATGCTGGTAATCGAGGTCAACATTTTGTAATCATTTCGTTGCGAAAGAAGTGACAGAGAAGCTGCTGACGGGACTCGGGCGCGCCGTTCACACGGAGTCATGGAAAACAGCGCCGTTCACCCGGAGTCATGGAAAACAGCGCCGTTCACCCGGAGTCATGGAAAACAGCGCCGTTCACCCGGAGTCATGGAAAACAGCGCCGTTCACCCGGAGTCATGGAAAACAGCGCCGTTCACCCGGAGTCATGGAAAACAGCGCCGTTCACCCGGAGTCATGGAAAACAGCGCCGTTCACCCGGAGTCATGGAAAACAGCGCCGTTCACCCGGAGTCATGGAAAACAGCGCCGTTCACCCGGAGTCATGGAAAACAGCTGCCCCGACACTTTCCCAGAAGCTTGGTTTCTGTCATGGCGAGCGAGGCTGCTGCACGAAGACGCCGCAGATCGAGGAACAATGTGGAAACAACTGGTCCAGACTGTCCCGGGACAGTTGTTTCTGCAGAAAGACACCAACCAGAGCGTGTTCCTGCCTCGTGGCTCCAAATCAGGGACGGGCCCTTCAAACCGGGACAAAACTACACAGAAACTTGGATTACGCGGGCTAAACTTGGACTAAAACAGAGCCGGACTAAACCAGGGGCTAAACTAGAAATAAACCTTGATCCGTGTTCAAATCAGGACTGAACCTGGACTCGACAGACCTTTAATAATCACGTTTTGCAGTTAATGTGGTTCCAAATCAGGGACGGGCCCTTCAAACCGGGACAAACCCAGGACAAAACCAGGACTAAACCAGGACTAAGCTAAGAGTATGGTAAACAAGCACTAAACCTCCATCTTTGAATCATTTTGTGTTCGAATTCTGTTCTTCAATTGCCTTGTTTTACCTAAACCTGGATAAGCCCGACTCAACCAGGATTAAACTGGAACTAATCTACGACTAAATCAGGATTAAACTAGAACCAAAATAGGGTTAAACCAGGACTAAACTAGGACTAAATCAGGATTAAACCAGGACTAAACTAGGTCTAAATCAGGATTAAAAGTGATCAAATCTGGCTGAAACCAAGACTAAACTGGGACTAAAACAGGGTTAAAGCAGGGCTAAACCAGGACTAAACTATGTCTAAACTAGGTGTAAATCAGGATTAAACTTGATTAAAAAGTGCCCAAAACCAAGACTAAACTAGGACTAAACTTTAATAATCACATTTTGCAGTTAATGTGGTTCCAAATCAGGGACGGGCCCTTCAAACCGGGACAAAACTACACGGAAACTCGGATTACGCGGTCTAAACTTGGACTAAACCAGATCCAGACTAAACCTGGACTCGACAGACCTTTAATAATCACGTTTTGCAGTTAATGTGGTTCCTAAAATGTCAATGGGTTGTATAACTGCATTTGGATGATCGTAATTGTTGTGTCTGGACTCTACAGAGACTTTCTTCCCATCACGTTTTAAATCAAAATGTCAAAAAAAGGATGATACAGTTTAGATTTGTATCACTAATACACCACAAACGTAATATGATCTATGTAGAACCCTTCAATCGCCTTATTTCAATGTATGTACTGTACACAATAAATAAGTGTTTGACTGGTCGACTGATTGAAAAAAAAAAAAAAGTGTCTTTATATGTGCAGTTTAAGTACTTACTTTCTGCAAATTGAAGTATTTCTGGGACTATAACTTGAATAAAATCACATTGCGTTGAGAAACAGCTAAAAAAACACTCATCGCTGCGAATAAGACCAAAAATATGGCCCATTTCAACAGTCAAAAATGATGATTAAATGTTTCAGTTCATTAGACTTTGACTTTTGGAGTTTTAGTCTTGATGTACGAGGAAAAATACTCTGATTAGTTGAATTACTTGGGTTGGAAGGTTGTAGAAATCTTTATAGTTACAATGCAAGAAAACGTACTGATGAAACAGTTTGCGGTTCACGTGTCATTCTTGAATTCGTATAGTTATGGTTATGTCACGATTTAACTGTCGTTTTGCAGATTTGTTGTCTTGGTTTATGGTTCACATCTCTGTCCGCATGAAACAAAAACTGGCACAAAGTTCTTCTCTGTCAGTGGAAATAAACAAAAGTGACATTCTTTTTTCGCTAAAGAAACCGACAACAAGAATAATGGGTCATTTTTGTGGTTTCCCTCAAATATTGTAATTTAAAAGCCGCACTTGGTCCAATAACAAAGTATTTCAAGTTTCATCGACCAGTAAAGGAGAGCTAAATGTCACCCCAGTGTCACTTTGGCGCAGTCTTAAAGCCGTGGAATGTCCAAAAATGAACGTACCGTATTTTCCGGACTAAAAGTTGCACATTTTTTCATAGTTTTGTCAGGGGTGCGACTTATACTCCAGTGCGACTTATATATGTTTTTTTCTTCTCTATTATGCATTTTTGGCAGGTGCGACTTATACTCCGGTGCCACTTATAGTCTGGAAAATGCGGTATGTGACAATAAAGGATGCGACAAAGGGGTTTGTGAGAGCGAAGGACGAGTTACATATTTAAAAACCTGCTTTACGTGTCAAATTGTACTTCTTGCTTGAACGGGCCATCGACAGGCGTACGTCACACCTGTCATACCTGTCGCCTTGCTCACAATAACCCTTAAAAAAGCATAAACCTTCCATATCCTTCGGAGGCGGTGGAGCGTCAGAGGCCGTTTTGCAATCTCCGGCTGATTCAGCGCTTTAAACGTGTTTGTGGACAGAAGTCGAGCATAAATATGTGTGATTAATGCAAAGATGGCGCAACGTTTTGTGAAGAAATCGAACAAAAAGAGAACAGAGAAGTTGAAAGAGTGGATGTAAATTATGCACCAGATGTCTCACGGGATTTGGAGACTAAGCTGGGACTAAACCAAGAGTAAATCACCAGAAACGATATACAACCAGAGCGAATCACAGACTGAACAGAACGGATCTAAAACAGGTGCCAACCAGGGTCTAAACCAGGTCTAAGCCACCAGAAACTAGACTTAACCAGAACAAAACCAGGACAAATTGGTGTGGTCTAAACCAAGTGTAAAACAGTCACTAAACCAGGTCTAAAATTAGGCTAAACTTGAACTAAACCACCAGAAACTATATTTAACCAGAACAAAACCCAGACTGAAGGGAACTGATGTGGTCTAATCTAAACGAGGTGTAAACCAGGGACTAAACCAGGTCTAAACCAGGATTTAACTAGGACTGAACCGATATCAAACCACCAGAAACTAGACCTAAGACTAAACCAAGACTAAAGAGGGAACCAGGTGTAAAGCACCAAGACACACATATTCAAATTTGGACTCAACCAAAGAAAGACTCAACAAAAGACTCAACAAAAGACTCAACCAAAGACTCAACCAAAGACTCAACCAAGACTAAAGAGGGAACCAGGCGTAAAGTGCCAAGACGAAACACAGGATTAAATGAAATACTAAGACAAACACAAGATCTAAACCAGAACTAAACCATGTAATATCAGGACAAAACCACCAGACTAAAATAGGCCTAAACCACCACTCTTGCACACAACATCAGCGCTCTTTAACCTGGTTTTACGGCGTTACGAAAGCGCCTTAACAATTAAAAATGACAGTTCATCTTTCCAGTTTTGACGTGTCGATCCCTGTGTGAAGAGCGGACGATAACACGGCGTCTTCCCCCGCTCGCCCTGGGCAGGTCCGACGACGCTCTCCACTGAAGGAGTTGACAGACAAATGCAGGTGGAAAGTGAATGTTGGCACCGCGCACCGTGTCATTAAGTGTGTCGTATATTTTCACCACGTCTCCCGGGCCCCACACCGGGCCCCACACAGAGACGGGGGGAGCGTGTTTTTTTGTTTTTTTTAATGCTGCTTTGATTGTGTCTGTTATCTACCCATGGTGACTTTAGTTCAATGCGTAGTTGGAGTCGGTAAAGCCGGGCAGTTAATCGCTCAAGAGTCAGTCAGGTCATGGTTCATGCCAACGTACGTTCCATATCGATAATAGTAAATATAGTGCAGTATAATTCAGTTGCAGCAGGTGGAAGTTGTATTGTTTGTACGAGAAGCGACAAGTGTTAACTCTTTGTACTTTGACTTTTTATGCCACAAATAGTTCACAATTGTTGTCTGGAAGGTGCTGCTTTTTGCCAACTTTTGAAGGGGTTTTTCCAATGACTTTGCACGGACATATAACGACTTTGCACGACTTTGCACGGACATATAACTACTTTGCATGACTTTGCACGACTTTGCACAGACATATAACGACTTTGCACGACTTTGCACGGACATATAACGACTTTGCATGACTTTGCACGGACATATAACGACTTTGCACGACTTTGCACGGACATATAACTACTTTGCATGAACATAACAACTTTGCACAGACATATAACAACTTTGCACGACTTTGCACGGACATATAACGACTTTGCACGAACATAACGACTTTGCACGGACATATAACTACTTTGCACGACTTTGCACGGACATATAACGACTTTGCACGAACATAACGACTTTGCACGGACATATAACTACTTTGCACGACTTTGCACGGACATATAACGACTTTGCATGACTTTGCACGGACATATAACGACTTTGCATGACTTTGCACGACTTTGCACAGACATATAACGACTTTGCACGACTTTGCACGGACATATAACGACTTTGCATGACTTTGCACGGACATATAACGACTTTGCACGACTTTGCACGGACATATAACTACTTTGCATGAACATAACAACTTTGCACGGACATATAACAACTTTGCACGACTTTGCACGGACATATAACGACTTTGCACGAACATAACGACTTTGCACGGACATATAACTACTTTGCACGACTTTGCACGGACATATAACGACTTTGCACGAACATAACGACTTTGCACGGACATATAACTACTTTGCACGACTTTGCACGGACATATAACGACTTTGCACGACTTTGCACGGACATTTAACGACTTTGCATGACTTTGCACAACTTTGCACGGACATATAACGACTTTGCACGACTTTGCACGGACATATAACGACTTTGCACGACTTTGCACGGACATATAACGACTTTGCACGACTTTGCACGGACATAACAACATTGCACGGACATAACGACTTTGCACGGACATATAACAACTTTGCACGACTTTGCACGGACATATAACGACTTTGCACAAACATAACGACTTTGCACGGACATATAACTACTTTGCACGACTTTGCACGGACATATAACTACTTTGCACGAACATAACAACTTTGCACGGACATATAAACACTTTGCACGACTTTGCGCGAACATATAACGACTTTGCACGAACATATTATAACGACTTTGCACAGACATATAACGACTTTGCACGGACATATAACGACTTTGCACGAACATAACGACTTTGCACGGACATATAACGACTTTGCACAACTTTGCACGAACATATAACGACTGCGCGGACATATAACGACTTTGCACGAACATAACGACTTTGCACGAACATAACGACTTTGCACGAACATAACGACTTTGCGCGGACATATAACGACTTTGCACGAACATAACGACTTTGCACGAACATAACGACTTTGCACGGATATATAACAACTTTGCACGACTTTGCACGAACATATAACGACTTTGCACGAACATAATATAACGACTTTGCACGGACATATAACGACTTTGCACAGACATATAACGACTGCATGAACATAACGACTTTGCACGGACATATAATGACTTTGCACGACTTTGCATGAACATAACGACTTTGCACGAACATAATGACTTTACACGGACATAGAACAACTTTGCACGACTTTGCACGAACATATAACGACTTTGCGCGGACATAACGACTTTGCACGGACATATAACTACTTTGCACGACTTTGCACGGACATATAACTACTTTGCACGGACATATAACTACTTTGCACGAACATAACGACTTTGCACGAACATAACAACTTTGCACGGACATATAACAACTTTGCACGACTTTGCGCGAACATATAACGACTTTGCACGAACATAATATAACGACTTTGCACGGACATATAACGACTTTGCACGGACATATAACGACTTTGCACGACTTTGCACAAACATATAACGACTTTGCACGAACATATAACGACTTTGCACGAACATAACGACTTTGCACGAACATAACAACTTTGCACGGACATATAACAACTTTGCACGACTTTGCGCGAACATATAACGACTTTGCACGAATGTAATATAACGACTTTGCACGGACATATAACGACTTTGCACAGACATATAACGACTTTGCACGAACATAACGACTTTGCACGGACATATAACGACTTTGCACGGACATATAACAACTTTGCACGACTTTGCACAAACATATAACGACTTTGCGCGGACATATAACGACTTTGCACGAACATAACGACTTTGCACGAACATAACGACTTTGCACGGACATATAACAACTTTGCACGACTTTGCACGAACATATAACGACTTTGCACGAACATAATATAACGACTTTGCACGGACATATAACGACTTTGCACAGACATATAACGACTGCACGAACATAACGACTTTGCACGGACATATAATGACTTTGCACGACTTTGCACGAACATAACGACTTTGCACGGACATATAACAACTTTGCACGACTTTGCACGAACATATAACGACTTTGCGCGGACATATAACGACTTTGCACGAACATAACGACTTTGCACGGACATATGACTTTGCACGAATATAACGACTTTGCACGAACATAACGACTTTGCACGAACATATAACGACTTTGCAAGAACATAACAACTTTGCACGGACATATAACGACTTTGCACGGAAATAAAGACTTTGCACGGACATATAACAACTTTGCACGACTTTGCACGGCCATAAAACGACTTTGCACGAACATAATATAACGACTTTGCACGGACATATAACGACTTAGCACAGGCATATAACGACTTTGCACGAACATATAACGACTTTGCGCGGACATATAACGACTTTGCACGAACATAACGACTTTGCACGAACATAACGACTTTGCACGGATATATAACAACTTTGCACGACTTTGCACGAACATATAACGACTTTGCACGAACATAATATAACGACTTTGCACGGACATATAACGACTTTGCACAGACATATAACGACTGCATGAACATAACGACTTTGCACGGACATATAATGACTTTGCACGACTTTGCATGAACATAACGACTTTGCACGAACATAACGACTTTACACGGACATAGAACAACTTTGCACGACTTTGCACGAACATATAACGACTTTGCGCGGACATATAACGACTTTGCACGAACATAACGACTTTGCACGAACACAACGACTTTGCACGAACATAACGACTTTGCACGGACATATAACAACTTTGCACGACTTTGCACGAACATATAACGACTTTGCGCGGACATATAACGACTTTGCACGAACACAACGACTTTGCACGAACATAACGACTTTGCACGGACATATAACAACTTTGCACGACTTTGCACGAACATATAACGACTTTGCGCGGACATATAACGACTTTGCACGAACATAACGACTTTGCACGGACATATAACTACTTTACACGACTTTGCACGAATATAACGACTTTGCACGAACATATAACGACTTTGCAAGAACATAACAACTTTGCACGGACATATAACGACTTTGCACAGACATAAAGACTTTGCACGACTTTGCACGAACATATAACGACTTTGCAAGAACATAACAACTTTGCACGGACATATAACAACTTTGCACGACTTTGCACGGACATAAAACGACTTTGCACGAACATAATATAACGACTTTGCACGGACATATAACGACTTAGCACAGGCATATAACGACTTTGCACGGACATATAACGACATATAACAAACAACGTTTGTTTGGTCACAGTCTCAATAATCGTGAATAATTGTCCAATCGTGAAGCTTTTTCAATAATCGTGACGACCTCAACAATCAGCAAAAGTGTGAGGTTTGGATCAGAGTTCAGATTTAGATTTTATGTTCATGAAATAAACATTGGAAGTTGACATTATTGTGAAGGAATTGGATTAAAGGAGCAGGAGATAAGGTATTAATTAATTAAGAACAACGTTACTAAGTCTTAGTCTTTGTCAGTGCATTATTAAGGTTATTTAAAAGTGTAATTATTATATTTAAAAAAAAAAGGAAACTAGGCTAAAGAAGGAGAAAAACGAGCTCTACATGACTTAATTCTGACAGTACCACTCTGTATCACAAACGTACGCTCACCACGTTTTGAAAAACCACAAAATGAGCCTTTATGTAGTTGAGAAGTCATTGTTATCTTATCTAGGTCACAGTATACTTACGTGTACTGCGAGTGGTGGTATTTTTAGCTCGGGGTGGAACACAAAGGAACATCGCGCGTTGGGTGTGTCCTGGCTCCGAGGAGAGACGTGATCGGGTTACGAGGCCCCGCCGGGTTGCCAGGTTTTGGGTGGACGTTTGGGCCGAGAGACTAATACCAACGATGGACGGACGAAGAGAGAGAGAAAGAAGGAAAGAGAGATTTTAGACGGTCAGAGGCAAGAAATAAAAAGATTGGGCGTCGTTCAAAAGTCAAATGTAACTGAATCCGTTCGAATGATCAACTCGGTGCTGAACGTGGCGTCGCCTTTAAAAGTGGACTGTTTGGTGGTGGTTTGCTTTTCCTGGATTATTCCTCAGTGCGGTGAAAAAAGATTTGTTAAATTCGACAGGTGTTTTATTGGTGGAAATGCCTTGAAAGACGCACACGGCCTTAAACGGTGTTACCACATATAGACTCATGGTGATTGTTTTAGTGTCTTGGCGAAACTTAGACCAAAACAAAGCAAAACCAAGACCACGTCAGAGCAAAAGCTGATTTAGACGGGGCTGTAATGCAGACAAGACGAGTGGAACACACTTTCTCACACGATCGATTATCAAACATCAAATATTTAGGGAACTTTGTCATTGTTCGTTTTGCCTGGAATGTACTAAAGACGTTTTCACACGGGCCCTGGCTTGGCCATAGTTTGGCCCTGGTTTGGCCCTTGTTTGGCCACAGTTTGGCCCTGGTTTAGTTCTGGTTTGGCCCTAGTTTGACCCTAGTTTGGTCCTGGTTTGGCCCTCTTTTGGCCCTAGTTTGGCCCTGGTTTAGCTCTAGTTTGGCCCTAGTTTGGCCCTGGTTTAGCCCTAGTTTGGCCCTAGTTTGGTCCTGGTTTAGCCCTAGTTTGGCCCTAGTTTGGCCCTAGTTTGGTCCTGGTTTGGCCCTGGTTTGGCCCTGGTTTGGTTCTGGTTTGGCCCTGGTTTGGCCCTAGTTTAGTCTTAGATCCGGGTTTAGATCCGGGTTGGTCAAAGCGAAGCCCTGATTTCAATATTCTTTATGAAACAGGTCTTTAAAGCGTCAGGACGATTACATCCCAGGCAGTTCCCTCTTTTGATGATCAGACTCCATTTTTTAATTAGCGAAAGCCGCTCCTTCTCCCGGCGACTTCTGAGAAATAAAAACAAAAACACTCTCACAGCTTTACACTTGATTCCACGGTAAACGGCTCCACACGTGTTTTATTTTTAGAATCCAAGATGGCGGCGGCGGCAGGAATGCGGAGATGGGTTCCAGGTGCAGGAGGTCCAGGTCTGGTCTCCATCCATCACTGTGTGTGTGTGTGTGGAGGGTCAACAGAGCTAACGCGGCTAACCCAAGATGCTAACGTTCCCCCCGGGGCCGTTTCTAATCACAACAACAGACAAAACTAAAGTTACAGATGGAGTTTGTTTGTGCAGCTTTAGATTTGATTTAAGGCGAGTAAACCGAGACGGTCTCAAGTTTGACCACATTTTTACTTTACTCTGTCAAAATAAAAACGTGATAGAGACAAAAGTGAGACTAAATCAAAGCTAATTTAGACTGAAGAAGGAAAATCATGAATATAATCTTGTCTTTTTCATTTTAAAAACAGAACATTTGTGAAATATTCAGTTTATATTGCGATATTGATACTTTTGTGATAGATTGCTCAGCCCTCAGTGTAAAGTTTTCATTCACTAAATAATCTGTGAGATACACTGCTCTACAGTCCTGGTTTAGTCCCTGGTTTAGTCCTGATTTAGTCCTGGTTTAGTCCTGGTTCAGTCCCGGTTTAGTCCTGGTTCAGTCCTGGTTTAGTCCTGGTTTAGTCCTGGTTTAGTCCTGGTTTAGTCCTGGTTTAGTTCTGGTTTAGTCCTGGTTTAGTCCCTGGTTCAGTCCCGGTTTATTCCTGGTTCAGTCCTGGTTTAGTCCCGGTTTAGTCCTGGTTTAGTCCTGTTCAGTCCCGGTTTAGTCCTGGTTTAGTCCTGGTTCAGTCCTGGTTTAGTCCTGGTTCAGTCCTGGTTTAGTCCTGGTTCAGTCCTGGTTTAGTCCTGGTTTAGTCTATTTATCTGAGGATTTAATAGAAAATATTGCTCAAAATGTTGTCTTATTAAGTGACACAAAAGGCGCAACATATAACTTTTTTGGTGGAGGTTTTGGAACAGTATTTATGTATATTATATTACGTTATATGTTATGTTATATGTTATTCTATGTATTGCTTAGGGTTATGTTAGTTATGTTCTCTGCATAATTAAACCGCTGCATAATTAATACGTGCATTAAACTTTAAGATAAGTTAAATTCCAAACAGTGATTCTTTTCAGATAAACCAATAATAAGTCGTTGCGGTCTCGCAGGAGCAGGAAACATGTTCATTTACGAGACGTTCCTTAAGTGATATTTACCCACGTTACTCTAAACATCCCCATTATAAAACCTTCTTATTGTCGTCCCGTAAATCAACTTCAAGACACTTGAATACCGACTTCCTCTGATATATAAAGTCCCTAATCCCTCATAAGCGTTCTGATTTCTGTGTCAATAAAGCTCTGAATGGATAACAGGAAATAATCCAGGCTTTGTTTATGCTGTTGAGAGCAGGGCGGGTCCTCAGGTGCAGGGCGGGTCCTCAGGTGCAGGGCGGGTCCTCAGGTGCAGGGCGGGTCCTCAGGTGCAGGGCGGGTCCTCAGGTGCAGGGCGGGTCCTCAGGTGCAGGGCGGGTCCTCAGGTGCAGGGCGGGTCCTCAGGTGCAGGGCGGATCCTCAGGTGCCGGGCGGGTCCTCAGGTGCCGGGCGGGTCCTCAGGTGCCGGGACGGGCCCGCGGAACGCCAGGCTTTTCGGCCGGGATATAAAAGAGGGAGGAGCAGGTACGTGTTCCAACTGGGACTTGGACGCGGGCTTGTCACTTCTGACCTGCTAAACCAAATAAAAGAAGGCCACGCCCGGCGGTTTGCTTTGTATCGGGTTATGGCATATCGTTTTTGTAGTTTTATAAACGCTAAGGATAAAGTTTAGCCACCGTAGTTTAAGTCCGAATATTACGAAAATGTACGAAATGTCCCTATGTTTGGACAATAAAGGAATATCTTAATACAACCCTCTATTTGTCAGTGTTTTGTTTGTTAATTAGGTCTGATGAAGCCTAAAATACATTAATTATTCATCTCATTTACAATGATGACCTGGCCAAGAAGATTAAGAATGATCATTATTATTATTATTATTATTATTATTATTATTATTATTATTATTAAGAATCTGCAGCAACTTAAAGACGGTATGGACGATTTTTCGGTGATTTGAGAACGCAGGCGGAAGTGCCCGTGCGCACTCCCCCGTGCGGACTGATACAACACACACGTGCGTTTGTTTATTAGCGCAACTGAGAGCATCGCATCTCTCGTCTCCCGTAGATTTCTGTCCACTTCTGAGTCAGCTCGAACTGTCTTTCTCCGTCTTCATTTTGCCCCGTACACTGAGGGAACTATATTATGATAGATCCATGCGCTTAGGCACGCGGAAACGTGTGGACGAGCCTGACGCGGCTGCAGGTGAGCGATAGGTGCGTTTTATGATTGATACGTGGCAGGACAAATGATTTATCCACGCCACGAGGAAATATGATTAAAAAAATTGCTGAAAGAAATCATCCATACCTCCTTTAAGACTAACTAGAAGCTGAGAAAGCCTTAAACAAGAATGAGTCCTTATCTTATTCTTTTCTCAGGAGGTAAACAATCTTTTCCTGGAGTGAGAGACGTGTTCATGGTAAATATTAGCTCCACTAATCAAACTGTAATGTGGATTTAATTACAAATATACAATAGAGAAAGAAAATGTAATAGAATGATAAAATGATTTAAGCCAAGTTTAGTCTGTTATTTTTATCTCCAGACATGGTTTTGACTTAGTCCTGGTTTAGTGTCTGTTTTATGTTTCCAATTTAGCCTCATTTTAGACATGATTTAGTCTTAGTTTGGACCTGATTTAGTCTCAGTTTAGACCTGATTTAGTCTCAATTTAGACCTGATTTAGTCTCAGTTTGGACCTGGTTTAGTCTCAGTTTGGACCTGGATTAGGTTTAGGTTTGGTTAAAGGTCTTTGCATAAAAAATATTTTAAAAATCAAATGCACTTCTTGCTGTTTATCCGCGGTGCAAAGTGCAACGCTTCCTGTGCAGAGAGAGTGCGGACGAGCGTTTCTTCTCTGCACAGGCACAGAAGCAACATAAGGAAGAGAAAAAGAGTAAAAGAGTAAAAGAGAAAAAGAGTAAAAGAGAAAAAGAAAGAAAGAAGAAAGAGGCTGACAAAAGTAGAGGAGGGAAAGACGAGATCTGAGGCGTCTGGACTGGGTTAGAGAGAGAGAGAGAGAGGGGGGAGGGAGAGAGGAGGGGAAAGAGAGGGAGGGAAGGGGGAGAGAGAGGGGGGGAGAGGGAAGAAAGAAAGAGAGAGGAAGGAAAGAGAGAGAAGAAAGAGAGAGAGGGGGGAGGGAGAGAGGAGGGGAAAGAGAAAGAGAAGGAAGAGAGAGGAGGGGGGAGAGAGAGAGAGAGAGAGAGAGAGAGAGGAGGGGGGGAGAGGAGGGAGGGCTTTTCAAGAGCAGCCTCTAAACAATGGCCTCTTTGTGCTGAGCGTCTGAGTCTGACAGAGCGCTCCGACCACATTCCTCCACTGCAGCGATTAGGACGAGTTCATTAACGCTTTCGCCGTCACGATTACGGCAACAAAAAAGAAAAATGTGCGTTAAAATGCAAATACTGCCGGCGACGCCCCTGCCGTGGATTGGAGCTATTCGCCTGTCGAACCGGAACACGCCATCAGATCTTATGCATTCTGATTTCAGTAACGTTAGTTTTTATTCATTCATTAGAAGTTTTTAATTAGTCGTGGATATGTTGTGAAAGCAGCTCTTGGGGTCAAAATGAGACCGCTGTGCGCCGCCTGCATCTAATTAAAAAGCCTTTCGTTTAGTCCTCTGAGAACCAGGAAGAAAGCATGTTTTTGAGAATTGTTTGAGCACGAAAAGCAAGATACTGCGTAATAATCACAGGAAAATTATCTTTATTAGTGGCAGAAAATACTTCAAATATCAAATTGTGGCTTGTGCAGTTTGTTTATTGGTCGAATACATTTGAACTCTGAGTGAAAAACACACAAAGATGGAATTGCAGTGGCTGAAATGAAGATTTAACCCCATTTTACTGATGTAATTGAACGTGTAAATTGATCAAAACATGATTAATATGATGATTTGTTCGTATAAATCCGACGTTTAACTCTGGGCGAGCGCTGAAGCTAACAGTTTTAGCCTCATCGCAGCTGTTAAACTCTGTTCTCTGTGGGTCGTTTGGAGCAGGTTAATGATTGTGACTTTTGTTGAATGGGAAAACCAAAAAGTCGGTCGAGTGTTGGTCAACAGTTCAGAGGAATTACACGCGTTTGCTAATCAGAAAAGGCTTTTTCATCGTAAATAACGGTTCATAAAGTGTTGTTTTGAACGCGCCGGGACCGGAACTGAAATCCTAAACCTTCTTTCCTCCGCGGAGTCGTTGAAACGTTTCACAAAATGGAGTAAAAACGTGCTAACGCCAAGTATTTTAGTCGATAAAATATGTAATACAACAGATGAAAGATGAAAGAAGAACGATACAATCCCCACAAAGCAAACGAACCAGAAAAGTTACACACTATAAGTATAAGTCGCACCCTGGCCAAAACTATGAAAAAAGGTGTGACTTATAGTTCAGAAAATACGGTAATATTCACAGGTGTATTTCTTCCTAAGTTGTCTGCAGCTCCTTTTTAAGATAAGATAAGATATTCCTTTATTGAAATTTCCCCATGTGGGACAATAAAGGAATATCTTATCTTATCTTCAAAAGGAGCTGCAGACAACAAGAAATACACCCGTGAATATTACCGTATTTTCTGAACTATAAGTCACACCTTTTTTCATAGTTTTGGCCAGGGTGCGACTTATACTTATACTTATGTACTTATATACTTATATACTTATACTTATATACTTATAAGGAGCGACTTATATGTGATATTATTTGTCATTTTCACACTTGTAACCGCATTTCATACTCCTGTGCGACTTATATATGTTTTTTTTCTTCTCTATTATGCATTTTTTGGCTGGTGCGACTTATAGTCCAGTGCGACTTATAGTCCAGAAAATACAGTATTTATTTATCTTTTATCTGCACAGACCCAGTTGATATTGTCTGCATTTATTCTATCAAGCTCCTTTCTTTTTTACTTCATAACGAGTCCATAAATTGATTGTTTATTAGTTAGAGCTTATTTCCTCTGATGTTTAGAGTAAATTGAACATTAGAGGACAAAACTACAGCGTCTCATGTGTTTGTTCAGGAACAGCTTCAGTTTGAATTAAGAGAAGTTTTTTTAGGGAAAATCCGCCGGAATGTGAAACGTTTACATTCACTGCACGGGAGGAAAATGTGTGTTAAAACGTCAGTATTAATATTAATCCTGATTTGAATATGTTTTTTTTAATTACTGCAAGCTAAAGTATCTAACGCCAGAATATTTATCCTATTTTCACATCATATTCAGTTTAAAGTGGCTGAACCTGATGTTTCAAGTCATTTTTGTCAATAAAAACACCTATTTATTGGTCATCAGAATCATAAGTTTTATTGTTTTTGTCGGTGAACAAAAGTCACAAACGAGGAACTCGCTTCGGCAAGAAAGAATAATAATGATAGTAAATTCATGGATAATAATAATAATAGTAAAAAATATAAATGCTAAAATTAGGGTATGCAAAGTTAAAATTAAATATTATATAGAATTAAATTGAAATACAGGAAACTAGCATGAGCTGCAGAAAAAAGAAAAACATATGTAAAATTTTGCCTCGAATCAGAAATTTCTATTGAATTTGCCGTTAAAGGTGCTATTAGTAGCTTCTTGCTTTTAGCTGTTGCTATGGAGCTCAATAGGGCCCGCCCACCGCCTGGCTCCGGAATTAAACTCGTACCAGAAGTACAAAACGCCAGAAATCCTCATCTAAAGTCAGTTAGCCTTGTCTACACCGGGTCTAAACTGGACTCGAACGGGACCAAACCAGGACCGGCGTTAATCTTAGGGACGACAATGGCTATTTGGTTAGCCGACAATAGTGATTAATCAGGTCAGAAGGAAAATAATGATAATCGCGAGAATCGTGGGCAGCAACAATGGGTCATTTACTCCAAAAAAAGGAAGTACTTCTTTTATCTGGCTGTTTATGTGGAAACATCATGACTTTATCATTCAGGAGGTTCCATTTTTTCTTTTGACTGAAGCACTTTTTGGAGGTGTTGGTTGTGTTTTAAATCTGATCATTAAACCGAACCACCGTTGGCTTAGTCCGTTAGCTCTCAGACCGTGTTCAAAAGTTCAAAAGTCTTCTTCAAAAGTCGTCTGGCCAAACCATAACATCATACTCTCCCCTCATCGGCGGGATATCCATTTGGAGTTTGGACCAGAAACCAGAACCAAGGACCTGGTGGTTAGTCACGTTAGGGGCCTCCTAGAAGAGCCTGCGAGGGCGCGGTCCTTTGGGTAGAGCTCTGAAACCATCCCTGCCTTGGCAAGGTGGCATCTCCAAAGACACGACCTCTTCTGTCCTCGTCCACCGCTCGTGTTTTTTTCTCCCCTCTGTGTTTTCCTCGCTGGCTTCACTTCATTCAAAGGTTCACGAAGAAGAAAAGAAGCAAGTAAAGTCGGAGAAAGCGGGCGGGGCAGTCGAACACTTTACTTTTAACTCGTTTCATAAATGCCAGGACCGGGGGGGTGGGGCCTCCCTCAGATTAGCTCGTCCCAAAAGAGGATGAGGCTTTAATTAGACGAGCGTTCCTGCAAATCTCTCCATTCACGCCGCGATCTTTTATCCAGCGTTTTTTTCAATCCGCCCCGTGTGCGTTTCGAGACCACCGACAGACTGTGCCATCGCCGCTTGTGATTATTATGATCTTTTTCACTCAAAAGTACACGTTTATTTGGTCTGAAAATGTATTTGAAGTCATATTTTAGCAGTTGTGATACAGTGTGAGAAGTTGAAGAACTTTGAACAAACGGAATACTAAGACTGAAGCAATTTAACGGTAAAATACTTTATTTTAAGATCCAAAAATTTTTAAAACTTGTGATGTGTTAAACGGCAGGAAACAGAGCTCATTTATTTGTGAGAAAATAGTTGTAAAAATCGGTAAAGGGGGGTCGAGATGTGCCTGAAAAGGATTACAGCTCAGACATTGTTCTATTTAAAACAAAACAATGAGTCAGGATTAAGAGGAAATTTGCATAAAGTTTTGTTAAATGTATGGGAAAAGCATGGGATTTGTAATGAGACTCTAAACTCATTTAAAATCACTGTATGGAAGATGTAAATGACTTTCGGAGACGCATAATTAGCACGGCAACAAACGATCATTGATTTATTGACCTAATTTTTACAGACAATAGCGATACAAACATATATACTTGTGTTTTTGTAACTTTGGTATTCAAGTATTTAAGTGTATTTAGTGAATATAATTTAAATGTACAGATTGAAAGTTTTTCTGTTTGTTGGTTGTGTCGGAAAAGGTCAGAATATCAAGGAAAATCAACCCCGTTATTAGTAAATCTAGACTTTTTCAATTCTATAATGTCTGTCCATCATATTTCCACCAACCAACAACTTACAACGCTATTTACGGCATGTTAGTTACAGCAGGAGAGTGTGTGTGTGTGTGTGTGTGTGTGTTACTACTTGGTTTAGTCGTTGTCTAGTCAGGTTTTTAGTCCCAGTTAAGTCTCAGTTTTGTGTGTGACTTAGTTTAGTTTATTTAGTTAATTGCGCGTGGCTCATGAACACGAGCATCAATCAAAGGAAACACTGAGGAGGGAATGTAAAGCAAACATAAATAGTACCTTCATTATTATTATTTTAAAATGTGTTCAAGAAAAACACAATTCAAATGTGCAGACAAAAACAAGGGCGAAATAAAAAAATAAATAAAATTAATAAATACAAAATAAAATAAATAGAATAAATACAATAAATACAATGAATAAATAAAATAAAACAAATAAAACATTCAGTCATTTATTAATAAAAAAATTTATCTTAAAGTCTATTCCAGGGTACTGGAGAGGAAAATCTGACCAATAGTCGAACCTGGGATTCAGGAGGAGCAGAGTGGTTTTGTTCCTGGACGTGGAACACTGGACCAGCTCTATACTCTCCATCGGGTGCTCGAGGGTTCATGGGGAGTTTGCATGTTCTGACACAAAAACATGAACCAAAGGAAAAATCTGTGTCTAAAGGCAATGAATTTTCCTACAATTGAAGTTAAAGTGTACCTTGCCGTACACTTTTACTAACTGCTCCAAATTAAATCCACAGCATTCACTGCCTTCGTGTCTCTCCAGCACGTGTGGCGTCGTGCAGGCCCAGCAGAAGTATTCAAACCATTCAAAACTGCCCTGGGGATTGTTTGTGTCAATCACTGTCATCCATTATCTCTGCTTTGACTGACAGATGAAGGTGTGGCACCTGTGAACTGTGCCGGTTGAAAACACAAGCGGCTTCAGGAATTCATGTAGGTTCACCACTATCACGTGTTCTGGTTCTGTCTTATGGAGTGAAATGAACAGATTATCATCCCACACAGAACTATGTATTTGGGCTTTAAAACTCCTGCCATGGACACAGTAAATGGATACCTCGAGAACATACTTATGGCATCTGGGGAAAAAGCCATCGCAATAATTTGATGACACAAACTGCACCAACGACTGACATTATAATGAACATGTTGGACTGGGTTTGATCACTATTTTGGGTTTGATGTGTCGTGATTTTGTTTTGTGGATGTTTTGTTTTATGTGTTGCTCTCTGGTCCTGTGATATGTTGTGCATTTTTTAGTATTTTTGATATATATATATATATATATATATATATATATATATATATTTTTTTTTTTTTTTTTAATTTTTAATTTAATTTTTTTAATTTGAAAAAAAATATCTTTAATTATATTTATTTTTTATATATATTATTATTTTTTCTTTTTTTCATAATTTTTTCTTAATATTGAAAAAAAGCAACGTATTATTTATTATTATTATTTTACATTTTGTTTAAAAATATCGGACTAGAACAATAAAAAAATAAATCAAAATAACGTGTTTTTTACTTTTTTCTTTAAATTAAAAGAGTCATATTTATTTAAAAAATGAATAAGTAAAAATAACAAATGTTTTAAGTATTGAGTATTTGACCCACTGCTGCTGCTGTTGTGTTCTTGGGCAAGACACTTCAAACTGTTCTGTTGCCGATCCATATCATCTGACTCTGATGCAACTTAATGAATATTTGAAATGTTTAAAATAATTGATACCTTTTGCTTTGTTTTGTCAGCGATGGTAATAAAGTTTTATGTGACTCTATTTTCATTTAATGAGTCGTTTCAAACAACAAATGATATTTTATGAGTGAAAGAGAACCACAAACAGACGTCATATGTTTCTGTCCCGTGTCACCGACTTCAACTAAGATAAATAATGTGATTTATTTAATTATGTGGAAGAAGAAGCAAAAGGATTAGCATAAGTATAAGAATAAGATGAAGAATAATAAGAAGCATAAGAATAAAAAAACAATAGTGAGCTACTGACCAAGGCTCAGATTTGCAGAGAAGACAATACAAAATACATTTTGAAAATGCCAAGTGCTATTGCTATCTAAAGGTATGATATTATAATTCTGGTTAATTTCTGCAGTAACTCAGAGAAAGACTTATTGATCAGAGAAATACAAAGGATGAAAGCTTCACGGCTCCGCCCACATTTGTGATTCTGATCTCGACTCTGTTGTGGTTTTCTTTGCTAATGGAATATTTGCGTCTTCTGGGTCAAAATGTCACCCACAGACGTGTCACCCACAGACGTGTCACCCACAGACGTGTCACCCACAGACGTGTCACCCACAGACGTGTCACCCACAGACGTGTCACCCACAGACGTGTCACCCACAGACGTGTCACCCACGTTTCTCAGGAGGTGGCTCAACAGTGTCAGACGCAATAACAATGGAAAAGAAATGCCAGTGTTGTGGTTATTGTAACGCTTTAAAGAAGAGACAATATGCATTACAAGCAAAGTACAAACACATACATATACATACATATAAATACATATAAATACATATAAATACATGTAAATATAACCTTCACTTTGAGAGAGAAGAGTGCCGACAACATCGTTTCAGTCACAGCACCAGCAGGAGGCCGGTCCATGTTTAGTCCTGACTCTGGCACCAGCAGGAGGCCGGTCCATGTTTAGTCCTGACTCTGGCACCAGCAGGAGGCCGGCCCATGTTTAGTCCTGACTCTGGCACCAGCAGGAGGCCGGTCCATGTTTAGTCCTGACTGGCACCAGCAGGAGGCCGGTCCATGTTTAGTCCTGACTCTGGCACCAGCAGGAGGCCGGCCCATGTTTAGTCCTGACTCTGGCACCAGCAGGAGGCCGGTCCATGTTTAGTCCTGACTCTGGCACCAGCAGGAGGCCGGTCCATGTTTAGTCCTGACTCTGGGCACCAGCAGGAGGCCGGTCCATGTTTAGTCCTGACTCTGGCACCAGCAGGAGGTCGGTCCATGTTTAGTCCTGACTCTGGCACCAGCAGGAGGCCGGTCCATGTTTAGTCCTGACTCTGGCACCAGCAGGAGGCCGGTCCATGTGTAGTCCTGACTCTGGCACCAGCAGGAGGCCCGGTCCATGTTTAGTCCTGACTCTGCACCAGCAGGAGGCCGGTCCATGTTTAGTCCTGACTCTGGCACCAGCAGGAGGCCGGTCCATGTGTAGTCCTGACTCTGGCACCAGCAGGAGGCCGGTCCATGTTTAGTCCTGACTCTGCACCAGCAGGAGGCCGGTCCATGTTTAGTCCTGACTCTGGCACCAGCAGGAGGCCGGTCCATGTTTAGTCCTGACTCTGGCACCAGCAGGAGGCCGGTCCATGTTTAGTCCTGACTCTGGGCACCAACAGGAGGCCGGTCCATGTTTAGTCCTGACTCTGGCACCAGCAGGAGGCCGGTCCATGTTTAGTCCTGACTCTGGCACCAGCAGGAGGCCGGTCCATGTTTAGTCCTGACTCTGGCACCAGCAGGAGGCCGGTTCATGTTTAGTCCTGACTCTGGCACCAGCAGGAGGCCGGTCCATGTTTAGTCCTGACTCTGGCACCAGCAGGAGGCCGTGAGGGGTCCACAATATAGCAGTAAATGTGTCTATCTCCATGGATACGAGCAGGTGACGCCACTAGACTAAATTACAGGTCAGATCTGTTTTTTCTTTAGCAAAACAAACACTTCTGACAATAGAGCAATAAAACATGTGTAATTGAATAAACACAAAATTGCAAATGTATTTTTTAATTTGAATTGTTACGTTTTATTTTTGACGCTACATTCTACCCACGTGTCCTCGTCGACTTGGCCCCCTGCTGACTTGGCCCCCTGCTGGTCACTGCTGGTCACTTCACCCTTTGTTCTCGACCTCATCTTAAAATGTCAAACCGCCGGTGAAGGAAGCGTAGGTTTCATCTCTCCACCGACTTCATCCATTTCCATTTTAAAACGGCAGACCACCACCACCACGGTGGAATCGCACCCCGGACTCGTTCCTCTCGCCCCTGATCACATCTTCAGCCTGTGATGTTTCGCTTTGTGGCGAGTCTTTTTGTGCCGCGAGAGGAAAGAGACGCTGCGTGGGACGTGACAAACAGAACAACAAATATAGACCCGACCACAAGTGACCTACAGCTGCCTTGAACTTGTTTACCACGTTTGACACGAGATCTGGTGCTTGGAAGGTGGTGCTTGGAAGGTGGTGCTTGGAAGGTGGTGCATTTAATTATCAAAGGTGATCATTGATGAGAAAAGTTTAAAAGCCAATGATTTAGGCAATATATATGCATATTTTGACATATTTCGTTTTTCTGTGTTTTTTGGACATTCACTACTTTTACTCAAACAAGTATTTATGTATTTCGTTTGTGGATGAATGCGAATTTTGTTTTCAATCATGTGTGTAATGTTAAAGAGAACTAATTTGAGTGATCAATATAGCTTGTCAGAATGTTTTCCTGAAAATATTGTAATATTGTAAGTGTCATTGCAGTAATATTGAGTCTGTTGTGATAAGTGAGGCAGCAGCAGAGCAGTTGTGTGTTTTTGTTATTTGTTGTTGTTCTTTATTGTTGGTTGTTGTTGTTTGTTTTGTTGTGGTTGTTCTTTATTGTTGGTTGTTGTTGTAGTAGTTGTTGAAGTTTGTTTTGTTGTTGTTGCGCTTTTTGTTGTTGTCTGTTTTTGTAGTTGATGCTTGTTGTTGATGTTCTGTTGTTGTTGTTGTTGTTGTTGTTGTTTTGTTGATGTTCTGTTTTTGTAGTTCATGTTTGTTGTTGACGTTCTTTTTGTTGTTGGTTGTTGTAGCAGTTGTAGCTTCTCTTTTTGTTGTTCTTTATTGTTGTAGTCGTTTGTTGTTGTTGTTGTTGCTCTTTATCGTTGTCATGGTGACAAATCACAACGCTCACACGTTGGTCTGATCCGAGTTGACAGGAAGCGCGCGGACCGAGAGCGCTCCCACAACAGGAAGTAGTTGAAACGTGCCGTGTACTTAGCGTTCACAGCGTTTGTGGTTTGACCAGAGGGAGTGAAGTGGACGGGTCTGAACAGCTCTGCGCGCTCCGCACGTCGGTTTCATTTATGTAATGACGGCGTAATAATAATAATCACCAATCGCTCAGCGTAAACACAAACGACGGTTACGCTCCGGACGTATCATTAGACGAGTGTGGAGAGGCGATGACATCTTGAGCAGCGCCGGTGGAGCTCTTTGTCTGTTCAAAGTACAAATATGATGCAGTATTTGTATTGTTAGTGGGCTTTAAACATTACGTTGAGTACTTTTACTTTGGCATTCGTGTTTTAGAACTTACTGAAAACTACGCATCACTGTTTATGGGTTAGGTCCTCGAGCAGGAGGAGAGGGGAGGAATCGACAAAAGCTCGATTGCCCCAACAACGTTAATGTTTAGTTTTAAAGCAAAATGAGTGGTTTTGTTTTGTTTTCTGATGTGAAAGTTAAAGTTAAATCGAGAGAAGAACTGTATATATGTATGTTTTCTGAAAAGTACATGGGGCACTGCAGAAAAGTAGTTGAAGTACTGAAGGGACCGCACACAGAGGCAGAGGATGTTTAGGTCCGTCTTCTGCGTTTTACATAAAAACACACAATTTTTAAAAAAAAGTGTAATTTGCTCTAGTTTCTATGTTTTTTGCCATCGTTTGAATGAAGAGCGAATACTATTGTTTGTTTGTTTCATTCAAAATAATATGACATAATACCATACACTCAAGTCTCAAGATTTTGTATTTATTTATACAGTTTTATTTTGTACTTGTGCGAGGAAAGCAAGAATAAAATAAAATAAAACAAACAATAATATATTTGATAGATTGCAAAAACTCAACCATTTGTACCAATTTTGAGAAAAAACGTATTTTTTGTAAGTTTTTCAATTCGTTCAGTTGAAAAATTGTGTTGAAAAGGAACTAAATTCTGAATGCTAATATATGACAAAATGCTACTCAACGTGAAAGTAAGTCTTCATAAAGCAGTACTCTAATGGGAACATGCAGAATGTGTCACTACTACTACTACTACTAAATACATGTCACAGTAAAAACCCAGGAATACAGTGACTTTCCTGAATTCAAAGGAATATTTGTGTGATTTTTCAGCAATAAAGAAAATGCATAACAAGCAGCGCAACGGACGTGAATAAGTTTTAATCCTACGTCACAATAAACGTGGAAGTAAGTCTTCAAAATTAAGTATTCTGACGGGCCTGTGTGTCAAAACATTGTACTTTTCAATAGTAATCTCATATCCTGCCACTAAATACATTGTCAGCGCGTGTTACGGTGTGTAGTATCCAGTGTAGAGTCAGTACAATGTGGCTTTTTGCGGACATTACAACCGGACATAACGTTAATTTAAAACAAGAGCGCTCTTTGTCCACGTCGCAGAGTTTTAATGTACTCACTGCGCTCCGTGGGGGATTTTCCTCACATTTCAGAGCGAGTCAACGGGGAATTTTCTGTTGACATTTTTTTTTTGCTTAATCCGATTTTCTACAAATACATTTAACGGACAGAACGCGTCGCAGTTCACGGCTCGTGGTTTTCTTCTAGGAATCGGGAAAATCCCCCGTCAGCCCGTTCCATTCCATTCCATTCGTATTATTATTTATTGTCAATCTAAATGTGCAGCTGCAGGAGACATAGCATTAGCGGTATCGTTAGCGGTTGTAATATTATGTATGTAGTAATAGTAGGATTACAAAGAGGAGTATCTGGAGGAGATCTGTTTTCATCCGTCCCATCGTAAACCACGGGAACAATGGACGAAGCAGCAGCACCGGACCGTCGCCCTCATCAGGCACGTCAGCAAAGTACGACTGCGTGTCCTCCTCCACAGACGTTCAGCGTGATAAAGGTGGAGGAGAAAGGCCGGGAGTCAGTGGTTAAGTGAGTCAACTGTATTTGGAAAGCGCTTTTGGGAGACGTAGAGTCGCAAAGTGCTTCACGCAGTCATAAAAGACACTTCGATAGGCCTATTAACCCTATCCCGCCCACGTTTTCCTATTTTTTTCGGCACTTCCGTTGTAATTGCACTCCCGGTCCATCGGGAACTCCACTGGCTTAAATGGAGAACGCCGCCAAAACATGCTCTAAAGTACCGTATTTTTTCATAGTTTTGGCCGGGGTGCGACTTAAACTTATATTTATAATTATATACTTATACTTACACTTATACTCCAGTGCGACTTATATATGTTTTTCTTCTCTATTATGCATTTTTTTGCAACTTGTACTCCGGAAAATACGGTAGATTAATTTGTGTAAAATGTGACCAACGAGTCAACGATTCCCTGGGCGGCCGGAAAACAGCTTTTTCGTCTGAGTAGAACTTACTTTCTCTGGAGGTCGGCAGCGCTGTGTTCACTAGTACAACCGGAAGAACCCAGACGGGCTTCCGGAATAAGGCGAATACAACCAAAATACAGTCAATTTTAGCCAAAGAAATCAATCAATCAATCAATATAAAATTACATACTAATTTACCAAATACTTTAAACACTTTCAAAAACATGTATAAATAAGAAGTAAGTCATTTTAGGAACATTGAGTCCAAAGATCGTAGGGCGACGGGGGGTTTGCTCCGAAGTTGGCGCTCGACGGGCGGCTCTGAAAGACCGTCCTCCAAACAGAGAGCTCCAGCAGGATATGAGAGTTTGACCAGGTCAGCTCTGTGCACGGACGCCCGTCCACGAAAGGTCTCAGCGAGATTCTAAAGCCGACGCCACACGGAGCCAACGAGATCCATTCCTTACATTTTCTTGTGAATTGTTTCGTTTTCTTGAATGTCTCCACAAAATGCAAATAAACCCTTGACCAAGTTATGTTTTTATGGAGGAGAAAGTACACATTCCTGCTCTCAAATGCAGTGAAGTAAAAGTAATACATCTTATCCACAGGTGTAAAGTACAGCACATACTTTCCACCACTAGCATCATCAGAGGCCAAAAGCTCCGTACCCATTTTCTGGAAGGTTCTATCGATGGCAAGAGAAAGACGAAGGCGACGATGGAGCGACGACGTTAAAGACTGGACCGAAACGTCTCTTGGCAATGACGTCTGTGGAAGAAGCTGAGGCGTCCACGATCTCGGACTCTTGCGAACGGGGCAAGAGAAGTCGTAGTAGAAGTACAAGCTCAGCTCCAAAGTACTTGAAGCCGTCTTCACATCTGGCCACGTAAAGTCTCGTGCGATCGACTCCATTACGAGCGAAAACATCTCTCCAGGTTCAAGTTGCGGTGACGGTCTGCGTGACTTTACTGTAAATACTACTTCAAGTATTGCATCAGCCCCCCGTACTGGTGTATCTCATTGTACAAGCAAAACGTGGACCAAAAGAAAACATGTCTTGCGTCCAGCCTCCATCTGTGGTTTTTTTTACGATCCTCTGCTTTCTCATAAAAATCTGTGTTTGGAATCCATTAGGACCAATAAGCCACTCTTTAAACATCCTGCGTTCTTAGAGGGAGGTGGAAGCGGTGGAAACATGTATTCATGTACAATTATACTCAAATGTACTTTTACTTAAAGACACAGTATGTAACTTTTTAGCCGGACTAAAACAGACTAAAACAAGCATGGCTTTATTTTATTTTCTAATGGTTTTATCACAATAAAATTGTATCTTGCATCGCCACAAACATAACTCGTATTTGTCCTGGAGGATCCTGCTTGTTTCCATAGAGATGTTGTTCCCTTTGCTATGGGTCTGGAACTGGAGCTGGAACTGGGTCTGGAGATGGGTCTGGAACTGGAGCTGGCTCTGGAACTGGGTCTGGAGCTGGGTCTGGAACTGGAGCTGGCTCTGGAACTGGGTCTGGAGCTGGGTCTGGAACTGGAGCTGGCTCTGGAACTGGGTCTGGAGCTGGGTCTGGGTCTGGGTCTGGAACTGGAGCTGGCTCTGGAACTGGGTCTGGAGCTGGGTCTGGAACTGGAGCTGGGTCTGGAACTGGGTCTGGAGCTGTGTCTGGGTCTGGGTCTGGAACTGGTTCTGGTTCTGGTTCTGGAACTGGGTCTGGGTCTGGAACTGGTTCTGGAGCTGGGTCTGGATCTGGGTCTGGGTCTGGAGCTGGAACTGTTTCTGGAGCTGGAGGTCTGCACAGAGGAGAGGTTTTAGCAGTTTGGAAAATCAAAAAGGCAGGATAAGCAAAAAGTTGACAAAGGAATTCAAAACAAGGTTCTATGATGATCTATTAAAGAGTGGAAGAAGAGTGGGGGAAGAGTGGAAAACAAGTGGAAGAAAAGGGGAGGAAGAGTGGAGGAAGAGTGGAGGAAAAGTGGAGGAAAAGGGGAGGAAGAGTGGAGGAAGAGTGGAGGAAGAGTGGAGGAAAAGGGGAGGAAGACACATTCAGAAAAAGAAAAAGAGGGAGAAGCCACTAAACTCATGACACATAGAGTTGGAGTTGGAGTTGAGTTAAAAGCCTTTATTGTCATTGCAGCCAAACTAAATTACAATAAGTTATTTTTTAGAACTTTATACTGAAAGTTGTTTTACATTGCAAATACTTTGAGCACTGGCCAATCAGAGCTGGCGTGACCAAAAGTCTGATCGTTATCTGATTTCTGGAGTTATCAGATTATTGAAATGCCATGTAAACAGTTCCATGTGACATGCGTAATCTGATTTCTCTCTGATTGTTCACCGGGTTTTGACGAGGAAAATCGTGCGAAAGTGCGAAATCGAATGCGACAAAGACAAAAATGAAAGAGAAAATGTACTTCGTTGTACTTTGTTCGTTGTACTCTGAATATCTGCTGAAAGACACTCTTGTGCTGTGAACACCCCCCGAGTGTTATCTGATCTGATCCAGTTATCTGATTTCACAGTGAGTTTGCATAGAAATGAGCAGGAGACGACTGTGTAACGTCTGATTTATGAGCTGAAGTGTCATTTAGAAGAAGAAAACTATAAGTAAATATAGCCGCAAGCGGCAATGATCGGCCCTCGCTACTCAGGGCTGCGGCAGAACTGCAGTACCGAGGATACAGAGTACACGGGCGCTCAGGGCTACGGCAGAACTGTAGTACCGAGGATACAGAGTACACGGGAGCTCAGGGCTACGGCAGAACTGCAGTACCGAGGATACAGAGTACACGGGAGCTCAGGGCTACGGCAGAACTGCAGTACCGAGGATACAGAGTACACGGGAGCTCAGGGCTATGGCAGTACCGAGGATACAGAGTACACGGGAGCTCAGGGCTACGGCAGAACTGCAGTACCGAGGATACAGAGTACACGGGAGCTCAGGGCTACGGCAGAACTGCAGTACCGAGGATACAGAGTACACGGGAGCTCAGGGCTACGGCAGAACTGCAGTACCGAGGATACAGAGTACACGGGAGCTCGGGGCTACAGCAGAACTGCAGTACCGAGGATACAGAGTACACGGGAGCTCAGGGCTACGGCAGAACTGCAGTACCGAGGATACAGAGTACACGGGAGCTCGGGGCTACAGCAGAACTGCAGTACCGAGGATACAGAGTACACGGGAGCTCAGGGCTACGGCAGAACTGCAGTACCGAGGATACAGAGTACACAGGAGCTCAGGGCTACGGCAGAACTGCAGTACCGAGGATACAGAGTACACGGGAGCTCAGGGCTATGGCAGTACCGAGGATACAGAGTACACGGGAGCTCAGGGCTACGGCAGAACTGCAGTACCGAGGATACAGAGTACACGGGAGCTCAGGGCTACGGCAGAACTGCAGTACCGAGGATACAGAGTACACGGGAGCTCAGGGCTACGGCAGAACTGCAGTACCGAGGATACAGAGTACACGGGAGCTCAGGGCTACGGCAGAACTGCAGTACCGAGGATACAGAGTACACGGGAGCTCGGGGCTACAGCAGAACTGCAGTACCGAGGATACAGAGTACACGGGAGCTCAGGGCTACGGCAGAACTGCAGTACCGAGGATACAGAGTACACAGGAGCTCAGGGCTACGGCAGAACTGCAGTACCGAGGATCCAGAGTACACGGGAGCTCGGGGCTACGGCAGAACTGCAGTACCGAGGATCCAGAGTACACGGGAGCTCGGGGCTACGGCAGAACTGCAGTACCTAGGATACAGAGTACACGGGAGCTCGGGGCTACGGCAGAACTGCAGTACCGAGGATACAGAGTACACGGGAGCTCGGGGCTACGGCAGAACTGCAGTACCGAGGATACAGAGTACACGGGAGCTCGGGGCTACGGCAGAACTGCAGTACCGAGGATACAGAGTACACGGGAGCTCGGGGCTACGGCAGAACTGCAGTACCGAGGATACAGAGTACACGGGAGCTCGGGACTACGGCAGAACTGCAGTACCGAGGATACAGAGTACATGGGAAGCTCAGGGCTACGGCAGAACTGCAGCACCGAGGATGCTTGATTGATTGATTGATTGATTGATTGAAATGTCAAAGGTTTGTACAAGGACTAAACCAGGACTAAACAAAAGTGGTAAATTATCAAAGATTGTTGTAAAAGTGCATTAAAAAACACTGCTATTTCAAAATAAATATGAATCAAGCCGAAGTACAAAGTAATGAATAACCAAAATGTTTAAATAACACGTTTTATTTTGTGTATAACGCGTCATAAAACAAACTGTCAGTTAAGGGAAGTAAATCAAACTAACGATACAGACAAAAACAGTACTAAAACAGTAAAACACGTGAGAAAAATGAATTTGCAGATTAATAAATGTCCTGTTAACTGTTACGCTTTAAATATCAATAACTGAAACAATAAATCTTCTTGACTCATCCCTGTCATGTAGATATATTCGGTTGAAGCATTAGTAGTTTAAGCAGTAGTAGTAGCATTAGTAGTATTACCAATAGTACGCGGCGTGTGTATCTTTTGCCCGCTGACAGAACGCCCTCACGAGACGCGCTTCGTAATCAGAACAGAACGCGATAAGACTTTGGGCTCGACGCCAGGCTCCGAGCTTTCAAGGCATTTACGGACGATACGAGCGTCGAGATAAGTTTGTTTGGAACGCGAAAGTATCTGCCTCTTACTGCGTTTGACCCAGATGAAGTTAAGACGACGCTGAGGTCGTCCCGATAAGAGCGTGTCACGGATTCATTTGCTTTTGCGATCAAAACAAATGCTTCTGCGCAAACGTGGACAACCTAGGTCTAATATGCGGTCAATATCGTTCATATTTTAGGTTAAATAAGAGCTCAACTGCTGAGAAACTTGAGCAAAACCGATCAGTACCGAGAAACTTTGAGTCCGACCGATTTGACGACAATATTTACTGTTAGTTGAGATTTTACGCGTCTTTGCACAAAAATAAACACGATTAAACTTTCTTTTCAACTTACATGACGGTTAAACTGAGGCTACAACTGACAGATGGCATTTTTAAACCGTTTCCGTCTGTTTAAATTACAAAAATATAGTCACGCTAACGGGGAATGGCATGTCCAGCGTGTTGTATTTTATCACCAGCATTTATCGAACCAAAATACAATTTGTAGTAGTAGTAGTTGTAGTAGTAGTAGTAGTAGTTGGGGGAGGAATAGTAGTAGTAGGAATAGTAGTAGTAGTAGTAGTAGTAGTAGTAGTAGTAGTAGTAGTAGTAGTAGTAGTAGTGGTGGTAGTAGGAAGACTAGTTGTAGTAGTAATAGGAACAGTACTATTAGTATTAGTAGTAGTAGGATTTAATAATAGTATTTGTAGTAACAATGCTATTAGTAGTAGTAGTAGTAGTAGTAGTTACGGTAGTATTAGTAGTAGTAGTAATAGTAGTAGTAGTAGTAGTTGTAGTTACAGTAGTAGTAGGCTTAGTTGTAGTTACACTACTATTAGTGATAGTAGTAGTAGTAGTAGTAATAGTAGTAGTAGTACAACTAGTCCACAAACTGGACTGGACTCATAGCACAGACGCACTGAACAGGAAGAGCCAGAGTCGGCTCTACCTCCTGAGGAGACTCAGGTCTTCAGGAGTGACAGGGCCACTCCTGAAGACCTTCTACGACTCTGTGGTGGCATCAGCCCTCCTGTATGGTGTGGCCTGCTGGAGCAGCAGCATCACAGAGAGGGAGAGGAAGAGGCTGGACAGAGTCATCAAGAAGTCCAGCTCCGTCCTGGGCTGTGCTCTGGACTCGGTGCAGGAGGTGGGGGACAGGAGGGTCCTGGCTAGATTCACATCTATGCTGGACCATGAGTGTCGCCCCCTGCAGGACACTCTGTCCGCTCTGGAGAGCAGCTTCAGTGAGAGACTGATCCACCCTCGCTGTGGGAAGGAAAGGTTTCACAGGTCTTTCCTTCCT
>NW_027315846.1:4083662-4101162 GCF_026437365.1 Eucyclogobius newberryi
TGTGTATTACATGTACATTATGTGTTACATGTGTATTACATGTACATTATGTGTTTACATTATGTGTTACATGTACATTATGTGTTACATGTGTATTACATGTACATTATGTACATTATGTATTACATGTACATTATGTGTTTACATTATGTGTTACATGTGTATTACATGTACATTATGTGTTTACATTATGTGTTACATGTGTATTACATGTACATTATGTGTTTACATTATATGTTACATGTACATTATGTGTTACATGTGTATTACATGTACATTATGTGTTACATGTGTATTACATGTACATTATGTACATTATGTGTTACATGTACATTATGTGTTACATGTGTGTTACATGTACATTCTGTGTTTACATTATGTGTTACATGTACATTATGTGTTACATGTGTATTACATGTACATTATGTGTTACATGTACATTATGTGTTACATGTGTATTACATGTACATTATGTGTTACATGTGTATTACATGTACATTATGTACATTATGTGTTACATGTACATTATGTGTTACATGTGTATTACATGTACATTATGTGTTTACATTATGTGTTACATGTACATTATGTGTTACATGTGTATTACATGTACATTATGTGTTACATGTGTATTACATGTACATTATGTACATTATGTATTACATGTACATTATGTGTTACATGTGTATTACATGTACATTATGTACATTATGTGTTACATGTACATTATGTGTTACATGTGTATTACTTGTACATTATGTGTTTACATTATGTGTTACATGTGTATTACATGTACATTATGTGTTTACATTATGTGTTACATGTACATTATGTGTTACATGTGTATTACATGTACATTATGTGTTACATGTGTATTACATGTACATTATGTACATTATGTGTTACATGTACATTATGTGTTACATGTGTGTTACATGTACATTATGTGTTACATGTGTATTACATGTACATTATGTACATTATGTGTTACATGTACATTATGTGTTACATGTACATTATGTGTTACATGAGTATTACATGTACATTGTGTGTTACATGTGTATTACATGTACATTATGTACATTATGTGTTACATGTACATTATGTGTTACATGTGTATTACATGTACATTATGTGTTACATGTACATTATGTGTTACATGTGTATTACATGTACATTATGTGTTTACATTATGTGTTACATGTGTATTACATGTACATTATATACATATGTGTTACATGTGTATTACATGTGCATTATGTGTATTATTTGTGTTTTATTGTTTTACATCGTGTTCATGGTGAATAAACCACAGAAAAAGCAGGAACTGATTTTTAGGAAGTTAAACTCTGACCTCTGACCTACTGTTAGTGTGGTTCACGTGTCACTCACCGCAAAACAGGACTAAACCAGGACTAAACCAGTACAAAACCAGGACTGAACCAGGTCTGAACCAGGTCTGAACCAGGTCTGAACCAGGTCTGAACCAGGTCTGAACCAGGACTAAACCAGTACAAAACCAGGACTGAACCGGGACTGAACCGGGACTGAACCAGGACTGAACCAGGACTAAACCGGGACTGAACCAGGACTGAACCAGGACTGAACCAGGACTGAACCAGGACTGAACCAGGACTAAACCAGGACTGAACCAGGACTAAACCAGGACTGAACCAGGACTGAACCAGGCCTTGCTTCACCCTGGTGTCGCTCAGCACCAGGATTGCACCAACATCCTCAGCACACGTGCTCAGTCAGCGCTTCTCACTTCCTCAAAAACAGCAGCTCCAGAGCGGAGGATGAACCCAGACCACGTGCACCCGTCCTGGGCCAAGAGCGGCTGTCGTCTCCCTTGAGTCCTCCAGAGGACTGAACCAGGACCAAAACAGGACAAAACTAGGACTAAACCAGGACTCGATCCGAGGACTCGATCCGAGGACTCGATCCGAGGACTCGATCCGAGGACTCGATCCGAGGACTCGATCAGAGGACTCGATCAGAGGACTCGATCAGAGGACTCGATCAGAGGACTCGATCAGAGGACTCGATCAGAGGACTCGATCAGAGGACTCGATCAGACGACTCGATCAGAAGACTCGATCAGAAGACTCGATCCGAGGACTCGATCCGAGGACTCGATCAGACGACTCGATCAGAGGACTCGATCAGAGGACTCGATCAGAGGACTCGATCAGATGACTCGATCAGATGACTCGATCAGAGGACTCGATCAGAAGACTCGATCAGACGACTCGATCAGAAGACTCGATCAGACGACTCGATCAGACGACTCGATCAGAGGACTCGATCAGAAGACTCGATCAGACGACTCGATCAGACGACTCGATCAGACGACTCGATCAGAGGACTCGATCAGACGACTCGATCCGAGGACTTGATCCAAGGACTCGATCAGACGACTCGATCAGAGGACTCGATCAGAGGACTCGATCAGACGACTCGATCAGACGACTCGATCCAAGGACTCGATCAGACGACTCGATCAGAGGACTTGATCAGAGGACTTGATCCGAGGACTCGATCAGACGACTCGATCCGAGGACTCGATCTGATCTGATGCCATGTCTAAATAAAAGGTAACGTGGAGGAACGTAAATGAGGAAGAGGAGGAGGAGGAAGAGGAAGAGGAGAGGGAGGAGGAGGAGGAAGGGGAGGAGTCATCGAGCAGATGTTTCAGCTTTGGCCTCAAAAAGACCAATTAAGAGGCGCGGTAACGAGGCTGGCACAGACCCCGTAAAGCGTCTGGTTCGGGGAGGCTCTCGTTAGGCTAATCCCAAAAACACAGCTCTCCTCTGGGAAACGCCTCTGGGACACGCCTCTGGGACACGTCTCTGGGACATGCCTCTGGGACACGTCTCTGGGACACGCGCCAGCAGGGCAAACGACAGGGGCGGTGGGGCAGGTCTCCAGGCGGGTGTGTGTCTCCTGTGTGGCGTTTGCTTGTTCTGCCAGTGTCGAGGTGGGCGGGTTTGTCTAAGTGGATGCACGACATGCTGATTCACCCGTATTCCATCCTGGCGATGGATCAAATGCAAAGGACACAATTTCCTTAAAGCGCCCCCTACTGGACGACTCCTTGAACTAAAATGCAGTTAAGCGACTTTGTCTTGTTGAATTAATGTTTAGAGAGTAAAAAAAAAGTTTATTTGTGTAATTTTTGTACCTAATTTATAATTTTATGTTGCCTCAAGTTATGTATAAAATGCTTGTATGCCTAATTTTATGTCATGTCTTAAATTTAGGTTTAATTCATTTAAAAGAAAAAAGAGAAGAAAAAATAAAACATTTTCATCTTTTATTTGTCATATTTGCTTCAACAAATTGCAACTTGACTGATGTAAAACTATGATAATTATTTACCAAAGGGATGAACTCACCAAATGACATCATAATTAGAAAACATGAGAACCAATCACACGGACTTATGTAGTAGTTTTAGTAGTAGTTTTAGTAGTAGTTTTAGTAGTTTTAGTACTTTTACACACCTCTCATACTGTCAGCATCAGTGTTGTTTTCACCCTCTCGTCTCTTGTTGTCTTCTGTTCCCAGGCCCTCGTGCGGCGGCGATGACGCGGGTTTTCCATGAGGCACAGTTTACCGCTCGAGACCCCCGAAAAGAGCTGACGCAAACATTCAAACAGCGCCACGCCCCCTAAAAGCGCCGGCAGCTTTGATTGGGATCCATAAAAGACTAATTTAATTGCGGTGGCGGTGGATTAAACGCAGAGGAGGAGGGGCCCCCGGAGAGGGCCCCGGAGAGGGCCAGATAAGCAGTTCAACGTGTCTGGGGTAAAGTCGTGCAGATCGTGAGAACCGTTTCCATGGCGAAGATAACTGTCTATGGTAAAGATAAGTGTGTGGTGAAATGCGTGTACAGGGCAAGAAAAGGGATCAAACAGCCAGAATAATCAGATTACCCCACGAGCAGATCTGATCTTAAGTGTTGTGTTTATAAAAAGAAATCTGATCATCAAAAACAAACGTGTCAGTAAATGAGATTTATTTTAGCCACTATTTCTGCACAAATCAGATAATGATCAGAGTTTTGGTGAGCATGTAGTCAGATAACTCCAGAAATCAGATAATGATCAGAGTTTCGGTGAGCATGTAGTCGGATAACTCCAGAAATCAGATAATGAACAGATTTTCGGTGAGCCTGTAATCTGATAACTCCAGAAATCAGATAATGAACAGATTTTTGGTGAGCATGTAATCTGATAACTCCAGAAATCAGATAAAGAACAGATTTTTGGTGAGCATGTAATCTGATAACTCCAGAAATCAGATAATGAACAGATTTTTGGTGAGCATGTAATCTGATAACTCCAGAAATCAGATAATGAACAGATTTCTGGTGAGCATGTAGTCTGATAACTCCAGAAATCAGATAATGATCAGAGTTTCGGTGAGCATGTAATCTGATAACTCCAGAAATCATATAATGAACAGATTTGAGATTTGACAGATTTTCCCTAGTACGGTTACTATAGCAACTTCACATGGTTACGAGAGCAGCTTCAGCACCAAAGTATCTGGGCACACTTTGTATGTTCTTCCTGTGTTTGCTGCTTCTCTGAGACGCAGAATCAGGTCCAGACCCAGATCCCGGCTCAGATCTGGTCCTGACAGTGTTGGGTCAAATGCAGATGATGCGGTCAGTGCTCCAGCTGCTCCTGTCCAGAACCCGTGTGGCCCTCGCGCGCTGAGGTGTTCACGCTGACCAGACGTGGGTCATCTGCAGAGCGCTTCTCGCTGGACGCTGTGAAAAGAAAATAAACCGTTCAAAAAAGAACCGAACCCAAATCTGAGCATGAAATCCGACTTCCTGTTGGAACCACTGAGGCGCAAGAGCCAGGTTAAGAAAACACACACTCAGACTTCATTAAGAGCAGATTTATTCAGCCTCATGTCCATCCGCACAGTGAGTCGTGTCACTTCAGTACGTGTTTCAGACACAAAATAATAATAATAATAATAATAATAAATAAATAAAAATACACAAAATAAATAGATAAATAAATAAATAAACAAATCACAAAATCATTAATACCGTATTTTCCTGACTATAAGTCGCACCTTTTTTTCATTGTTTTGGCCGAGGTGCGACTTATACTCCAGACCGACTTATATGTGATATATATGGACAACCACAAGAGGGCGCTCTAAGTGATGCAAAAGAAGAATCTGCACTTCCTCTTCCTCTGGAGTTTGTGGAGTTGTTTAGAAGTGACACAGAGGAAGAATAATTCAATGGATTTAGTGATTTGGGGTAAAACTGATGCTTTGGTAAACTTGTTAGCATGTTCTTTATGCTATAGTTATCTGAATAACTCCAAAAAAAAAAAAAACTTGGATGGACTGAATGCATTATTAGGCACTGCACATAATAATAAAATTGTGGCAGTAGCAAGTTATAAATGAGAAATGTGATGGAAAGTGCTCAAACCAGGTTTAGGTAGTAGTAGTAATATTGTAGTAGTAGTAGTAGTAGTAGAAGTAGGAGGAGGTTGGAAGAAAAGTATTTGAGAATCCTGTTTCCTCGATCTGGACCGATTTACAAAAGGTCTGAAAACTAGATCAGTTTAAAGGTTTGGAAACGTGACCCGGGTTCTGTGATTCTTTCTGTTACGACTGAACTCTGCTGCTGTTTTGGCCATTAGAAACCTCCAGGACACTTTGTCTTTAAGGCTGAGTAAAAAACAAGTAGTATATCATAGTAAAACATGCTCATAGACAATATTTCATACGGGCGCTGTTAGCTTCACGCTACGCTCACGCTACGCTCACGCTAGCTTTTGGCTCCGCAGTTAAAAGCACTGAATAGCGTCATTTAAACAGTTATGGATGTAACCACAGCTCTTTGAATCACATATTTACTATTATTTGCTATTACTTTAAACATTTGGTGCGTCTTTACTGTTGTGCTGTTGTTAGTTAATTCACTGGTCCTGTTGCGCAGACAGGTCGGGTTTTCTGGAATTAGCTGAAACCCAAGGAACTTTTGATGGCGAGCCAACCAGGACTCTGAACAACTTATCGACAATCAACTGTTCTGCCAGTGGTGAGCCCATTGTCCCCTGTTGTTCTTGGTCCACACTCCATCTGCTGGACCATTGGACACTTGCATTTTTATCACTATTCATCGTTTAAAAGACTATTTCCGTTCCACACAAACATTTCTCTGAACCAGTGAAGAACCGATTGAGCAGTCTGATGTGTGTTTATGTTATTCCAATCAGTTTGTCGTTCGATTGTTGCTCACTAATATTTGAAAGCCCTTTACAAACATAGTTATTGATGAATAAGGTTAAGCTAAAACAAAATTACAGAGGCACTTGTAGCTGTTTCCATTGTTTATTTTGCTGTTCCTCAACTCCAACTCACCTACATAACTTCTGATTGGAGCCGTTTATCATTTTATTCATTCCAACTCTACTCTGCCACTTATTCTGCCAAGGTTTTAAATTACCGTAGTTGCACATTAAGGGGTAAATGCTACATTGATTTCTGTTGTGTTGCCACTCGTCGACGTAGCTTCTTCAGTTCTAGAGAGACAAACTTAAGGTAATAACTTAATAAACATCTTAAATAATAGAAATAACTGTCAAGAACTCATAAAAGGCCATTTTGCACAATATCGCTCCTCTAATGTTATATTTAATTCTATTGACATCACTTTTTTGCATTATATCGTTCTTCAGTGTGTAGTCATCTCTGAGGCCTCTGTCGTTCCACTTTGAAGGCTCGATTTGTGTCCAACCCTGCTGCGATTTTCATTATCGCTCGAACAATGGCCCGTCCACATCGGCAACAGTTCATTGGCTCCGAATAACGTCAGATCAGCGTCTAAGCTCCATCTGAAAGAGCCATATTTGACTTTCGGAGCGGCGAGAACGCTCCCGGGTTATTGAATCCGACCTCCACGCGCGTCACTCCGCCCCTGCGCCCCGAGCGTCTGTTCCCCAGATGTGTGCGCTCGGGCCGGGGCATGACGGAAGCCGGAGAGGGGGCGTCTCATATTCTGGAGGTATTATCCCAGCTGCACGTCCAAACACATGGTCAGTACCTCGAGCGAACGCCGCCGCCGCACTGGGCCAGAGAAGGAGGGATGAAGGAGAGATGAAGGGGGGATGAGGGAGAGACGAAGGAGGGATGGAGGAGAGATGAAGGAGGGATGAGGGAGGGATGAAGGAGGGATGAAGGAGGGATGGAGGAGGGATGAAGGAGGGATGGAGGAGGGATGAAGGAGAGATGAAGGAGGGATGAAGGAGAGATGAAGGAGGGATGAAGGAGGGATGAAGGAGATATGAAGGAGGGATGAAGGAGAGATGAAGGAGGGATGAAGGAGAGATGAAGGAGGGATGCAGGAGGGATGAAGGAGGGATGAAGGAGGGATGAGGGGAAAAGAGCTGTTCTTTCAGTTGTACGGAAGACGACGTTTAAACCAGGAGTTACAAAAGGACTTAAAAACGACAACAACTTAACTTAAAGAGTTTTACTTCAAGCAACAATAACACATGAACAAAACATGTTTAATGAGCAGGAAAACTGACTGGAGAATTCTTCATTAAGATCGCGAGATTTGATTCTTGGATAAGTGTCAACATCTGTGTGAAATACTTCAAATTTTTACTCTAAAAGTACATTTTCAATTGGGTACTTCAATACTTTTACTTCATTAGAGTAATTCATGTGGTACTTTCACTTTTGCTTGGGTTTGCGAAACAAGAACACTGACAATACAACATTTAACAGTCAAAATATCGCCTTTGATGTTGGTTTGACGAGGCAACCACAACTTTAATTAGGCTTAAAACATTAACATTAGGTCTATGTCACAGCACAATGTTGATTACCCTATTTTCCGCACTATAAGTCGCACCGGACTATAAGTCGCACCAGCCAAAAAATGCATAAAAGAGAAGAAAAAAACATATATAAGTCGCACTGGAGTATGAAATGTGTGAAAATAACAAATAATATCACATATTAGTTGCTCCGGAGTATAAGTATATAAGTATAGATATAAGTCGTACCCCAGCCAAAATTATGAGAAAAGGTGCAACTTATCGTCCGGAATAATAAATACGGTATTTAGTTTATGTCGGTTGAATTCTTAAAAATTTGCAGTTAAATGTACTACTTTCGATCATTTGTGCCAATGCAGCGCGAGGGCCATTGACAGTTGATGTGCGGGCCGCATTAAGCTCGCGGGCCATAGGTTGGCCAAAGGAAAGCTGCAGACGGGGAGCGATCATCTCTGACAACTTGTTACGGATGTTTTTGTTAATAAAGGAAGATGTTTGTGTCTCAAAGCCAAAGCTAACTTTTATAAAAATGTAAAATATAAAAATCAACAACACATTTTTGGAATAAATTCATGCGATCGATTTGATTTTATTATGCTAGCTTTCCGAGTTTCACTATATCTAAGTCTAAAACAAGACTATGGCATAACTTTAGTAGTGCCAAAGACAGAAATCAGAATAAAATGTGAGCAGACCGCCGACACTTCGCTGCATGTCCTCCCTTCTCTCCTCCCCATTCCACGCCGCACTGTCCTGTCCAAAAAAAGAAAAAACCTTTAAAAAAAACACATTTACTCTGAATAAACAATCAGAAGACCTCAGAGCAGAGTTTGAGTACATATTTATTTACTTTTTAATGCAAGAAGAGGGAGTATTTGACGATGAAACGATTAAAAAAAGTGGGCGTGGCCGTGCAGCCGCTTCGAGAATCTCAAAAAGGCCTTTACACAAACACAAGACGTCTCTGGCAACCCGCTCAGCCCCGCGCTCCGTCTGTTTACCGCACGTTTCCGTAACGTCGCATCCTCTTCATCTCTTTGTCACGACAGCGGACTCGGCGCGTCCTCGATCGCCTTTCGCTCCGAGTGTTTATCGAAGATTTCCCGCGCCATTCAAGTGCACGGCCGCGGCGGAGATTTCGACCCAGTTCCTTTGTCGTCGTCCTCGATTGGGATCAGCGTGACTCATTCTCTTTCATACGCGACTTAAATGGACTTTACAATGGGCAAACACAACACCGCCTCCACCCTGTACTTTTACTGTGTTTGCCAACTGCCCGCCGCCGCGTACCAGCCCCGACTCCAGTGTCCTCTGCTTTTACGAGCTTTTATTTTACAGTTAAACGTCTACTTACTGTACGCCACCTGCTTCAACGGGACGTTAATCGCGCTGCAGAGAATTTGAACTCGTGCTTTTAGTGCCCAAAATACCGTGCGTTCTGGCGGTGGGCGGTGTCGTCTCTCCACAGATCTGACCTGTAACTGGGCTCGGCGGCGGCGTCCGCTTGACTTTTTTGCAGTCGTGGCCTCTTCGTTGTTTGATGAAAAACGGTAAATCTCACTGGAAAAGAAAAGGGTTGATGTTTCAAGAAGACACAAGTTATGGATGGGTCCACAAGACCTCACACGCCTTCACACGCCCTCAAAAGGCATCACACGCCCTCACACGCCTTCACACGCCCTCAAAAGCCATCACACGCCTTCACACGCCCTCAAAAGCCCTCACACGCCTTCACACGCCCTCAAAAGCCATCACACGCCCTCACACGCCTTCACACGCCCTCAAAAGCCATCACACGCCCTCACACGCCTTCACACGCCCTCAAAAGCCCTCACACGCCTTCACACGCCCTCAAAAGCCATCACACGCCTTCACACACCCTCAAAAGCCCTCACACGCCTTCACACGCCCTCAAAAGCCCTCATACACGCCTTCACACGTCGTCACATGCCCTCACATGCCATCACACGCTCTCAGATGCCCTCACACGCCCTCAAAAGCCCTCACAGGCCCTCACACGCTTTGAAAAGCACTCACACGCCTTCACACGCCCTCACACGCCCTCACACGCCCTCAAAAGCCCATAAAAACCCTCACACGCCCTCACAGGCCCTCACACGCTTTCAAAAGCACTCACACGGCCTCACACGCCCTCACACACCCTCACACGCTCTCAGACGCCCTAACACGCCCTCAAAAGCCCTCACACACCCTCAAAAGACCTCAAAGGCCCTCAAGAGACCTCAAGATCACTGACTTTGTGTCTCATCCTCAATTATTAACATAGCCACGCAATTAACATGGCGGTTTAATGTGTGTATTAGCGTTAGCTGCTAACTGCCTGAAACAACGTGCTCACGGCTCAGTTTGGAGTCCACTGGTTCCTCATGAAGCCGTTTAAGGATCTCAGTGGAGTGCATCAAATACACAAAGCTTTAAACATTTTCTGTGTCATTCTCATACAGTTAATGGAACCAGTTAACGATATTCAATTGGTAAATTAGCTAACAATTCTTTCAATAATCAATTAAAGGTTGAATGGACGATTTTTTTGGCATAAATTTGAGTCTTATTTCCTCGTGGCGTGGACTGCCGATAAGTCCTGCCACGTATCACTCATAAAACGCACCTATCGCTCACCTGCAGCCGCGTGCGGCTCATCCCACATTTCAACGTGTCTAAGCGCGTGGATCTATCATAATATAGTTCCCTCAGTGTACGGGACAAAATGAAGACGGAGAAAGACAGTTTGAGCTGACGCAGAAGTGGACAGAAATCTACGGCCGACGAGAGATGCGATACAATCCGTTGCGCTAATAAACAAACGCACGTGTGTGTTGTATCGGTCCGCACGGGGGAGTGCGCATGCGCACTTCCGCCTGTGTTCTAAAATCACCGAAAAATTGTCCATTGCGCCTTTAAATTGACGCAGCTATATGTAGTTCTGTATATGTTATTGTTAGCTGCAAATTAGTAACCTGGCTCTGATTGAGACTGATCTGTGCATCACTCTGAGTTCAACACAATATAAAGCCGGAAAAAGGCGCAACGTCATGACGATTATGTGAATCTGATTGGTCAAAGCGTCACAACAGGAACAAGCCGGGACAAGAACTCATCTGACGTGAACAGAGCAAATTGGACCAGTTTTCAGCAGTTTAATCAAGTCTTACATTTAGTTTGTTTCCAAATTGTGCTTTTTGTCCCTTTGTTCGAGGCAGGATTAGGGCGGGGCAAACCAAACCAAAAGGTGATGTCATCCCTGTGACATGTGACTCTGGAAGGCTCTGAGTGACAGCTGCATTTAACCAGAAAGTCAGAAAAGTACTCAATTACTTCTATAAAAGCCACAGGGAAAATACAAAGTGCACGTGAAAATCCAGCACAAAGAAAATCTCTAATGTTTTTTCCATGTCAAGTATTGAAAAATGAATTACCAAAGTTAATGTGATTCATATTTTCTTTCTTTTTCCCTGAATGTTGCTGATATTTGATGATTCTCGAAAATGCCTTTTTTCACCCAACACAACAAAATAAACGTATAACAATAGTCATTTGAGCCGCCCCCGTCTCCATCAAACACCCCAGGCCGGCAGAAGAACACCGTGATGTCACCAGAGTCCGGCCGGTGTCACAAACGTCGGGTTAGATGCGTATCGGGCGGTCTCTGGAGCCCCGGGGCCAATGGGAGGAGCTCGTCCCAGGCATAGACCCAGCTTTGTGTGGGCGAAACTGAGCCGGGACGAGCGCGAGGGTGGGAGAGAGGGCGAGGGCGTGAGTGAGGGCGGGAGCGAGGGCAGGAGCGAGGGCGGGAGCGAGGGCGGGAGCGAGTGCGTGAGCGAGGGCGTGAGCGAGGGTGGGAGCGAGGGTGGGAGCGGGAGCGAGGGCGTGAGCGAAGGCGTGAGCGAGGGTGGGAGCGAAGGCGTGAGCGAGGGTGGGAGCGGGAGCGAGGGCGTGAGCAAAGGCGTGAGCGAGTGCGGCAGCGAGGGCGTGAGCGAGGGTGTGAGCGAGGGTGGGAGCGGGAGCGTGGGCGTGAGCGAGGGCGTGAGCGAGGGCGGGAGCGAGGGCGTGAGCGAGGGCGTGAGCGAGGGCAGGAGCGAGGGCAGGAGCGTGAGCGAGGGCAGGAGCGAGGGCAGGAGCGAGGGCAGGAGCGAGGGCGGGAGCGTGAACGAGGACGTGAGCGGGGGCAGGAGCGAGGGCGGGAGCGAGGGCGGGAGCGAGGGCGGGAGCGAGGGCGGGAGCGAGGGCGGGAGCGAGGGCGGGAGCCTCGCTTCAGCTTGAAAATGTCACTGGATTGAGACTGAAAATGTTCATATTATTAATAATATGATGTTTGGACTAATGTCTTCCTCAACATTTACTGTTTTAACATCATTGAAAAGGAGCTCACGTCACAACAGAATCACAAACCATTCTTATTTTAACAGATTTACAGTTTTACAGTTCAAATATGGCAGTGGATTGACCTTTCACTCCGATATAAGTGTTTACGTCTTCAAGTTGAACCAGCGACGTCTGTTTTGGAGTTTCTCTTGTGTCTGTGAGTGTTTGTGAGGCCAAACAAACGAGCTCTTGGACAAACAGCCCATCTGCGCCACACAAACACACACAAAGACACACAAACACACACAGAGACACACAAACACACACAAAGACACACAAACAAGGCGAGGGGCTCTCGACAAACACACACGAGGGTCTCGAAACGCCGGCTTTTGAATGAATACTGTGAGTAGAAGTCACTGGGTCTTAATTATTCCCAACGTTGACGCCGCGCGCTCCGTCTCCTGCGCAACACCAACAGCACAAACGCTTTCCAGTGGACGTTCTGGAAAGAGGAAGTGAGACGCGCGGGGCAGGAAGTGAGAACGTCGTCGTCGAGACATCTGCTCTGAGTGCGCGGCGTCGGGACGGCGTAGACGAGAAGGCACGCCGAGGTTCACCGGTGTTACGTTAAATCGGCGTATTCGAGCGGTTTACGGGTGCGATAGGCGTATTTTGCTCGAGCGGGCCGAGTCACAGGTCAGATCTGTGGAGAGGCGAGCCCAGAAAACATGTTTGATGGATGCACAGCAGGGGGCGTGGTCCGGCGCCAGAGAAAACACTTGAGAAACGCCACTTTTTTGCTCATTTCCGACGGCCGACAGTCGAGTCTTAATGTACGTTGTCGCCATGGCATTAACCCAGAAAATAAACATTGTTCTGTCTAAATATAAATACTGTAATAAACACACGCCTTTTAAAGACTGTTAATTAATTATAGTAGTTCATAAATCAATATGGGCATTGTTGTTGTTCAGCACAATAAAAACAAATTGAATAAACTTCAAATGCCCTTTTAAATAGATGTGTTGGGCTGAAATATTCTGCGTATTTTTACATTCTCGTTTCCTCGTGAGCAGATTGTTGTTGGTACGGTGGGAACACGGTGCACCTGACGAGCTAATCCACCTGTCAATCACGGCCATCAGAACTCGCCGAGGGAACGAGGACAGATGTTATTCTGAGCTTTCCGGGCAAACAAAAGCCAGCACTACAAAACGCAGCAGGAGGAGCTGTCATCTGTAGCATGCGGGCGCGGCTACGTTAGCATTCTTGGAGGTTTGTACCGTATTTTTCGGACTATAAGTCGCATTTTTGGGGGGAAATTTACTTGATGAAATCCAAGACCAAGAACAGATATTTCATTTAAATATATACATATTTCGTTTAAAATAATAACTTATTAGAGAACATGGTGAATAGGTGTACGTATGCTAACGCTAACACCTTCAGCTACATGACGTATGCTAATGCTAACACCTTCAGCTACATGAGGCACAGACAGAACTGTGGTAAGTGTCTGGTACGTTAACGTAACATATGAACAGTTATTCAGATAACTATAGCATAAAGAACATGCTAACAAGTTTAGCAAAGCATCAGTTTTACCCCAAATCACTAAATCCACTGAATTCTTCTTCCTCTGTGTCACTTCTAAACAACTCCACAAACTCCAGAGGTAGAGGAAGTGCAGATTCTTCTTCTGCGTCGCTTAGAGCCTAGAGCGCCCTCTTGTGGTTGTCAGGGTGAAAATAACAAATAATATACGCTCTGGAGTATAAGTCTGCCTGGAGTATAAGTCTGCCAAAACTATGAAAAAAGGTGCGACTTATAGTCCGGAAAATACTGTACAAATGTGTGCCCGCTGCCCTCCTCCGCGTCTTCCTCTGCCCCGCAGAGGAGATCCACTCTTCTGTTTGAGGGACTTCTGATGCCGACTGTATCTTATTAAAAACATCCGTGATTAAATAAAGACCCACAGCAGAAAAGTAGAGCACCTTTAACTGTGTTTTAACGTGAAATATGTCTTTTTATTCCCGTTTTCCCCACACAGAAATCAATTTTAAATAAGCACATTTGGGAAACCGTTTACAATCTGGTAGCGCTGCGTTGCTAAAAGTTATATGCTAATGTGCACCAAAGTCCCATCTGTCCACAAGTGCTTCTACAGTTCAATCAGGGTCCAGAGTTGTTTGGTTTGAATCAATCCCAGCTTGATTTTTAAACCTTGTCACGCTCTGTTTTTTTTTTTTTTTTTTTCATTTTTCTACTTTCTACTGACTTTTCCTTTTGCCTCTCTCACTCGCAGGCCTCTTCACGCACCTCTTCTTTCTAATAACGAACCCCCGAACGCCACAAATCAACGCCGCCTTTTCAGCCCGCCGAGAGGCGAGGGAGAAACGGCGGACAAAAGCTGCCAATCGAACGTGTCCAAACGAAGGGGAAGACCGCGCCGAGCCTCCGCGCCGAGCTCTGGCTTTCGCTGGGGCCGCGGCCTCTTGGCAACGCGCAGCGGCTGCGAAAGAATCCGAGCGCTCTGCCAAAAAGTGAAGACGGAGCGGAGAGAGGGGGCTTGTGGGTAATGAAAGGGAAGGGGGCGGTGATGGGGGGGCGGGCGGGCGAGGGTGGTTGCCCCGAACGACAGGGCTCAATGGATTCCTCTGGTTTCAAAAATGAACCGGGACGATGGCGGAGGGAATCGAGGGGGGTGACTTGGCCCGTCTTTCCGCGAGCTTTTGAGCGTTAAGCTAAAAGTTCAAAGGTTCAGGGCTTAGTTTGAGTTTGACGGAAGGCGTGGTTTGGTCCAGATCGTAGCAGAAGGCGTGTCGTTTCCTAGAAATGAGGGCGAATCCGTAGTATCAGATATGTCTCCTTTAATATGTGTCCTTTAATGAGTTATTAAAGGATACATATCATATTTTTGGGGGAGTGTTTAATATGAATCTATAGTGTGCGTACGATCAGTTTTTCACATTTTCTTCATTGCAAAACACAAAGTTGGTCCAAACATTGTTACAAATAGGAGCTGGTCCGTTGACTTCCTGTGCAAAACTGTTTAAATTTTATTCCGGAATAGCATTTTTTTTTAGGTTTATCATTTTACTTCCTGGTTGTAATTGATGACGTCACAGTAGGAAATTACCTGGCAACCGCTGGGCAAAAACTCATCCATTGTCACAATTTATTTATTTGACAAATAGTGATGTATGTGCGCAACTTTATATTGTTGAATTCATGTTTAGAGAGTCAAAAAATTTAGTTTATTTTATGTAAATTGTGCAAAAACTTTGGACTGGAATGAGTGTCCCTGGTGTGATGTCACTTCCTGTCATTTTCTACAGATTTTTCAACGTTTTCTCCACATATACCTGCTTGATCGGTGTAAAACTATGATTAAAACTATGATTTATACGTGCAACAGGCACAAATACACCAAATAAAGTCCAGATTAGAACATCGTAAAAACCTGCCACACGCCCTTTAACCTTATTCAAATACTGTAGTATATTTAAGCCTCGTTTTCAGCGCTTGTATTCTTCTGTGTTCCGCTTGTATTTGTGAACACGTCTCCACCACAACACCACCCGAACACCATCAGAACATACGCCTGTAGCTCCGGGGCTGTGATGTTTGACCGTTTCTCCTCCACCAGCTGCAGCTCTGCTTTCAATAGACTCCAGTGCAGTGCCTTTTAATGAAGCGTTTGATTGGCGCGGCCCCTGGATGAATGCCCCCCACTCTCTCGCTCGCTGCCCACGCGGTGACATAATCGCCGGGCTGTGGGTCCCCTCGCAGCGCCCTGGTCCCTCCGGAGAATGGGGCCTTTGAAGGGGGCGGCGGAGCACGCTCGGACCCAGGTTCATTAGCAGTCGAGGCGGGTTCGGGCCCCGCTGCAAAGTCCCCCCGTCGGAGAGAGCGGGCGCCTCGCATGTACCCGGGGCCCCGGAACAAGGGGCGTTTATGCGGCGTCACACACATGGCCAATAAATCAATGTCTTCAGTGTTTTTTTTGGGGGGGGGACGTGTTGAGGGGGGACGTGTTGAGCGCTGGTCATCGTTTAGCGGAACATTATTGATACACACTGAACACTATTTGTTTTATTGTCATGGAAACAACTATTTGGGTTATGTTTGGGGTAAATATGGCCAATGTTGTTGAAAATTAGGTTTACAAAATTTACCTTTTGACTTTTTGACAGACTTTGGATTACCGTATTTTCTGGAGTATAAGTGGCACCAGCCAAAAAAAGCATAATAGAGAAGAAAAAAAACATATATAAGTTCCACTGGAGTATGAAATGCAGTTGCACGTGTGAAAATAACAAATAATATCACATATAAGTCGCTCTGGAGTATAAGTATATAATTATAAATATAAGTATAAGTCGCACCCCGGCCAAAACTATGAAAAAAGGTGCGATTTATAGTCCGGAAAATACGGTAAATGGGCTTTAAATGTGCAGTGGTTTTATCTCATCTCATTGCATGTTTTGTGTCACTTTGAATTGTTGTTTTTTGTGTGTGTTTGAGGGGAAAAAGGGAAAGAAAATAAAGTTTAATGTTCATGAACAAAATATAAAAATCTTTACTGTGAGTGATATAGAAAGATGAAAAGTGTTTATGTTACAGACTCTCCGCGGGTTTCAGTCACGTGACTTAGTATGTCAAGTCACATTTTGAAGACGTCACACGTGCCTATGCTTCACCGCTGTTAGAAAGTCGGGAAAAACGGCGCAAAAAAATGAAAATGAAAAGGTTAATACTTCAAGAAGACAGAAGTGGAAGATGGGTCTTGATCCTGATACTTAAAAGCAGTGACAACTTGCCTTTTGTGGACATTTCCATCTGCTCTTCCTCTTCCATGAGCCCTCTGCACCGGACACGCCCTCTCCACCGGACACTCCCTCTCCACCGGACACGCCCTCTGCACCGGACACGCCCTCAAAGCTTCCAAGAGCACGGACTTTGTGTCTGATCCTAAAATATAACTCCGGGACAGTTGGAAATGAGGCTCGTTAAAACTGTCTGCAAGTAGGCTAACGTTTATTAGCATAGCCATGCAATAATATGTAAACTAGCATTAGCATTAGCAGCTAAGCCTCAGTCTGTAGTGACCTCTGTAAGTCCACTGGTCCCTCCTGACCACAGTCACACATTTCTGGACAAACGGGGTCTTTGGGAACGAGACAGAAGAGAAACAATCCTTTGTTTTGAGACTTTCTCGACACAGCTCACAGTGAACATGCGGCTTTTGTCCTCAAGATGGCAGTAGCAACGAGTGTGTCACGAATAGAGATAATGCAGGTGTCATCACAACGTTTTGAATTTTGGTCATGAGCAAAATTGTG
>NW_027315846.1:4106162-4198662 GCF_026437365.1 Eucyclogobius newberryi
CTGGACAGAGTCATCAAGAAGTCCAGCTCCGTCCTGGGCTGTGCTCTGGACTCGGTGCAGGAGGTGGGGGACAGGAGGGTCCTGGCTAGATTCACATCTATGCTGGACCATGAGTCTCACCCCCTGCAGGACACTCTGTCCGCTCTGGAGAGCAGCTTCAGTGAGAGACTGATCCACCCTCGCTGTGTGAAGGAAAGGTTCCGCAGGTCTTTCCTTCCTGCTGCTGTCAGACTTTATAACAAAAACTGTTAGTACTGAACACTCGCAATACTGACCTAACCATGTGCAATTCTGTCATATGTGCAATTACTGTGAAATTCATGTGCAATCTATGTGCTGTCGTGACACATATTCATGTGCAATTACTGTCGTGATCACATGCAATGGTATTTATGTATTTATTTATTTATTTGTCTATGGGAGTTTTTATTTATTTATAGGAGATCTTCTACTGAAAGTGTTTTTCAGACTTCCTATAAGTGATCTGTTCTTCTGTATCTACCTCTGTATCTACCTGCGTTGCACCAATGAAATTTCCCCATGTGGGACAATAAAGGAATATCTTATCTTATATATATATATATCTGAAGGGAATATTGCTCTGTAAATAGAAATGAAATAACTAATATGTAAATATAATTCTGACGATTTCTGATTTAATAAATACATATAGATACATAAATATATAAGATATTATAATAATACAAATAAATAAAATAAATGAAATAAAAAATAGATGAATAAATAAAATAAATAAAATAAATAAAATAAATAAAATAAATAAAATAAATAAAATAAATAAAATAAATAAAATAACATAAATGTTGATGCTTTTTTTCTTGTTCAGTGTGAATTTCATCTGTGAATCCTCTGACCAGAAGTGAAGCTTTTCTGTAAACTTGCACTTGCTAATTAATTATCGACCTTAAGGATGAGACCTTTCATCACACTCTCTATCACACACACCCCTTTTATGTCATTTTACTTTATGTAACGTCTGTATTCTAAGTGAACATAAATAAATACAATTCAATACAATACCGTACAATGGCAGGAGGAGTCACATTTGTCTCGTGATATAGCCAAACAAACAAAGTCAGCCGCCGCCGAACGTGTTTTGAAATTTGAATTCCGGACAAACCTCGATGACCTGTTGTTTTTAAAGCTTGTAATGGTATTTTCCATCGACTGGCACTTTCCTTATTTTGAACCATGCCATTATTTTTCTCGCCAAGAGCTAAAGGTGCAAAAACAGCTTTCCCTCGTGTGGTTTAACAGCGGTTTAAAGCCCTTTACAATAACGCACACTTAGCGCTGGACGCGGATCTGGCAGGTACGAGTTTCGCGCCCGAATCAATGGGGTCTTTATGCGGCTTTTACTGTAGCCAGAACTGTAACATGCTAACGCCTCGCAGCTGTTCTCGGGGCGCAACCGTAAAAACACGGGGCGAAGACAAACGGCGCTCTGAAAAGTGGAGGCCGAGTCGCGCCTTCTGCAGACAGACAACAGGAGATGTGAAGCGAAACGTGCCAACTTTACAAGACCGCGAGGACCCCAACACTTTTAGGTCTTTAACGTGCTCCAGTCTCAATCTCTGAGACGAGGGACTGTTCACGGTCGAGTTTAGAAGAAGTTTTAGCCTCGTTCAGCGAAAAAACGCTCTAAAATGCGTGAGAAATTATCTATTTTTATGTCAATTTTAATGACTTGTCTCGTTAAATGTCGAAAAGAAATGCAGTTTAAAATAATAACAGATGAGAGGACATGGTGAATAGGTGTACGTATGCTAACGCTAACACCTTCAGCTACATGACGTATGCTAACGCTAACACCTTCAGCTACATGACGTATGCTAACGCTAACACCTTCAGCTACATGAGGCACAGACAGAACTGTGGTAAGTGTCTGGTATGTTAACGTAACATATGAACAGTTATTCAGATAACTATAGCATAAAGAACATGCTAACAAGTTTACCAAAGCATCAGTTTTACCCCAAATCACTAAATCCACTGAATTCTTCTTCCTCTGTGTCACTTCTAAACAACTCCACAAACTCCAGAGGTAGAGGAAGTGCAGATTCTTCTTCTGCGTCGCTTAGAGCCTAGAGCGCCCTCTTGTGGTTGCCAGTGTGAAAATAATGAATAATATCACATATAAGTCACTCCGGAGTATATGTCGCACCCCGAAAAAACTGTGAAAAAAGGTGCCACTTATGGGCCAGAAAATACGGTATTTTCTGAAAACAGTGACTAAAACAATTGATCAACCGCAAACCTGGAAGAAATATCTACATTTATGTATTTCAAGTCAGTAAAACACGTTTATTCTTATTTAACTTCACTTCCCGAAGCTGTGTACGTAAAGTCGTGCATGTGAATACACTGCGTCAGAAGCTTGTACGATGTATGACGGGCACTGCCAGTCGGTCCAAGCGTGACAGCGTCTCTCCCGTTCTGAGACTTTAAACGTATATCACAAGCCAACATGGAGCTAAGAACAGAATGATTAAAATACTCTTAAAACGTTCTCCTATCAAAAATTTAGTAATGGAGCTGTTTTAATTATAATTTGGACTCTTTAAAATTACAATACATAATTAATTCACTCTGCACCCGGTGGTAAGCGATTCTGTATTGAAAAAAAACAATAAAAACACACAAATATGCAACAGTTTTCATGAAATAACCGTGTGTTATTCCGGGTAACGCCCCCAAAGTCTCATACTTGACTTTACAGTGTGGCACAGTATTTATTCTCTTGGCTTTCCTTTGGAGTTTGTCTTCAACCCTCCACTTTTTCAACCCGGTCTTTCGATTTCGTACGGTTTCCGCCGCCGTTCCGACCGAGCGCTCGCACCACATTTTGCACAAAGGCGAGGTAATAACAATAACATCAGCATTCGGTCATCCTGATTTTCCCAGGGCGTCGCTCGAGAGATGTTATTCAAATTAGATCACGCCATCGTTACCCGACGTTACGTTTAATCCAAACAGAGACACAATGAAACGAGCCGTGTTTACGCAAGGAGCAGATAAATGTCCATCTGTCAATCATAAATGTGTTTTGACCAGGTTTACGCTTCATGTGGTTGTAATACTGGGTCTGTCCACAAGAAACGACGATAAAAACCTGGCAAAGTTAAACGTCGTCTCTGGGAACATAAAGCTGCTCGCAAAAAGGAAATACAGTCTTTTCAATAGCTTAAATAGCCTTAAAATAGCTTAAATGGCATAAAAAGTGGTGGTGTTATTCAGTCAAACAGGTGTGATTGTCAAGTTTGATGAAAAAAAAATTTCATCAACATTTTTAGATTTTAGAATTGGTTATTCTTTTAAAATATAATGCCAAAAACGTGATTCACTCATTGTAAAAAAAAAAATTCAAAAGATTATAAAAATGTATATGAAGTTTGGTTCAACATGTTTAGATGTTCTGTTAATTTATTTGTTTGTTCCTTTCAAAAATTGCACCAAATTTTTTTTTTCAAATGCAAAAAAAACGTGATTCATCCATTAAAAAAAAAAAAAACAATAGCTTTTTTCCCAAAGATTATAAAGATTAATACGTTTCAAAATTTTTAGATTTGTTTTTTGACATTGTTTTTTTTTTTTTAAGATTAATAAACTCTCTGTTCCCATCATAAATACAGTAGTGTTTGTGCCAAAGATTACAACAATTCAAATGCAGTGGGTCAAGTGGCACAACAAACAGTGAGTAAGAGCGTGCATTTTGGGTAATTGGCGGCTGACTCATAACAGTTCCAGTAAAGTGTTTGTGTGGCAGAGATTACAGGTTAATCTATTCAGACTGTTTATACTGTCATTCCATTGATGAATAACACATTTAATTCAAACTGTTTCTCTCAGTAATGTATTTGATGCAAAAGTAGTGCTAAATATTAACTGATTATTAACAATAAACTTTTCTAAAATAAACTTTTGAACTACAGAAGAATGTTGTTTTGTTTGTTTTGTATTTATTCCAATCCCATGACATGAAACACATATATACACTTCATTTTCACACATTTTACCCAGAACTGTCTCTAGATTATGTTTGCATAATCCTGTATGTCCTGACCTCACCTAACTCCGCCCACTGCCTTGTACTTAGGTGTGAATATCTTAAAAAGTCCAACTACCACTTTGTTTGGAAGAAGTGTGTTTTCCAAATGCCAGGCAACTTTACTCCTGGTTTAGTCATGTATTACTCGTTTACTGCGTTGTCCAGGTTTGAGCCTGGTTTGGTCCCGGCTTGGTCCAGATTTGTTCCCGGTTTGGCCCCGGCTCGGCCCCGGTTTGATCCTGGCCGGTTTGGTCCTGGTTTGGGGCCTGGTTTGTTCCCAGTTTGGGGCCTGGTTTGTTCCCAGTTTGGGGCCTGGTTTGTTCCCAGTTTGAGGCCTGGTTTGTTCCCGGTTTGTTCCTGGTTTGTTCCCGGTTTGGGGCCTGTTTTGTTCCCAGTTTGGGGCCTGGTTTGGGGCCTGGTTTGGTCCTGGTTTGTTCCTGGTTTGGTCCTGGTTTGGTCCTGGTTTGGTCCTGGTTTGGGGCCTGGTTTGGGGCCTGGTTTGGGCCTGGTTTGTTCCTGGTTTGGGGCCTGGTTTGGTCCCGGTTTGTGGCCTGGTTTGTTCCCGGTTTGGGGCCTGGTTTGGTCCTGGTTTGGGGCCTGATTTGGGGCCTGATTTGGTCCTGGTTTGGTCCCGGTTTGGGCCTGGTTTGGGGCCTGATTTGGGGCCTGGTTTGGTCCTGGTTTGGTCCCGGTTTGGGCCTGGTTTGGTCCTGGTTTGGGGCCTGGTTTGGGCCTGGTTTGGTCCCGGTTTGGGCCTGGTTTGGTCCTGGTTTGGGGCCTGGTTTGGGCCTGGTTTGGGCCTGGTTTGGTCCCGGTTTGGTCCTGGTTTGGAGCCTGGTTTGTTCCTGGTTTGGGCCTGGTTTGGTCCCGGTTTGGGGCCTGGTTTGTTCCCTGTTTGGGGCCTGGTTTGGGGCCTGGTTTGGTCCTGGTTTGGGGCCTGGTTTGGTCCTGGTTTGGGCCTGGTTTGGGCCTGGTTTGGTCCCGGTTTGGCCTGGTTTGGCCTGGTTTGTTCCCGGTTTGGCAAACATAAACTGGAGTAAACCTCTGGGTAAAGAAGGCGCCGTTATCACTGTCGTATCTAAGAAAGTGAACAGGAGATGAAGGATTTGACTCGTGCTCACTTCCTGTTTGAAACGGCTAACGAGCTAGCGCTGTCCACTCGTTCAAACAGTCCACGGCCCAGTTTGAATTTGCTTTGTCGATTTGGTTCGGCGCTGCTGCAGTTTACTTCTGATCTCATTTAGTCCCAGGTCAGTCCCAGTTCAGTCCCAGTGTTGTCGTGGTAACCGATGCGCAGCGTGACTCACGGTTCTGACCTGGTTTGAGTTTGAGAATCGCCGGCTCGCAGACGGGTTCGGCAGGTTTCAGAGGGACAGGTTTGTGAATGAACCGTGACCGGGCATCGCCGAGTGTCATTGTGCGTGTCCGAGTGTGAGCTCATCGAGACGTGACAGAAACTGGAGCGAGTCTAGACGCCGGACCACTGAAACCACTCGAACCACTGAAACCACTGAAACCACTGGAACCACTGAAACCACTCGAACGACTGAAACCACTGAAACCACTCGAACGACTGAAACCACTGAAACCACTCGAACCACTGAAACCACTGAAACCGCTGAAACCGCTGAAACCGCTGAAACCACTCGAACCACTCGAACCACTGGAACCACTGGAACCACTGGAACCACTGGAACCACTCGAACCACTCGAACCACTCGAACCACTGAAACCACTGAAACCACTCGAACCACTCGAACCACTCGAACCACTGAAACCACTGAAACCACTGAAACCACTCGAACCACTGAAACCACTGAAACCGCTGAAACCGCTGAAACCGCTGAAACCGCTGAAACCACTCGAACCACTCGAACCACTGGAACCACTGGAACCACTGGAACCACTCGAACCACTGGAACCACTCGAACCACTCGAACCACTCGAACCACTGAAACCACTGAAACCACTCGAACCACTCGAACCACTCGAACCACTGAAACCACTGAAACCACTCGAACAACTGAAACCACTGAAACCACTCGAACCACTGAAACCACTGAAACCGCTGAAACCGCTGAAACCGCTGAAACCACTCGAACCACTCGAACCACTGAAACCACTGAAACCACTCGAACCACTCGAACCACTCGAACCACTGAAACCACTGAAACCACTGAAACCACTCGAACCACTGGAACCACTGGAACCACTGGAACCACTGGAACCACTGAAACCACTGAAACCACTCGAACCACTCGAACCACTCGAACCACTCGAACCACTCGAACCACTCGAACCACTCGAACCACTCGAACCACTGAAACCACTGAAACCACTGAAACCACTCGAACCACTGGAACCACTGGAACCACTGAAACCACTCGAACCACTGGAACCACTGGAACCACTGGAACCACTGGAACCACTGAAACCACTGGAACCACTGGAACCACTGGAACCACTCGAACCACTGGAACCACTCGAACCACTCGAACCACTGAAACCACTGAAACCACTCGAACCACTCGAACCACTCGAACCACTCGAACCACTGAAACCACTGAAACCACTGAAACCACTCGAACAACTGAAACCACTGAAACCACTCGAACCACTGAAACCACTGAAACCGCTGAAACCGCTGAAACCACTCGAACCACTCGAACCACTGGAACCACTGGAACCACTGGAACCACTGGAACCACTGGAACCACTCGAACCACTCGAACCACTGGAACCACTCGAACCACTCGAACCACTCGAACCACTGAAACCACTGAAACCACTCGAACCACTCGAACCACTCGAACCACTGAAACCACTGAAACCACTGAAACCACTCGAACCACTGGAACCACTGGAACCACTGGAACCACTGGAACCACTGAAACCACTGAAACCACTCGAACCACTCGAACGACTGGAACCACTGGAACCACTCGAACCACTCGAACCACTCGAACCACTGAAACCACTGAAACCACTGAAACCACTCGAACCACTCGAACCACTGGAACCACTGGAACCACTGAAACCACTCGAACCACTGGAACCACTGGAACCACTGGAACCACTGGAACCACTGAAACCACTGGAACCACTGGAACCACTGGAACCACTGGAACCACTGAAACCACTCAAACCACTCAAACCACTCAAACCACTGAAACCACTCAAACCACTCAAACCACTGAAACCACTCAAACCACTGAAACCACTGAAACCACTGAAACCACTGAAACCACTCAAACCACTGAAACCACTTAAACCACTCAAACCAAACCTCCACCGGGAATGTCCCCCAGGAGCGCCGACTAAAAATGAATAACTCAAACTATCCGCACAGTTTCCTCGACTGTTCACTGAGGGTCGGGTTGAGCGAGTGTGGATTTCCTGACAAATACGGCACAATTGTCATAAGATTTTAAATGAATATTCGGTTCACGGTGGTGCAAAATATGAGCAGTTTCAGAATCAGTTTGTAGAGGTCTAAACAAACAGTGCATTTTATAGTTTTTTATTTGTTTTATTTACCTTAACATGTGTGCAGCTTTTGTGGTTTGCTAATTGTGGCCGTTCAAATTGTGATTTCATTTCTATTTTAAGCCGTATTAAAGGTTCACTCTGTACTTTTCCTGGCTCCGCCCTCTTTCATTTCTTTGCCCTGGAGGAATGTTCCAGAGGGCGGTTAAACCGGTCTCACCAGCACTTACAGGAGGATCAGAAAAGATTCATGTCATTGAACACAAACATGAGGTGCAACATAAGACAATGAATAATAAAATCATAATAGCAATGTGTTTAGAGTCAGAATTTACTAAAAAATAAAAAATAAACTTGTCTCGGTGAGTATGTAAGTACGTACAGATATTTATACAAAAATGTACAGATGGTTGAGAGCAGTGCAGAAAGTGAACAGTGCGTGAATAGGAATGGTTGAATCATAACGTTAAAGTGGGAAGTGTTAAGTGTTCATGAGACATAGTAGTAATAATAATGAATTCAAAATACAACAAATATTTGTTTTCATTTACTTTTTATTTTCTTTGCCTTATTATTATTACTATTATTTTTATTTTATTGTATTATTCTTATTCTTTATTTATCTTATTATGATTCTTATTAATCTTATTATATATTTAATTTAATATGATTTTATTTAATTTAATATGATTGAATGTAATATTATTAAATTTAAATTAATCTTATTTTAATTGAATTCAAATTTAATTTTAATGTATTTTATTTGTTTTTTATTTGTATATTTATATTCATTTATATTTTTATTTCTAGTATTTTTATTTTTTGTATTTTTATTTTTTGTATTTTTATTTTGTATTTTATTTTTATTTGTATATTTATTTATATTTTTATTTTTTGTATTTTTATTTTATTTTCTCCATTCTCTTTTTATGTTTTCTTTTTCCTGCCGTAGTCTTGCCGCTTGGTTAAACTGACTGATCTACGTTTCGTACAGTTTCGATGTGGCCTTTTTTTTTTGGACATTTTCCGTCATTTCCAGGCGCAGATCCCAGAGGTCAAAGGTCGCTGCGATGGCGGTTCACATTTGACATCGAACTGAACCCGAGCCCCCTCACTCCGGTGCGAGTGGTCTTCGTGGTATGCGCTTCGTGCTGCTCCCGAGGGACCGATCGACGTGGAGCCGTGGCTCTGGTCTGGACTGGGGTTTGGGAGGTCTGGGGTCGGTCCTGCGGGGGTCCGCCGGGGGTCCGAGGGGGGTCCGCCGGGGGACCGAGGGGGGTCTTGGTGGTCCCCTACCCCAGACGTGGACGGCTCGTTTTACCGTGACGCTCTTTGAAGTTCACTTATCGAGGAATGTGGACAGTTGGCATCTTCTCCGGTGTAAAGTAATCTAATATTACAGTGTCCAGAAATGAGATTACGTTCACTGGACAGAACTTTTGTCTCGTAGAAAAACTTATGAGTGGTTATTAGCAAATTAGCACATGTAGCTTTGTTAGCGAATGTAGCAGATGTAGCTTTGTTAGCGAATGTAGGTGGTGTACCTTTGTTAGCGAATGTAGCAGGTGTAGCTTTGTTAGTGAATGTAGCTGGTGTACCTTTGTTAGCGAATGTAGCAGGTGTAGCTTTGTTAGCGAATGTAGCAGGTGTAGCTTTGTTAGCGAATTAGCACATGTAGCTTTGTTAGCGAATGTAGCTGGTGTACCTTTGTTAGCGAATGAAGCAGGTGTAGCTTTGTTAGTGAATGTAGCTGGTGTAGCTTTGTTAGCGAATTAGCACATGTAGCTTTGTTAGCGAATGTAGCAGATGTAGCTTTGTTAGCGAATGTAGCTGGTGTACCTTTGTTAGCGAATGAAGCAGGTGTAGCTTTGTTAGTGAATGTAGCTGGTGTAGCTTTGTTAGCGAATTAGCACATGTAGCTTTGTTAGCGAATGTAGCAGATGTAGCTTTGTTAGCGAATGTAGCTGGTGTACCTTTGTTAGCGAATGTAGCAGGTGTACCTTTGTTAGCGAATGTAGCAGGTGTAGCTTTGTTAGCGAATGTAGCTGGTGTAGCTTTGTTAGCAAATTAGCACATGTAGCTTTGTTAGCGAATGTAGCAGATGTAGCTTTGTTAGCAATTGTAGCAGGTGTAGCTTTGTTAGGGAATGTAGCTGGTGTACCTTTGTTAGCGAATGTAGCAGGTGTACCTTTGTTAGCGAATGCAGCAGGTGTAGCTTTGTTAGCGAATGTAGCTGGTGTAGCTTTGTTAGCGAATTAGCACATGTAGCTTTGTTAGCGAATGTAGCAGATGTAGCTTTGTTAGCGATTGTAGCAGGTGTAGCTTTGTTAGCGAATGTAGCAGATGTAGCTTTGTTAGCGAATGTAGCAGATGTAGCTTTGTTAGTGAATGTAGCAGATGTAGCTTTGCCCCAGTGCAGGTATATTGTAAAAGCAGCTCTTCGGGTCAAAATGAGACCGCTGTGTAACATCTGATTTTATCAACGTCTGAGAGCCAGGAAGTGTGCCGTTAGCGTGCTAGCTGTTGTTAGCTTCTAAACTCATCGCGGTGAACAATTGAGATGCTCAGAATGTGTTCGGAAATGTGTTTTTAAGATGGTAAAAATCCCACACTGCAGCTTTAAACATGCAAACTCTTCTAAGATATTGTTTCTGTAAATTACCAGTTATTTGGTTTTCAATTTTAAATCAATCACATTTTAGCACAGTTTGTATAAAAATGCAATTCAAAGAGCTTTATAATGTTCAAAAACACATTAAATTAAAGCCGCAAGAGGCATCCAACGGCCCTCGCGGGCCGCCGGCCTTCCGACTCTGCTCTTTTGACTTGATAAAGATGGCGCCCTTATTGTGTGTTGAATTAAAAAAGAACTTGATAGACGGGGACACATTGGACATGGCCAATCCAGTGCAAATCAACACAAGTGTCAGTCAAATTTGCGGGTCCGCCACACAGAGACCGTAGCACTTAGAATCAAAATATGGGTAAGTTTTGATGCTCCGCTTGTGTAGATGATATTCTCCAAATATGAGTTTGATCGGACAATCGCCCTAGGAGGAGTTTGTTAAAGTGTGAAGCGTAAAAATGTGGTGATTTGAGCAATTCTATGATTTTCCCATAAGGATAACATGGGATGTTTCTGTCATCGCTACGGTTACGCCGTACAAAATATGACTTTGGCTCTCATACTTTTGTGATCAGGATGGCAAATTAGAATTTTGTTCAAAATATCATGTCATTTGGAAAAACTCTATTGTTTATAGGCCACTCTGAAGGCCAAATAGTCAGAATTCTGGGAAACGTTTGCGGCTCCGTCGCACAGAGACCGTAAAATCTATCCTTAAAATTTGGATCACTTTAGATGCCCCACTTGTCTAGAGGACGTACACCGATTTTGAGGTCGGTGGGCAAAACGCACTAGTTTGTTAAAGTGTGAAACAGAAAAATGTGGATATTCGAGAGATTTAGCGGTTTTCCCATAGGGATAACATGGGAGGTTTATGTCATCGCTAAGACTACGCCGTAAAAATTAAGGCATTTGTCTGATTGGCTTTTTTGATCGCGACGCCAAAATAGAATTTTGGGTAAAGTTTAGAAAATTTTGGTAAAACTAATTTTTGACCTTCAATGTTAATTTAAAGGTCACTCTGTAGGGGGCGCTATCGCGCCCATTTCAATTTTGTCATCATAAACTGGTCCAAACTAGAAAGTTGAACAACTGATTCAAATTTGGTCCTAATCGGACTTGTTTTGATCAAATGGGAACAATTTTTAGATCTGCAATATCCCAAAATAAGTTGTCCAACTTTGCGGCTGCGCCGCACACAGACCGTAAAAGGTATCTCAAAAAATTGGATAACTTTAGATGCCCCACTTGTCCAGAGGACGTCCGCCGATTTTGAAGTCGGTGGGCAAAACGCCCTAGGAGGAGTTCGTCAAAGTTTGACGTGAACAAAATGGCTAACACAGCGCGTTTTCATTTTCAAAGGAAGATGGCGGGCATAGGGTAAGTCTGGGGGCGTGGCCACAATAATATTTGTTTTTTGTCCTCACAAGAGGAATGCGTGTTCCGAATTTCGTAGCTCTACGACAAAGTTGACCTCGGGGCGTCTCCCATAGGCGCAATGTATTTTGACTTTTGTCGGTGGCGCTGTCACGCCATTTTTTAACGAAAAAAAAAATGGCCCAGAAAAAAGAAAATTTTTCGCCGATTTTGAATTTTGGGTAAAGTTTGGTGAGTTTTTGAGCATGTTCAGGGGGTCAAATTAGAGCTCAAAAAGCAGAAGAACAAGAAAAATAATAAAAAATATAGCCGCAAGCGGCAATGATCGGCCCTCGCCACGCCGCCGCCACACCGCCGCCACGCCGCAAGAGGAGGGGGCGCTAACGCGCCCCAATTGTCCTTTTATTACGCCTACTGCTGAATCTGTGACGCTGTCACATCTTCTCCCCTTTGTTTTACCATCAAAAAGCTATTTTATTTTGAATTCTTGGCAAAATGTGCGGCTTTGCCGCACAGACACCGTGACTCTTTGAATGAAAATGTGGATAACTTTTGATGGTCCTGAAGATGAGTCTCACCAAATTTCAGGTTAATAGGGCTGACGCCCTGAGGGGGAGGAGTTTGTGAAAGTCTAAAGTGTAAACATGTTCTGGCGATTTCCCCATTGGAATAACATGAAAGGTTTCGGTCATCGTTACGGCAACGCCATAACAATTATGACATGGGTCTCTTTGACTTTTTTGATGGGGATGCTAAAATTGAGTTGTGTGTCAAATTTCATATAATTTCGCAAAACTAAACATTTAACCTCCATATAAAATCTGTAGGGGGCGCTGTGGCGCCAAATGAATTTATTTCACTTCAAGTAGGTTTAGGGCAAAGAGTTTAACAGCTGATTCTAATTTGACGCAATTCGGACTTTATCTGCGCAAACGGCAGAAATTTTAAATATGGGAGATTTCTGAAATTCTAGCTACAGTTTGCTCTCATGGTGTGGGTCCCTGGTCACTGACGGGTACTTTCGTTAATTTTGAGTGGGCTCCGCCCACTTTGTGTTTTTGGCCCTCTATACAGTAATAATGTTCATTTTTTGCATTACATGCTTATATGCACGGAACATGCAAGAGATGGGGAACGTATTCGTGAGCTACTTAGCGCAAATGAGTGCTTTATATGGGGATGACGACCGCTTCGCGGTCGTCATCTCAATGTAAAGTGCTCGTTTAGTGCGCACTTTTGCACGGGCTTCGCCCGTTTACAACGGTAATGTTCCATTTTCCTACTACTAATTAGTATGCACGGGGCGTGCATGAGTGAAGGAGTGCGTTAGTGAGTGTTTGGAAGTGGGCGAGCGCTTCGCGCTCGATTTCGTGCGCACTACGTGCGCACTTTCGCAGCCGTGCTTCACACGGCCTTACGAGATTAATAGGCCTCTCGCCAGCTTGTGGCGCTCGGGCCTAATTATACATCGTTTGAAAGCTCTAAGCCTTCCCGATGCCGCCATGGGGTGGAATCATCATTACGAGCGCTTACGCGCTCGTCACTCCCTATTCCGTCGGGATGCCCCGCCCACTCCCCATAGACTTCCATTGATTTGAGCAGATACAAGCATGGCCCATGCCTGCGGCATGGAGTCTCGCGTACAGGACAATGCCAGGAGGGTTTTTGGAGGAATGCAGCGCATCGCGCTGCTGTTGTCTGTTGTTGACTATTTCTGTCATAGCAGGAGTACGTATGCATGATCCATGCCTTCGGCATGGGCTAGTTCACTGTACTTGCCAGGGGCGACGGGGTACCCCAGACAGTTGCAACGCTGCCTTCTGCAGCATTGCGGGAGCAATAGGCCCTCCGCCCTGCTGGGGCTCGGGCCTAAAAATACAGTGTAAGTCACAATAAATCAATAAAAACACATTCAAATCAGACAATAAGTGAAAAAGTGACAGAATTAAGTCTTATTTATCTTGATTTTTGTATATTTTTAGTTTCTTAAAACAGGATTGGCCAATACAAGTTTTGTTAACAGTAGTTTGGTTATTTTTTTCAAGTGAAGTAGCATTTATTTTCTCAATTCAAGTGAAAAACAATCTTATTTTTAAGTAAAACAACAATTTTATGCTTGTTTACATTGGCAATCTTACTTTAAGGTAGTGAAAATATACCCAAAGCAAGATAAATACTACTTATTGTAAGCACTCTTTTACTTCTCTTATTTTAGATGATTATTTTTTCCACTTACACACACTGTGCAATTTGTTCTTTGCCCAGAATTTGTGGATAAGATCTGCAGTGGATCGACCAAACATGTGAAAAATGCAGTGACAGGTTGGAGCTTTCTGAAGAATGCGGGGTCTCATCTCACCCCCATCTGGACCCCCTGTCACCCTCTGGACCCCCTGTCACCCTCTGGACCCCCTGTCACCCTCTGGACCCCCCGTCACCCTCTGGACCCCCCGTCACCCTCTGGACCCCCCCGTCACCCTCTGGACCCCCCCGTCACCCTCTGGACCCCGCCTGTCACCCTCTGGACCCCGCCTGTCACCCTCTGGACCCCCCTGTAACCCTCTGGACCCGCTTGTAACCCTCTGGACCCCCCCGATTGTGTGGACTGCGTGTACAATGTGGACCACTGAGCAGGTCCACGCAGGACCAATGAGCAGGTCCGCACGGGACCACCGGGCAGGTCCACACGGGACCACCGGGACCACCGAGCAGGTCCACACGGGACCAATGAGCAGGTCCCCACGGGGGTTTAGGTCGTTTGCTGAAAAAGTTCCAAATCTGGACAACTTCACAACATCAGCAACGAGTGTGAGATTCAAACCACGTCTTAAATCAAATACAATATGACATCATCTAAACCCAATAAAACATGGGGTAGAGGCCCAGAGAGGTACAATAGATGCAGAAAAAAGCAAAAAAACTGAAGTAATTTCTTGTTTACTTTGAATTACTGTACGTCTTTTTTTGATTGGTAAAAGTATATTTTAGGTACGATTGACCTCTGCAACTCTTTCCTCCTTGCCTTCAATGATAAAATTTCCAAAATCAACAGCTCCATGACTGCCGTCTCCATTAACTCCATCACCACCCCCACCCCTGCCCCCCCCCCCCCCCCCCCCTCTCCCTGACCACCCACCCTTCCCTGCCCTCACCACCTTCTCCTCTGTTAACTCCTCTCCTCCTGCTCTCTCGACCCCCTCCCAACGACTCTAACCAAGGCTTGCCTCCCTGCTCTCATCCCCCATCTCACCACCCTCTTCAACCAGTCTTTATCCCTCGGCCATGTTCCTTCCATCTACAAACTGGCCTCCATCACCCCCATCCTCAAAAAACCCACCCTAGACTCCGCCAACCTCTCCAACGACCGCCCCATCTCCAACATGCCGTTCCTCTCAAAAACGCTGGAACGCATCGTCGCCGCCCAACTTCACACCCACCTCCAGTCAAACAACCTCTATGAACCCCTCCAATCTGGCTTCCGCCCACTTCACAGCACTGAAACAGCCCTGCTCAAAGTACTCAACGATCTCCTCACCTCTGCAGACTCCGGGGCCCTCAACATCCTGTTACTACTAGACCTCAGCGCAGCCTTTGACACTATAAACCATTCCATCCTCCTACAAAGGCTGCGCCAACTGGGTGTTGAGGGCTCTGCACTTGACTGGCTCACATCCTACCTCACCAACAGGCAAGAGTTCATTTCCCTCTCCGGTCACTCATCCACCATCTCCCCAGTAACGCAGGGGGTCCCCCAGGGCTCAGTCCTCGGCCCCCTCCTCTTCATCTGCTACATCTTCCCCCTTGGTCACATCCTCCGCCAACTCAACCTGGACTTTCACTGCTACGCTGACGACACCCAGATATCCCTCACCACCAAATCCACCCAAAACCCTCCCCTCAGCCACATCGAAACCTGCATCTCTACTATAAAATCATGGCTCACTCTCAACTTCCTCAAACTGAACAGTGACAAAACAGAGCTCCTCCTCATTGGCACCAAATCCACTCTCAATAAAACTGGTCCCTTTTCACTCAGCATCGACACCTCGACCATCACCCCCTCTACCCTGGTACGCAATCTCGGTGTCATCATGGACCCCATCCTCTCCTTCACTCCCCATGTCAGCCACATTGTCAAGACCTCATACTTCCACCTCCGCCGCATCGCCAAAATCCGACACTGCCTCACCCTCCCCGCTGCTGAATCCCTCATCCATGCCTTCATCTCCTCCCGCCTTGACTACTGCAACTCCCTCCTCACTGGCATCTCCTCCCATTCCCTCCATAGACTCCAAATGGTCCAAAACTCCGCTGCCCGCCTCCTCACCCACACCCGGTCCCGTGATCACATCACTCCCGTTCTCCGCTCTCTCCACTGGCTCCCCATCAAGCAGCGCATAAACTTTAAAATACTCCTCCTCACCTTCAAAGCTCTTCACCACCTTGCCCCCCCCTACCTGTCTGACCTCCTCATCCCCCACCGCCCCTCCCGAGCTCTCCGATCCTCCTCCTCTCTCACCCTGACTGCACCAACATCCCGACTCAAAACTTTTGGCGACAGAGCATTCTCCCGAACAGCACCCCGACTCTGGAACTCCCTCCCCCAACCTGTCCGCCACTCTCCCTCACTCACAACATTCAAATCCCGCCTAAAAACATACCTCTTCACCCAAGCCTATGACCTCCCCTACCCCTAGCCTCCTCTACCCCATTGCCTACACTTCTACCCCCTGTTACATCCCCATCTTTTTCTCTCTACTTCTTCTGTCTTGTTCATTTTATCTGTATATTAATGTGTTCTGTACGTGTTGTCCCCCCTGTCTGTAAATACCCCCCCCTTTTTTATTATGTTCAGCGTCTTTGGGTCACTGAAAAGCGCTATATAAATAAAAGTTATTATTATTATTATTTGATATTTGTTGGATGGAAACACGTTAAACATGACTCATGACTCCAGGTGAACTGAACCTTGTGTCTGGGCTTTGGGAAACAAAACTGAAACTGAATAAATATCATGTGTTTACTGTGTATTTAGTCGTTTAGCCTTTGATTGCTAACGTTCTTAGCATTAGCAGCATTTCCCGCGTGTTAAAATGTCGGTTCGTTACCTTGAATTCTTCCCTCAAAGTCCAAAGTCCTGGTTCTTGATCCAGACCGTTGTCACAGACGATCGATAAAGTTTATGGAGTTTGAACGAGCATATGTGAAATGTCAAAGCAGTTAAAGATTTTAAAAAAAGTCCAGGAAGTAACGATGGAACCAGGAAGTAACGATGGAACCAGGAAGTAACGATGGAACCAGGAAGTAACGATGGCCGCCTTCTGCAGATCAGGTCGAGTCCATGGGATGATTGAACCATAATAATACAAACTGTGGCAGAGTGGTTAGCAGTTAGCACCCGCACAGTAAGAAGGTCCATTGTTTTAGTTGTGTATATTTGCATGTTCTGCCTGTGTCTTATTACTGTTTTTCCAAAATCAATTTAAACAAGCTCAATGGACTAATAATCTAGAAAGGACAGAACCAAGACTAAAGTACGCTTAAACTAGGACTAAACCAGGACTAAATCAGGTCTAAACCAGGACTGAACCAGGCCTAAACCAGGACTAAACCAGGTCTAAACCAGGACTGAACTAGGCTTAAACTAGGACTAAACCAGGACTAACCAAGACTAAACCAGGACTAAATTTGGCCTAAACAAGGACTAAACCAGGGATAAACCAGGTCCAAACCAGGCCTAAACCAGGTCTAAACTACGAGCAAAGCAGGACTAAACTAGGTCCAAACCAGGTCTAAACCAGGACTAAACTAGGTCTAAACCAGGTCTAAACTAGGTCTAAACTAGGAGTAAACCAGGACTAAACTAGGACTAAACCAGGTCTAAACCAGGTCTAAACTAGGAGCAAACCAGGACTAAACTAAGTCCAAACCAGGTCTAAACCAGGACTAAACTAGGTCTAAACCAGGTCTAAACTAGGTCTAAACTAGGAGTAAACCAGGACTAAACTAGGACTAAACCAGGTCTAAACTAGGAGTAAACCAGGTCTAAACCAGGTCAAATTAAGACTCATGTGTGTCATGTAGGTCACCAGTGCTCTGGGCGCGCACCACAGCTTGAACACCACTAACCTACTTTTCTCTCTTGTCTCGAGTCCGTCTTTGATTGACAGGTCGGCGAAGCCAAAACAAACAGTGTGAACGACTTGAAAGCCGCTGGGGGTGTGTCCCTGCGCCTGGGGGCGTGTCCCTGCGCCTGGGACTGAATCCATTACCTCAGATGACTCCAGCAGACAAAAGACCGGCCCTCAGGTACCGCTTACATCATCGACAGGTGAACTCTGGCCACTGGCTCTGGTCCAATCAGGTTGCAGGATCACAGGAGGGGGCGGGGCCGGTGGCTAAGGGCCAAGATGAGATGATTAAGAACTTTGATTTAGACAAACGGACTTGAGAACAGGCCGAGTCACGTCTGAGAAGATCCTGAAGGTTATTGAAGACGGGCGTGACTGACGTGATATTAATAATGACATTTTAAATTAAGCAAACGGAGCGGAAAGTGTTGTTGTGCTCCTGTGAAAACATGAGAGTCATTGTTCAGGATTAAAACAGATTCATTATGAGCGCCTCCTTGTCTTTAGACCCTCGGACTGCAAGTGAACACTATAAAAACACTATGTGAAAACCACTGAACCAGGACTAGGACTGAACCTGGACTTTACATGTTCAAACCCACAAGCTTCTCAGCTCTTAGGGCCTTAAACCTTAAAGTTCTATCTTGAGGAATATACAGCACATATTCAGACCTGGAGGGTGTGGTCAGTCCTACAATGGCATGAATCAGTTTATCCACCAGGTTTTACTCTTAACTATCTTAACGTTTAGTCTGTGTAATGTTAAGTAACAAAAGTGAGTGACTCTTAACGATAACGACTCTGTTCCTTAATGAAGCATCAACAAAGACTACGTCACAGAACATATTTATAATGGTTCAGGCTTTGTAATTACTGACCTCATGTCTAGCACTAACCTTAATTAAGTCGTTACAAACACTGAATCATGCTCAATAAACTCAATAAATTAAGGTGCAGTTATTATAAAGTGGTGTTCAAGCGTGAACTTTATGTGTTTGTACTTCAGTTCGACCTTTACATAAAGGTTAAAAACAACCAACTTCTCCAAAACTCGTTAACGCTGATTCAGAAGTTTAAAAAATAACCTTTTTCCCCCAAATCAAATTGTAATCGAAGGCTCCGAAAGAGTCTTTGACAGGGATGACGTAACTTTATTAAGGCTTGAAACGGCACATTTAGGCCGACATCAGCTAAACGTCGTCGCCCGTGATCGTTTTGGGCCGAGTCAGATCCGACGGCCAACGAAAACACGTCATCGTTCGTCACGTTTGTCGCTCTGAATACGTAAACTCGAACTTCATCCTCGTTCCTCGTTAATTGCCAGACATGTTCCACTTCCAAACCCCAAACCGAACAGGCACTCGCTCGTCGGCCCCGGGTCCATTTCGCGCCAACAAAGGGCATCGGCGACTTTTACGACCCCGCGGGACCTTTAACCACGATGACTTCACTTCAGCCGGGTTTTCTGAGCGTCGGCCTCCGGGAGCGACGGAAATACCGCCTGTCGCTGGACGCCAAAAATAAACACGAATAAATGCCCCCCCGCGGATTTCACGGTGTTTGCTTTTCTGCTCGGGACGGGGGGCAGGGGGGTCTTTGCCCGAGTATTTCATAACGCGACGTCACCGCACCTGCGAAAACAAGACGGGAGCGAAAACTTTGGGTCGTTTGTGTGTGGAATTTGGCGACGTTTTGGGCCTGTAAAAAGTGGCGAGTAAAAGTGTCCCATCGAGAAGACGAACGGAGACGCGAAGCAGCTGAACAAGCAGCTCGGGAAATCCTGCGGGACGAGCGGGATCGTGGTAATGATGACGTCGGCGTGCGTAAGACGGTAAAGAAACGCGCAGTGTTGTTCCGCAAAGTTGATCCTGGCGCGACTATCGAGTTTAAAATTGGACATTTCTACTACTCTTTTCTTATGGCCGGACACATTAATAGACGTCAAAAACATCAAAATCTCGTCTTGTTCTCGTGGAAACTGTGTCCAATCTCTTACTAATAGTTTAAATTAGTTTGATTTGAAACTGTTTAAGCAAAACTACATAATTATTTAGGGCCAAACTGTCATTCAAGTTTAAAATGACGGATGAAACGTCATGAACACGATTATATTTCAGATTGTACTAAACATTTTGACCATTTGTCCCCAGTTTGAGCATTTCTGTAAAGTCGTACTTCCTGGTTGGACGTGAGCAGCAAATGTGACACAGGGAGAGGTCATTCCACAGATTTTACCATAGCAACCAGACTGTAAACAAGAGCCAAAATCCACATAAATGACACAACAGATCTGACACACAATAACACCATAAAAGGGTCAATTAAGTGTAAACTCTTCCTTCACTCTTTACCACCTTTCCCACAATGCTCCTTGAAAAGTAATGTCCGGCGATGGTCACTACGCCGGTTAATATAGACCACAATGCATTGCGAGAGTCGGAAAAACAACAGCGGCGGGTCTTTAACTGGACACGACCGACTGAAAGAAGCAGAAGAACTGTTAAAATGACTCGAGAATACGAACAAAAACACTGTTACGCCGCAAGGTTGTTAGCGTTAGCCGCTTAGCTTAGCTTGAGATCACCGTCACAGGCAAAAAGTTTAATAATCCAGTCCGTTTGTTGTTTAATGTGAGACTCGCGCCCTTTCTCTTCACCCTTTACACTGCAGACTTCAGACATGACACGGACAGCTGTGTCCTGCAGAAGTTCTCTGACGACTCTGCCATCATCGGACTCATCACGGACGACGATGACGCGGAGTACAGAGGACTGGCGCAGGACTTTGTGGACTGGTGTCAGCGGAACCACCTCCTCATCAACGCGGGGAAGACCAAGCAGATGGTGGTGGATTTCCGCAGACGTCACCCCACTGCCCCCTCACCAGTGAACATCCAGGGACGGGACATTGAGAGAGTGGACTCATACAAGTACCTGGGTGTTCATCTGAACCACAAACTGGACTGGACTCATAACACAGACGCACTGTACAGGAAGAGCCAGAGTCGGCTCTACCTCCTGAGGAGACTCAGGTCTTTTGGAGTGACAGGGCCACTCCTGAAGACCTTCTATGACTCTGTGGTGGCATCAGCTCCTGTACGGTGTGGCCTGCTGGAGCAGCAGCATCACAGAGAGGGAGAGGAAGAGGCTGGACAGAGTCATCAAGAAGTCCAGCTCCGTCCTGGGCTGTGCTCTGGACTCGGTGCAGGAGGTGGGGGACAGGAGGGTCCTGGCTAGATTCACATCTATGCTGGACCATGAGTGTCGCCCCCTGCAGGACACTCTGTCCGCTCTGGAGAGCAGCTTCAGTGAGAGACTGATCCACCCTCGCTGTGGGAAGGAAAGGTTTCGCAGGTCTTTCCTTCCTGCTGCTGTCAGACTTTATAACAAACACTGTTAGTACTGAACACTCGCAATACTGACCTAACCATGTGCAATTCTGTCATATGTGCAATTACTGTGAAATTCATGTGCAATCTATGTGCTGTCGTGACACATATTCATGTGCAATTACTGTCGTGATCACATGCAATGGTATTTCTGTATTTCTGTATTTATTTATTTTTATCTTTATTATTTTTCCCCTCCATCCCTTGTTGGGTTTTGTCTATGGTCGATCTTCTACTGAGAGTGTTTTTCAGACTTCCTATAAGTGATCTGTTCTTCTGTATCTACCTCTGTATCTTCCTGCGTTGCACCAATGAAATTTCCCCATGTGGGACAATAAAGGAATATCTTATCTTATCTTATTTTATCTTATCTTACTTGTATGGGGGATTATTTGTCCATAAATACTTGATCTGGCCAATATTTACAACAGAAAAAAACATTTATTGGCGTTTTTCAGACTTTTTTTCCCCTCGGACGCAGCCTCTGTGTTTTCAACGGCACGTCGCACACTGATGACATCACAGAGGGATTCAGCTCTACTTCCTGTAACTTTAAACTCTTATTTTTCAAAATGTGTTCACAAACGGAAGTAAAACTGTGATAAATGTTCACCACGGGTTCTACACCACCAAACTAAGGAGGTTAACTAACCTCATATGGACTTTAAAGAAAACTATTGCCTTTTTTTTAATTCAAACCACGATAAAGCTCAATCCTTGAATTGTTGTGGTGCCTTTTGTTTCTCGTTAAACCCGTATTATTATTTGTCATGATTGCATCCAGCGCCGAGCAGCAGGAAAACAGCCTCGGATGCAGATGCGTTTAAAAAGAGTTCAAAGCAGATGTCTGAGCGAAGCCACTTCCTCCACCATCGGGAACTTTATTACGTGATAAATACTTTGAATGTGCTGAACAGAGACCGGAGCGAGCGGCGTGTGAAGGGAAAACAAGGGCAAGAAAAAGGCCCGTCCAAGCTTAAATGTGGACAAAAGAGTTCAAATGTGCGACGTTTGGGTCTGTGGAAATGTCAATAGAATTACAATATTAATACTTCTTCTACTGTGTAACAATTTAAGAAGTGAGAGACAGAAAGAGCCAGTTCATGTTCCTGTTAAAGTGTCTTTGGAAGTTCAGTTTCAAGAAAAACACTGTTAGTCCTGAACATGTCACTATTCTGTCATACCCATGTGCAATACTGTCATACCCATGTGCAATACTGTCATACCCATGTGCAATACTGTCATACCCATGTGCAATACTGCCATACCCATGTGCAATACTGCCATACCCATGTGCAATACTGTCATACTCATGTGCAATACTGTCATACCCATGTGCAATACTGTCATACCATGTGCAATACTGTTATTCATGTGCAATACTGTCATTCATGTGCAATACTGTCATACCCATGTGCTATACTGTCATACCCATGTGCAATACTGTCATTCAAGTGCAATACTGTCATACTCATGTGCAATACTCTGACATAATCATGTGCAATACTGTCATAATCATGTGCAATACTCTGACATAATCATGTGCAATACTGTCATATTCATGTGCAATACTGACATAATCATGTGCAATACTGTCATACCCATGTGCAATACTGTCATACCCATGTGCAATACTGTCATGTGCAACACTGTCATACCCATGTGCAATACTGTCATACCCATGTGCAATACTGTCATACCCATTTGCAATACTCTGACATAATCATGTGCAATACTGTCATAATCATGTGCAATACTCTGACATAATCATGTGCAATACTGTCATATTCATGTGCAATACTGACATAATCATGTGCAATACTGTCATAATCATATGCAATACTGTCATACCATGTGCAATACTGTCATATCCATGTGCAATACTGTCATTCATGTGCAATACTGTCATACCCATGTGCTATACTGTCATACCCATGTGCAATACTGTCATTCATGTGCAATACTGTCATACCCATGTGCAATACTGTCATTCATGTGCAATACTGTCATACCCATGTGCAATACTCTGATATAATCATGTGCAATACTGTCATAATCATGTGCAATACTCTGACATAATCATGTGCAATACTGTCATATTCATGTGCAATACTGACATAATCATGAGCAATACTGTCATAATCATGTGCAATACTCTGACATAATCATGTGCAATACTGTCATAATCATATGCAATACTGTCACACCATGTGCAATACTGTCATACCCATGTGCAATACTGTCATTCATGTGCAGTACTGTCATACCCATGTGCAATACTGTCATACCCATGTGCTATACTGTCATACCCATGTGCAATACTGTCATTCATGTGCAATACTGTCATACCCATGTGCAATACTGTCATACCCATGTGCAATACTCTGATATATTTATGTGCAATACTGTCATAATCATGTGCAATACTCTGACATAATCATGTGCAATACTGTCATACCCATGTGCAATACTGACATAATCATGTGCAATACTGTTATACCCATGTGCAAAACTGTCATACACATGTGCAATACTGTCAGACCCATGTGCAAAACTGTCATACCCATGTGCAATACTCTGACATAATCATGTTCAATACTGTCATAATCATGTGCAATACTCTGACATAATCATGAGCAATACTGTCATAATCATGTGCAATACTCTGACATAATCATGAGCAATACTGTCATAATCATGTGCAATACTCTGACATAATCATGTGCAATACTGTCATAATCATATGCAATACTGTCATACCATGTGCAATACTGTCATACCCATGTGCAATACTGTCATTCATGTGCAATACTGTCATACCCATGTGCTATACTGTCATACCCATGTGCAATACTGTCATACCCATGTGCTATACTGTCATACCCATGTGCAATAATGTCATACCCATGTGCAATACTGTCATATCCATGTGCAATACTCTGATATAATCATGTGCAATACTGTCATAATCATGTGCAATACTCTGACATAATCATGTGCAATACTGACATAATCATGTGCAATACTGTCATACCCATGTGCAATACTGTCATACCCATGTGCAATACTGTCATACCCATGTGCAATACTGTCATACCCATGTGCAATACTGTCATTCATGTGCAATACTGTCATACCCATGTGCAATACTGTCAGACCCATGTGCAATACTGTCATATCCATGTGCAATACTCTGACATAATCATGTGCAATACTGTCATAATCATGTGCAATACTGACATAATCATGTGCAATACTCTGACATAATCATGTGCAATACTGTCATACCCATGTGCAATACTGCCATACCCATGTGCAATACTGTCATACCCATGTGCAATACTGTCACTCATGTGCAATGCTGTCATACCCATGTGCAATACTGTCACTCATGTGCAATGCTGTCATACCCATGTGCAATACTGTCATACCATGTGCAATACTGTCATTCATGTGCAATACTGTCATTCATGTGCAATACTGTCATACCCATGTGCTATACTGTCATACCCATGTGCAATACTGTCATTCAAGTGCAATACTGTCATGCTCATGTGCAATACTCTGACATAATCATGTGCAATACTGTCATAATCATGTGCAATACTCTGACATAATCATGTGCAATACTGTCATATTCATGTGCAATACTGACATAATCATGTGCAATACTGTCATACCCATGTGCAATACTGTCATACCCATGTGCAATACTGTCATGTGCAACACTGTCATACCCATGTGCAATACTGTCATACCCATGTGCAATACTGTCATACCCATTTGCAATACTCTGACATAATCATGTGCAATACTGTCATAATCATGTGCAATACTCTGACATAATCATGTGCAATACTGTCATATTCATGTGCAATACTGACATAATCATGTGCAATACTCTGACATAATCATGTGCAATACTGTCATATTCATGTGCAATACTGACATAATCATGTGCAATACTGTCATAATCATATGCAATACTGTCATACCATGTGCAATACTGTCATATCCATGTGCAATACTGTCATTCATGTGCAATACTGTCATACCCATGTGCTATACTGTCATACCCATGTGCAATACTGTCATTCATGTGCAATACTGTCATACCCATGTGCAATACTGTCATTCATGTGCAATACTGTCATACCCATGTGCAATACTCTGATATAATCATGTGCAATACTGTCATAATCATGTGCAATACTCTGACATAATCATGTGCAATACTGTCATATTCATGTGCAATACTGACATAATCATGTGCAATACTGTCATACCCATGTGCAATACTGTCATACCCATGTGCAATACTTTCATTCATGTGCAATACTGTCATACCCATGTGCAATACTGTCAGACCCATGTGCAATACTGTCATATTCATGTGCAATACTGACATAATCATGTGCAATACTCTGACATAATCATGAGCAATACTGTCATAATCATGTGCAATACTCTGACATAATCATGTGCAATACTGTCATAATCATATGCAATACTGTCACACCATGTGCAATACTGTCATACCCATGTGCAATACTGTCATTCATGTGCAATACTGTCATACCCATGTGCAATACTGTCATACCCATGTGCTATACTGTCATACCCATGTGCAATACTGTCATTCATGTGCAATACTGTCATACCCATGTGCAATACTGTCATTCATGTGCAATACTGTCATACCCATGTGCAATACTGTGATATATTTATGTGCAATACTGTCATAATCATGTGCAATACTCTGACATAATCATGTGCAATACTGTCATACCCATGTGCAATACTGACATAATCATGTGCAATACTGTTATACCCATGTGCAATACTGTCATACACATGTGCAATACTGTCAGACCCATGTGCAATACTGTCATACCCATGTGCAATACTCTGACATAATCATGTTCAATACTGTCATAATCATGTGCAATACTCTGACATAATCATGAGCAATACTGTCATAATCATGTGCAATACTCTGACATAATCATGAGCAATACTGTCATAATCATGTGCAATACTCTGACATAATCATGTGCAATACTGTCATAATCATATGCAATACTGTCATACCATGTGCAATACTGTCATACCCATGTGCAATACTGTCATTCATGTGCAATACTGTCATACCCATGTGCTATACTGTCATACCCATGTGCAATACTGTCATACCCATGTGCTATACTGTCATACCCATGTGCAATAATGTCATACCCATGTGCAATACTGTCATATCCATGTGCAATACTCTGATATAATCATGTGCAATACTGTCATATTCATGTGCAATACTGTCATACCCATGTGCAATACTGTCATACCCATGTGCAATACTGTCATTCATGTGCAATACTGTCATACCCATGTGCAATACTGTCAGACCCATGTGCAATACTGTCATATCCATGTGCAATACTCTGACATAATCATGTGCAATACTGTCATAATCATGTGCAATACTCTGACATAATCATGTGCAATACTGTCATATTCATGTGCAATACTGACATAATCATGTGCAATACTCTGACATAATCATGAGCAATACTGTCATATTCATGTGCAATACTGACATAATCATGTGCAATACTCTGACAATCATGTGCAATACTGACATAATCATAATCATACCCATGAGAAATACTGTCAATCATCTTGGTGCAATATTCTCAGTCCATATAACAGCTGTAAATTTTTACTTTTTATAAGTTATCTGTTAGGGTTATTATTTACTTCTGTACCTACTTTGTGTTGCAACACTGGAATTTCCCCATTGTGGGACAAATAAAGGCTTATCTTATCTTATCTTAAAGAGTAAAAAATACATAATTCAAGTGAAATCAAAAGTAATCCGACTCAGACTCATGTCCGTATCTGGGGGAAAAAACAGTCGGTCCTGCCAGGTTCTTAGGCTGATCAGACTGTGTCGGAAATAAACCTGAGCACTGAGTTTTCCTTCAAGAATTCATTTAGTTTCGAGTTGTTTTTCTCGTATCAAGCCACGAGTTCGGCCCAGTCCAGACCCGGAGCAGGAAGTGGAGACAGGAAGTGGCCACTCGTGGATGGACCAATGAGCTGTTAGTGGAGCGGAGTCAGTCATTAGAGACATGGATTACTACTGCATCATCGCTCAAATACGACACGTGCTGTATATTATATCTTTTTAAGTCTCATTTAAAGTTCATCGTGGCACGCTATGCGAAATCAATCCGCAGCCCGATTCCACGCGTTGAATTCAAACTGAAGGCGGCTTGTTTGTTCGTCAAAACTCGAATGGTAATGACGTGTCGGAGAGTGAGACGTCTTATTTTTAGGACGAGGGCGAAGAGCGGACAGAAAGAGTTTTGTTTGGGAAGCGTGAGACGAGCGGCGCTGGGGACGAGTCGACCGCCACGCAACGAATCGACATTTTTCCAGTTCGAGAACAGATTTGGAATATGTTTTGAACCCAACAATTAGTGCTGTGTGTGTACGCGTCGCACGATTACCCACAATACAGTTGTGTTGACGGGGATTGTATCATGTAAATACCTCAAAATTACCTTTAAAGAGAGAGGCTGGAATCTGGACTCTCAAACTACCGTATTTTCCGAAGTATAAGACGCATCGGCCAAAAAATGCATAAAAAAGAAGAAAAACACATATATAAGTCGCACTGGAGTATAAGTCGCATTTTTGGGGAAATTTATCAAGACATTTCATTTTGAAATGCAGTTTAAAATAATAACAGATTAGAGAACATGGTGAATAGGTGTACGTATGCTAACGCTAAAACCTTCAGCTACATGACGTAATAATAATAATAATAACTTTTATTTATATAGCGCTTTTCAGTGACCCAAAGACGCTGAACATAATAAAAAAGGGGGGGGGTATTTACAGACAGGGGGGACAACACGTACAGAACACATTAATATACAGATAAAATGAACAAGACAGAAGAAGTAGAGAGAAAAAGATGGGGATGTAACAGGGGGTAGAAGAGTAGGTAATGGGGTAGAGGAGGCTAGGGGTAGGGGAGGTCATAGGCTTGGGTGAAGAGGTATGTTTTTAGGCGGGATTTGAATGTTGTGAGTGAGGGAGAGTGGCGGACAGGTTGGGGGAGGGAGTTCCAGAGTCGGGGTGCTGTTCGGGAGAATGCTCTGTCGCCAAAACTTTTGAGTCGGGATGTTGGTGCAGTCAGGGTGAGAGAGGAGGAGGATCGGAGAGCTCGGGTGGGGCGGTGGGGGATGAGGAGGTCAGACAGGTAGGGGGGGGCAAGGTGGTGAAGAGCTTTGAAGGTGAGGAGGAGTATTTTAAAGTTGATGCGCTGCTTGATGGGGAGCCAGTGGAGAGAGCGGAGAACGGGAGTGATGTGATCACGGGACCGGGTGTGGGTGAGGAGGCGGGCAGCGGAGTTTTGGACCATTTGGAGTTTGTGGAGGGAATGGGAGGAGATGCCAGTGAGGAGGGAGTTGCAGTAGTCAAGGCGGGAGGAGATGAAGGCATGGATGAGGGATTCAGCAGCGGGGAGGGTGAGGCAGTGTCGGATTTTGGCGATGCCGTGGAGGTGGAAGTATGAGGTCTTGACAATGTGGCTGACATGGGGAGTGAAGGAGAGGATGGGGTCCATGATGACACCGAGATTGCGTACCAGGGTAGAGGGTATGCTAACGCTAACACCTTCAGCTACATGAGGCACAGACAGAACTGTGGTAAGTGTCTGGTATGTTAACGTAACATATGAACAGTTATTCAGATAACTATAGCATAAAGAACATGCTAACAAGTTTAGCAAAGCATCAGTTTTACCCCAAATCACTAAATCCATTGAATTCTTCTTCCTCTGTGTCACTTCTAAACAACTCCACAAACTCCAGAGGAAGAGGAAGTGCAGATTCTTCTTCTGCGTCGCTTAGAGCCTAGAGCGCCCTCTTGCGGTCGCCAGTGTGAAAATAACAAATTATATCACTTAGAAGTTGCTCTGGAGTATAAGTCGCACTCCGGCCTCCGACAACTATGAATGTGAGTCACAGTTGGATTTGGGTCAAAACGACTCCAAAAACGGAAAAGAAGACTTTGGGGCAAAGTCAATCCGTAAGTAAAAAAAAATACTTCTACTTTTCAGTCCAGTTTAGTGAAGTAAAAGTAAAAAGTATCCACTATTAATGTACTTCATTATAGTACAGATATCTAAGACTTACAATATTTTTGTGCTGTGTTTCTTTCCACCACTGGCAGTTACAACAGCAGCAGCAGCAGCAGCAGCAGCAGTAGAAGTAGTATTTGTCAAAGTAGTATTTGTGTGTACTCTGCTACACATCAGATAAAATAAAGCAGTTAACTGGACCGTCTTCCTCGTGTGTTCAGTGTCAATAAACACTTAACCACATCCTGCCGCCGCACAATTATCTCATAACAGAAAATGACAGGTGACCAAACGCCCCCTTGTACGACTCGCTTGAACGCAAACAAATGCAAAGCGCCGCTAACTGCTCAAATATACTGCTCAAATACACTTCTCAAATATCAGAGTTATTGTCTGTGTTTCTACAACATCTGACGTTTCAGCAGAAATGAGACGTGCCGTTAAGTTTATTTGCATAAATGTAAATAAATTGTACTTTTCGGAGTCGTTTTTTGGCTTGACTTGAGTAATATATTTGCAACTGAAGTTTTCTAATGTGAGTGAAAGTGTCAGTTCCACTTCTCACTGAGTAATTAAACCATATAAAAGCTTTGGTGACAATATTAAATCATCTTAATCTTCGTGTTTTTCAGATCTAATGTTGTTTTTCTCATTTGCGTGCGTTGTCCTTCCAATTATAGCAACTTTAAACTTATTTTTTTTAAAGCCACAGTATGTTTACAGTTTTTACTCTTAATTGAATAATTGGATTTGTACTTTTACTTGAGTAATATTATTTTTAAGTAACATTAGTCTCACTTGAGTGGCCTACTATATTCATTATACTTATGTATTTGTATATTATATATGACTTTTCTTCTTCACCTTTGTGTTTTACAAAGTACAGGAGTGATTGAAATGTGAAAATATTCCAAATATTGATGTATGTTCCACATTCAAATCACTTTACGTAATGTTTTACACTTGGACTTCATTTGGTGGGATAATAATTGTAAAATATATTGTTTGGCCCAATTTTGAACCTTAATTCAACTAAATAAAGGTGTTCGAGTACATTTTTATTTGTCAAAAAATTATTTCTGTGACATTACAGGAGTTTTGGCCCCATGTAAAAAACATTGTGGAATTACTTAATGTCATAAGTCACAACCAGGAAGTGAAAATATGAAGCCGAAACATCTCCAAACTGAGATAAAAGTTGAAACATCTTCAGCCAAACTTGAGATATAATTAAAAGTGAAACACGTAACTCGACCTGTCATCGACACTTTAACCGGTGTGTTTTTGTGGCTCTGCCTCGGGCCCCAGGATAATCACAGGTTTAGTCGCGACGCGTAAACGGATCACATTTTGGGGCGTGGTCAGGGGCGTGGCCAGGGGCGTGGCCAGGGGCGTGGCCAGGTGCAGCTCAGGCGGCGCTACGGGAAAAGTCTTCCACCTAAACTTCATCTTTCCGCGCCGGGTTTCCTCCTCGAGACGCTTTTCCCGCTCGTCTTTTCGGAGACGTCGGCGCTTTTGCCCCGGAATGTTCCGTAATAAAACTGCGACGATTAATCGAATAAACGGAGCCTTTTGGACGCACAAAGCCGGTGTTCGCCCGGACATGTGATCACGTTAATTTTAATGGTTCAGCAAATAAAGGAAGTGTAATTTTTTCGTTTCTAGTTAACTTATTGATGTGACTTATTGTCACATTAAAAATCAAACCAACCCGGGGCCCTATGTAAAAAGAGCCCCCCCTAGTGCTATTTCTGTAGTCACATCATCACACAGATGGAAAAACAAAATGCGAGTCAGGCCCAATCTGAGAAATGTGATTCATATTCCCTGTGAAAAGATAAAGCCCAGTCCCACTGAAACTAGTCTGAAACTTGCTGTGCTAAATGTCAGATCCTTATGTAACAAATCTCTCTTAATTAATAATTTTATTTCTTCTTATAATCTTGATTTTATGTTTTTAACTGAAACATGGCTTGACAAAAACACAGGAAAAGTAGTTCTGATAGAATCTGCTCCACCCAACTTTAAGTTTGAATCTGAAACACGAGAAAACAAAAAAGGGGGTGGAGTCTGTGCTGTCTTTAGAGATGAAATAATTACCCGCAGGTTGTCTTTTGGGGTGTTTTCATCATTTGAGTATGTATCCTTTAAAATGGAGCTAAAACGGTCTCCATCCATTCTCTTCATTGTTTTATACAAGCCTCCCCAGCACTGCCAACGTTTTATTGATGATTTTACTGAGATGCTTTCAGTCATATGCACAGACTTTGATTGTTTGGTCATTACAGGTGATTTCAATGTGCATGTTGATAATGTTTGTGACAGAAACGCTAAAGAACTTGATGCTGTCCTTGAAACCTTCAGTCTTACTCAGCATGTGAGAGGCCCCACCCACAGCAAAGGACACACTCTAGATCTCATAATTACAAAGGGGGTAAATATTTCAAATGTTAATGTGATCGATGTTGCTCTGTCTGATCATTTCTGTGTCTTCTTTGACCTGTCTGTTTCTCCCCAACCACCGGTTGGTCCTGCAGTTGTTCAGAGGAGACACATAAGTGATGGCACAGGTGCACTGTTTATGGAAATGATAAACTTTGAAAATGTCTCATGTTCTAATGTAAATGATTTGTTGAACTCTGTTACATCTAGTGTTTTGAATGTTCTGGACACCATCGCCCCTATAAAGGCTAAAATGGTTAAAAATAAGCAGAAGGCGCCGTGGAGAAATGATGATTCGGTCATGGCACAGAAAAGGGAGTGCCGCAGGGCCGAACGGAAATGGCGCAAGTCAAAGCTCCAGGTTCAAAAAGAGATTTACAAAGAAAAGCTGAACATGTACAACCTAATCTTATGTAGAACTAGGGAAAGATATTTTTCTGAAATTATTGGAAGCTGCAGTAACAACTCGCGTGTCCTGTTTGCCACAGTAAACAGATTAACAAACCCTCCAGCTCAGCTGCCGTTAGAACTCATTTCCACATCCAAGTGTAATGAGTTTGCATTATTCTTTAATGACAAAGTTCAGGGCATTAAAAATGCTATAAATCCCACAATGCAAAAAATTACCCTAAAACCACCAAGACACTTAGAGCTAACTCACTTTGCACCAGTAACTGACAAAACTGTCCATGAGATCATCACCAGTCTGAGTTCATCTACATGCTGCCTTGATGTGTTACCCACCAGATTTCTAAAGTCTGTGCTGAACAGTTTGTTAGCACCATTCACTCACATAGTTAACATGTTGCTTCAATCTGGAACATTCCCAATGTCTTTGAAAACTGCGGCCATAAAGCCTCTCCTAAAGAAGAGCAGTCTTGATGCCGCAGTACTGAGTCATTACCGGCCCATCTCTAATCTACCATTTTGGGGCAAAGTCCTTGAAAAGGTTGTTTACCAACAGCTCACAGATTTCCTCTTAATAAACAACTCATTTGATGTTTTTCAGTCAGGTTTTAGACCTCATCACAGCACTGAGACTGCTCTTGTCAAGGTGACAAATGACATCCGCCTGAACACTGACACGGGCAAAGCCTCAGTCTTAATTCTGTTAGATCTGAGTGCTGCTTTTGACACTGTCGATCATGGGATCCTCTTACAGAGACTAGAGGACTGGGTGGGCATCACTGGCACTGCCCTAAACTGGTTAAGGTCCTATCTGGAAGACAGGAAGTACTTTGTTGAAATTGGTAGCTGTGTCTGAGACCACATGACCCTGACCTGTGGAGTGCCCCAAGGGTCAGTCCTGGGTCCCCTTCTGTTCAACCTCTACATGCTGCCGTTAGGTCAGTTGATACGCAGTCAAAATGTGTCCTATCACAATTATGCAGACGACACTCAGATCTATGTTTCACTGTCGGCAGGTGAATATGGACCAGTGGATTCACTCTGTCACTGCATCCAACAGATCAGTGTGTGGATGCAAAACAACTTTCTCCAGCTGAACTCAGACAAGACTGAAATAATCGTTTTTGGCCCACAGAAACAAAGGGAAAGTGTTAGCGGTCACCTCCAGAGTCTCGCTCTAAAACCTACAAACCAAATTAGAAATCTGGGGTAATAATGGACTCAGACTTGAACTTTAATAGCCACGTCAAATCAATAACATCAGCAGCTTTTTACCATCTAAAAAACATTGCCAAAATCAAAAATATAGTGTCAAAAGCAGATTTAGAGAGACTTATCCATGCGTTTGTCTCCAGTAGATTAGACTACTGTAATGGCCTGCTCACTGGTCTCTCCAAACGAGTTGTAAAACAGCTGCAGTACATCCAGAACGCTGCTGCTCGGGTCCTGACTAGAACCAGGAAGTATGATCACATTAGTCCTGTTCTCAGGTCTCTGCACTGGCTCCTGTGGCTCAGAGAATAGACTTTAAAGCAGCTCTGCTTGTGTACAAGTCTCTCCATGGCCTAGCACCAAAGTAAATCTTGGACATGTTAGTGCCATATGAACCATCTCGGACTCTGAGGACCTCAGGGACCGGCCTCCTGCTGGTGCCCAGAGTCAGGACTAAACATGGACCGTCCTCCTGCTGGTGCCCAGAGTCAGGACAAAACCTGGACCGGCCTCTTGCTGGTGCCCAGAGTCAGGACAAAACATGGGGAATCTGCGTTTCAGTTTTATGCAGCTAAAATCTGGAACATTCTTCCTGAAGATGTGAGACAGGCTTCTACTCTGACAATGTTCAAATCTAAGCTAAAAACAGTTTTGTTTAGCTGCGCATATGACTAAAAGGATTTTTTCTTTGCACTCTTCTCTTTTGTTTGTGATTTTATTAGTTTAGAAAATCAGTTGGATTGATAATTTTTAATTTAGTTAGTTTTATTGTATTTCTGTAATTTCTTTGTGATTTGAATGCATTTTTCCTGCTGTGTGAAGCACTTTGAATTGCCTTGTGTATGAAATGTGCTCTACAAATAAACTTGCCTTTCCTTAATCAAGTCAATCAGTTATAACTAGCAATATCTAACTTTAACCAGTAGTTTCTAAAGTTCACTTAGATTAAAAATAATAATAATAATACATTTCATGGTCAAACTGTCGCGAGCCGCTGTGTTTGTGGAGTTTCACTGTCCACACTGTTCGTGTGGATAAAACTGCCCCGGTGTTTCGTAGTTTGTGATGTTTGGAGGCTAATGCTAACGCTACCGTTGAAAACGCATCAGCGCTAACGCCAGGAACGGTTTATCAGGCTAATGGAACACAGCGTTCTGTCTGCAAACACTGGAAGGCTCTAAAAATGTCACTAGTCGACAATAAAAATGATCATAGTCCTATTTTAATGAGTGTTATCTGGACTAAAGACGATAAAACATGTACAAAAATACCTTTTTATCATAATGACACAATGTTGATATTTTTAATTATTATGCATCTAGAACGCACCATATTTCAACTATTTCTGGTTGAGAATATATTTTAAAAGTAAACTGCAGCTAATCGTGGCCTTGTCTTGCAATCTTTTATTAAAAGCCGTTTTATATGGTTAAAAAACATGACACTTTTAATACTTACGGTGGAATGTTTCAGGCAAAGCTATGATGTCTCCATGGAGACAGAAAGTTACACCGTGCAGCTTTAAGTTTATAATGTTGCTGTAGTTATGATCTTACTCAATATTTCAGACCTGGTTTAGTCCTGCTTTAGATCAGGTCCTACTTGTATTTGGACTTGGTTTGATTTTATGTTTGGACCTGGTTAGTCCCGGTTCAGTCCCGGTTTAGACCTGGTTTGGACCTGGTTTAGTCCCGGTTTAGTCCTAGTTTAGTCCTGGTTTAGACCTAGCTTAGTCCTGTTTAGTCCTGGTTCAGTCCTGGTTTAGTCCCGGTTTAGACCTGGTTTAGTCCCAGTTTAGTCCCGGTTTAGTCCTGGTTCAGTCCTGGTTTAGTCCCGGTTTAGACCTGGTTTAGTCCCAGTTTAGTCCCAGTTTAGACCTGATTTAGTCCTAGCTTAGTCCTGGTTAAGTCCTGGTTTAGTCCCGGTTTAGACCTGGTTTAGTCCCAGTTTAGTCCCAGTTTAGACCTGATTTAGTCCTAGCTTAGTCCTGGTTTAGTTCTTATCACTTTTTCCATTCCGTAGGAACTTTGTGAATAAAACTGATCAAAATCGAAATAAAATCTAGTAAATTCCTTCACACGCTTCAGTTGTTTGAACTGAACACGTGTCTTTTATGATCAAACAGCGCCGTACAGTGGTTAGTCTGTGTACTGCAGCAGTTTGTTGGCTTTCTGCAGCAACATAAACATATATCTGTTTATATTTATAGCCTTTTACTTCACAGCACTTTATTTTAATCACAATTTAATTATAAATGTAATGTTTGCAAAATATCAGCGACAAAGAGCTGGTCTTAATATAAAACAATACATTTCTCGCTCAAAAACACACAAACAGTTCAGGTTATTGGCAGCAGATGGCGACAGAGCTTAAATATGTCGAGTCATTTATTACATTTATTAAATACGTTTATTGTATTAAAGTGGACATGAGCAAGAATGTCAGTGAGAATTAAAGACAAAAGAGACATAAATTAAGCAACATTTCTATGTTTCTGTGGCTTTGCCTTCTTACCATGAGCAGCGTCACCTCTCCGCAGATCCGACCCGTCGCCCGGTTACACACCCTTGAATACACGCCGTTACGTTCAGTCAGAATGCTACACACGTGAGTTAATAAAGATTTAATAAAATGACAAGAAATGAACACAAAAGACAAAAGAGTGTTTCATAAATTAAAGCTACATATGTTCAATTATTTCAACAAAAACACACACTTTTTGAATATTCTCCAGCAATTCTGAATATAATGAAAGATAAATGAACAAAAAAACAACTAAAAGCAATTCATAAATACAAATTGTCGTGGAAGACTTGGTTTGATGCGAGACAACACGAGACGAGACAAATGCATGCGTTTTGCCTGAACCTTCATCTACAAACTTTACTTTTATTGTATTTATTCTTTTTAATATAGATAAAGAGCAACTTATTTTGCATTTGCTTTGGGCCAGTTCTAGTTTTTGTTTTTTATGCAGATTGTGGTTTCATATTTTGCATTTTAAATTGACTACAAACTCCTCCCACCGCCCTTTTTTTTTACTGCAAACTGCAGAAGAAAGCGTGCATGATTTAAAACTGTCATTTAAGCAGATGATCAAGCTCAATATCGCCCTCTGCTGGAGACGTGCGTATGACAGGTTTTTACGATTGTCTAATTTGGACTTTATTTGATGTGTTTAAACCTGTTGTACATATAAATTATAGTTTTACACCAATCGCGCAGGTATTTGTGGAGAAAATGTTGTGAAGTGAAGTGACATCACAGCAAAAAAAAATGTAATCTCATTCCAGTCAAGGGTTAAGCAGAATTTACACAAACTTTTTAACTCTCTAAACATTAATTCAACAAAATAAAGTCGCTCTAAAGTATTTTTATTCGTCAAATTAAATAAATAAGTGACATTAGATTAGTAATTTCCTAGTGTGATGTCATCAATCACAAACAGGAAGTGAAATTCTAAACCTTTACTATTCTGTGATACATTTTGTGTGTGAAATTTTTGGTAAATTCAAAATATATTTATCTCAACTGCAATTTGGTTCAATGAGTCGTCCGGCCTGTAGGGGGCGCTTTAAGGCCGATAACAAACACACTAACAGGGGAAAATCTAGATATTAATCATAAAACAGGACAAAAACATCTGGATTTTAATCAGAAAATCCCACACATGAAACGCAACGTATTATTCAAATCAAATCATCGTTATTGTGGAAAATGTGGGACAATTATGTTTATTATTATGTTGTTAGATTATTGTTCCAGTCGGATGCATTTCTGGATGTTTACCGAGGTCGGTAAAGTTCTTCTTCTGTGTTTTGTTGTGACGGGTCAACATGTTTTATTGTGACGGGTCAACATGTTTTATTGTGACGGGTCAACATGTTTTATTGTGACGGGTCAACATGCAGTCTCAACACACGATCGAACACATTCAAATTAATATTCATAACAGTTTTTTTACCGGCAGCAGAAGACGTCGTGAACAAATGAAAAGAAAGTGACTCTGGAAGACAATCGATTGCTTCATGCAGCTTCATAAACGCAGTAAATACTTTAAATAAAAGACGTTATGTACAAGTAAAAACTAAATCAGAGTTATTTCCACACAGCTTTCCGTCTCAAAAGATTGTATTCTTCATTTTGTTTTCAGTCTTTGCAGTGACTTTTCCTCACAAACGTTTTGCAGTTTGATGAGTCTTATTTAAAGTATTGTATGTCGGCCATTTTTGTAGTTTTCTCCAAGAAGAAACTACATTTACAGCAAGACTCTTTTGTAATTTTCTTTGCATTATTCTGTGCGATGTTTCCAGACTTATAAAAGCGTTTGGTTTGGAATAAGAACAGATCGGTTCCTCCTGCTTTTGCTTTAGACCTGGTTTAGTCCTGAGTTAAACCTGGGCCAGTCCTAGTTTAGTTTAGTTTAGTTTAGTTCTGGTTTAGTCCTCGTTTAATGTGGCTCTCGTTGGGCATTCTTGGTTTACAGTGGTCAGTGTCCATCTTGGGTTAGACCAAGTTTGGGCTTGAATTACATGTAGTTTAGTCTAGAGTTAGACCTAGTTTAGTCTCGGGTTAGACCTAGTTTAGTCTCGGGTTAGACCTAGTTTAGTCTTGAGTTAGACCTAGTTTAGTCTTGAGTTAGACCTAGTTTAGTCTTGGGTTAGACGTAGCTTAGTCTCGGGTTAGAGTTAGACCTAGTTTAGTCTTGGGTTAGACCTAGTTTAGTCTTGGGTTGGATCTAGTTTAGTCTTGGGTTGGATTTACTTTAGTCTTGGGTTGGATCTAGTTCATTCTTGGATTAGACCTAGTTTAATCCTGGGTTAATATAGATTAGTCTCGAGTTAGATCTAGTTTTGTCCTGAGTTAGACCTAGTTCAGTCTTGGGTTAGCTATAGCTCGTTACTGGGTTAGCCAAAGTTTACTCCTGGTTTAGACATGGTTTAGTCCTGGTTTAGTCCTGGTTTAGACCTGGTTTAGACCTGGTTTAGTCCTGGTTTAGTCCTGGTTTAGTCCTGGTTTAGTCCTGGTTTAGACCTGGTTTATACATGATTTAGTCCTGGTTTAGTCCTGGTTTAGACCTGGTTTATACATGATTTAGTCCTGGTTTAGTCCTGGTTTATACATGATTTAGACCTGGTTTAGTCCTGGTTTATACATGCTTTAGACCTGCATTAGACCTGGTTTGGACCTGGTTTAGACCTAGTTTAGACCTAGTTTAGTCCCGGTTTAATCTTGGTTTAGACCTGGTTTAGTCCTGGTTTAGTCCTGGTTTAGTCCTGGTTTAGTCCTGGTTTAGACTTGGTTTAGACATGGTTTAGTCCTGGTTTAGTCTTGGTTTAGACTTGATTTAGACCTGGTTTAGACCTAGTTTAGACCTGGTTTAGTCTTGGTTTAGACTTGATTTAGACCTGGTTTAGTCCTGGTTTAGTCTTGGTTTAGACTTGATTTAGACCTGGTTTAGACCTAGTTTAGACCTGGTTTAGTCTTGATTTAGACCTGGTTTAGTCCTGGTTTAGTCTTGGTTTAGACTTGATTTAGACCTGGTTTAGTCCTGGTTTAGAGCCGGCATGTTGTTGTGATGTCATGATTCTTTCTACATTGATTCAAACATATTTATTGCAGCTCTTCACACGTCCTGTAGGGGGCGTCTCAACACAGCTCATTTCACCGTCATGTGAACGTGACGTCACAGACACTCGTGTTTGAAGAGAGAGAACAACGATATAAAAGGTCATTTTGCATAATATGTGTCCTTTAAATACCAGATATCTTCATCTTACGATCTTTTTTTCTCCTTAACACAAGTACATAACATACATAATATACGTGTATGTTTGATGATGCAGCAGTTTTGAGGCGCCCTTTTGTCAGTAGCACGTGGTTTAGCTTAACGTTATTAGCCGTACAAAACATATCAAGTGTCGCGAGATGCATCAGTTCCAAGTACAACGTCGTGTATTGAACCCTCCGTATATTCTAAGTATTGCACGGGTTTGACCTGTCTGCATCCCGCGTCATGAACCCGATTTAGTCTTCTTTGAGATACCCGTTGGCGCTCTCCTGCCTCCTCCGCGCTGACCAGCCGTCCTCGACGCCCTCGTGGACGCGCAGCCGCAGCGTCTTGCGTATGACGAAGCGCTCCACGATGAACGAGGCGCAGAACCACGGCACGGCGTACTCCAGCGTCACCAGCCCGCGGAAGTTGTACGTGAAGCTGGAGTAGTCCCACGGGCAGGCGCCGAACTGCCGCAGCAGCCACCCCGTCCCGAACTCCCACAGGTACGTCCAGAGCGTGTAGATGAGGCAGCGCAGCAGGACGGGGCAGCGGCCGCGCAGCCCGATGTACATGCGCTCCACGATCAGGATGCACGTGCCGTAGATGAAGAGCGCCCAGACGCTGGTGACGCCCGGGAACCGCCAGTCGCGACGCACGGCGAACTCCCAGGCGGCGGTGAACATGACCTCGCAGAAGTAGCCGTGGATGGCGTAGAGGTACCAGCGCGACGGGGCGGTGAGGGGCACCGGCGCCGCGGGGGGGGCCGGGGAGAGCATGGGCGGAGAAGGAGGAGGAGTCAGAGCGCGGCGGCGGGGGCAAGATGGAGGTCTGAAAGGAGAGCGAGAAGACATGTTTGTGAGGTTCAAATGCGCTATACGTGCGTTCGCGGTGACGTCGTACAGCCGGGACGTCCCCCATAGCGGCCATTTTGAAAGGGGCACGCGATATGTAAAAACCAACACGACTGCGTCCTTTTCTACAGCATAACGAGCTACGAATGCTTTGATTCTTTAGACGATAACGGAAAACTGAGGTACACGACAAAGCTCTCATTCCTTGGTCAGTCAACAAAGCGATGTTCTGACAGATTTAGCAGGTTTTTGGCATTTTGGCCTCATATTTCCTGGATTTCGTATGTAGCAGACGTGCTGTTGTGCCCCTTTCAAAATGGCGGAATTGGTTGCCACTGCACAAGTTCCTGGATGTGCGAACGCATGTATCTGTCTTTAGAAATCAAAGAGACAAACTGGATCGGGTTCAGTTCCAAACAACACTTCCTGGTTTGGAGGTCGGATTTACTCACTTAAAATCGATTGTAATTTGCCTCGGTTTGATGGGAAATGTGTGTTAACTCATCTTACTCGAGGGACTTTTCACCAGAAAATTCCAAGTCAAGTCAATGTGGATGTTACTTAATGTCTTCACCTTTACACCGCTCGCTGCCCAAAGAGCTTCACGCGCACGATTGAGAGGCTCGAAAATAACGTAACGGATCAAAAATACATATACCGTATTTTCCGGACTATAAGTCGCACCTTTTTTCATAGTTTTGGCCGGGGTGTGACTTATGTGATATTATTCGTTATATTCACACTGGCAACCACAAGAGGGCGCTCTAGGCTCTAAGCGACGCAGAAGAAGAATCTGCAGTTCCTCTTCCTCTGGAGTTTGTGGAGTTGTTTAGAAGTGACACAGAGGAAGAACAATTCAGTGGATTTAGTGATTTGGGGTAAAACTGATGCTTTGCTAAACTTGTTAGCATGTTCTTTATGCTATAGTTATCTGAATAACTGTTCATATGTTACGTTAACATACCAGACACTTACCACAGTTCTGTCTGTGCCTCATGTAGCTGAAGGTGTTAGCGTTAGCATATGTCATGTAGCTGAAGGTGTTAGCGTTAGCATACGTCATGTAGCTGAAGGTGTTAGCATTAGCATACGTACACCTATTCACCATGTTCTCTCATCTGTTATTATTTTAAACTGCATTTCAAGATCAAATGTCTTGGATTTTATCAAATAAATTTCCCCAAAAAATGCGACTAATACTCCAGTGCGACTTATATATGTTTTTTTCTTCTCTATTATGCATTTTTGGCTGGTGCGACTTATACTCCGGAAAATACGGTGATATAATAATATGTGAGTATTATTTGAGTTTGAATCCCGGCTTGGACAGTTTACCGTATGTCCTCCCTTCTCTCTCATCCCCATTTCACACTAAACTTTCCTGTCTAATAAAGCTCTGATCTGCAGTTAAACCGTTAGTTTGGTAAGTCAACTTTGTTTGTATAGAAATAGACTGTTGTATCATTGTGGACTAAATGAGACTTTTCTCTTGGACTTTGCGCCTTGACTTTATTTTCTTTGGAAGCATTTCTTTCTTTGTTTTTATTTTTTAACCTAATTTGTTCATTCTGTCTGTCTTGTTTGTTTTCAAAATAAGAACACAAATGACGATCTACTTTATGTATTCAATGTGTTTTTAAAAATAGACGAATATTTTTTGGCGCAAAACGTCACAACGTATTCCAAGAGACAAAACAGCTCGCATTGTATCATTATTATTTGTCTCCAAGAAAAAAAACTGAAAAAGAGAAAAAGGACAAAAAAAGACTAAATAATAGATAATTCAGTAATAAACAAGTTAAAAAAGCTAAAAGATGCACACAAACATCCACACATATACTACCTACTGTATCCACACATATACTACCTACTGTATCCACACATATACTACCTACTGTATCCACACATATACTACCTACTGTATCCACACATATACTACCTACTGTATCCACACACACACACACACACACACACACACACACACACACACACACACACACACACACACACACACACACACACACACACACACACACACACACACACACACACACACACACACACACACACACACACACACACACACACACACACACACACACACACACACACACACACACACACACACACACACACACACACACACACACACACACACACACACACACACACACACACACACACACACACACACACACACACACACACACACACACACACACACACACACACACACACACTTCTTTGGAACTATTTTGGCCCCGTCCTTCCGGCTGATACAATCCGCCCCGTCTTTTCCTCACACGCGCCGTCCTTCCCACTGATACTATTTCAGTGTGATTCTTATGTAACGTGAAGCTCTCCAATATTAGGACTTGGATCATGTTTACGAGCGGCCCACACGGCAGATGGACCGGGTTTAGTCCAGTCCGAGTCTAGCCCAGGTTTAGGCCGGGTTTAGACCAAGTTTAGACCACGTTTAGACCAGGTTTAGACCAGGTTTACAAGCGGCCCACACGGCAGATGGACCATGTTTAGTCCAGTCGGGTTTAGTCCGGGTTTAGACCAGGTTTAAGTCCTGTTTAAGTCAGGTTGAAGTCCAGGTTTACACCCAAATAACTGCTCATCCAGACAACAAATAGTTCAGGTTCAGGACCACTTTTGGGTCCACTTTTTGGTACTGGTTTAGACCACTTTTAGAAATTGTATCCAAATTCAGGACAAATTTAGTCCAGGTTTACATTCAAAAAGTAGCACACAGTCTGGACAGATTTAGGTCCAGGTTTAGACTAGTGTAAGACTAGCTTTAGACCAGATTAGTTTGGATTTATATACTAAATATTACATATTAAAGTTTGGCAATCCAGATTTGGACCAGGTTTAATCCAGGTTTGATCACGTTTAGTCCAGGTTAAATTCAGGGTTTGTCCATGTGTAATGTAAAACAGTTCAGTCCAGATTCAGACCTGTTTGAGTCCGGGTTCGAGTCCAGGTTTAAGTCCAGGTTTAAGTCCAGGACTGGAGGAGGTTTTTGACGACACTATTTTTAAGTTTTTGACGCCTCCAGAAGAAGCAGCCGTGATATTTCCAGTGAGTTGTTCTCGCCACATTTAGTTTGAGTTTTGTTTATAAAATACTGATGAATGGAAATACCAGGAAGCAAGAATACTGTAAACAATAGTATCTGTACCATATTTTTCTGGTTAAATGTATTTTGAGATTTGTGTGACATTTTTTTGAGAAAGAGAAATCCCGTCTGATCCACATCTCACACGGTCTTTGATCCAGACCGGACCAGGACAAAAGAACAAAGATCTGACCTGGTTTTACTCCTGGCCCAGATCCAGCGCCTCAGAGGATTAGTACATTCTTCTACGCAAGGAACCTCCACCACAGCGCCAGAGGACCACCCCGCTGCCCCCGACCAAGCACCAACAACGACCAACCACGAAGAGCGACCATCCACGAAGAGCGACCATCCACGAAGAGCCACAAAGAACCACAACCAACAGCAAAGAACCACAAAGAACCACGACAAACCATGACCAACAGCAAAGAACCACAAAGAACCACGAAAAACCACGAACGACAATGACCAACAGCGAAGAACCACAAAGAACCCCAACCACGACAAACCATGACCGACAGCGAAGAACCACAAAAAACCACGAACCACAATGACCAACAGCGAAGAACCACGAACAACTATGACCGACAGCGAAGAACCACAAAGAACCACAACCATTCACAAACCACAACGACCAACAGTGAAGCATCACAAAGAACCATGACCAACAGCAAGGAACCACGAACAACGACGACCATCCACAAAGAACCACGAAGAACCACCACCAACCACGAATAACGACGATCAACAGCGAAGAACCACGAACCACAACCACCAACAGGAAAGAAACACAAAGAACACATGTTTTTCTTCTTCTTCCTCTTCCTCGTAGAGACTGGAACATGAACCGCCTGGAGACACGGCCTGTACTTCACCACAGCTTAACTTATATTTATGGTTCCAACTATGGATTTTAAAATCTTTGTACATTCGATTTCTCCATCTCCAGAAATAACTTCAGTCGTTACATTGATGATCTATTCTGAAGAGTTAGAATCTGAATTTGCACTTTAAATTATCACTGCGTTTTATCTTGAGACTCTTTGTTCTGACCACACACACGGTCATATTAGTCATGGCAAAAAAGGATAAAACCTATCTGAATGTAGCCAGCAGAGGGCGCAAGGACACGCCCTGAAGCTGAAGACGACGCCTGCTTCTGATCACGCGTTTCACCTGGTCATTCGCACGATCAAACACTGAAACCCAAATAAACGTACCATGTCACGTTTGTTTCCTGGTCGTGTCCAGACTTTATTTCAGAAAGAGATCAAATTCATACAAAAATATTCCATAAGTGCAATATTCTGCCAACTCCACTTGGATTCAGAAACAAAACGGTCAGTATTTCTTCAGTAGAACGTTGTATCGACATTTAAAAGTCCATTTACGTTGTTTCTAGGCTTTTTCACGAAGGTTTTTGGTGCCGAAATGTGGGTTTTGTTAGGCGAAGATTCTCTTTTTGACAGAATAATTCATTTGAGTTTGGCCCGTTCCTCTGTGATCCACGAGGAGCCTTGAACACTTTGTAGACGCTGAAGGAAACGGCCTTCAAACGCCTCAGAACGTGGCTCTGTCGACCAACAATACGTCCATAAAAGAGGAAACAATCTGAGGAATGTTTGGTGAGATTCATAATGTGTAACGACAGCGAATCAGAAACTAATTAAGTTTAGAATCTCCTCCAGCGACGAGGTAATTAAATACTGAGAATGTAGAGAGCGACGAGGAGGAAGAGGAAGAAGAGGAGGAAGAAGAGGAAGAGGAAGAAGAGGAAGAAGAGGAAGAAGAAGAGGAAGAGGAGGAAGAAGAGGAAGAGGAGGAAGGGGAAGAGGAGGAAGGGGAAGAGAAGGAGGAGAAGGAGAAGAAGAAGAAGACTTAAAAAGCAAGACAGTGACTTTTCCTCAGACGGATGTGACTGTGGCATGTTCAGTTTCTTGCCATCTCGATTATCGCATCAACCATCATAACAATATCGATATTTCTGTGATGTGTTCTTGTGTGTGTGTGTGTGTTGTGTGTGTGTTGTGCTAAAAGCTCTGTGCTAATCGCTAAGAGAGATATTGAGTTTAGTTTTCAACTGGACAGATGCATTATTCAGCTCGTGCTCCGTCGTTCAGACACGACTCACAGGAAATGAAATAAATCACAGTCGAGTCGAGCAAAGCACTTTTCACACGAGTTCTGACGTTTGACTTTGGGACGATGACGGTTCAGAAAAAGATTCCACCTGATCATTTAAAGTCCTGGTTCAAGGTCTGATTCAATTATAAGTCTTGGCCCGAGTCTTGGCCCGAGTCTTGGCCCGAGTCTTGGCCCGAGTCTTGGCCCGAATCTTGGCCCGAGGTTTAAAAGTCTTGGTTTATAAGTCTTGGTTTATAAGTCTTGGTTTATAAGTCTTGGTTTATAAGTCTTGGTTTATAAGTCTTGGTTTATAAGTCTTGGTTTGAAAGGTATCGCATCGGCGACCATCGTATCATCGGCGACCATCGTATCATTGATTTGGCCTGAGAACTCGCCGATACAACAACCGTAATAAAAAAAACGTAATCAAAGCCCGGCTCATGAGTCCTGATGAAGCTCGACTTGAACCTCGTGGATGATTCAAACTCATAAACTGTAGTGACCGGCCTGGACTCTATCGAGCTGACCCCAGTCTGACCTCAGTCTGACCACAGTCTTACCACAGTCTGACCCCAGTCTGACCCCAGTCTAACCTCAGTCTGAGTCATGAACCTAAACTAATGGTCAGGACTAAAGCTCTGGTCAATCAAGAGCTAAACCCGGGTCTTGGGACTCAAAAGAGCTCAAATCAGGATTTAGGATGATTCTTAACCAGGATTAAACCAAGACTAAACCAGGACAAAGGCGTTTAACCAGAGCTCGAGGCCTAAAATAGATCTTAACCAGGTCAAACCGAGGATGTTCCACAGACTGTTGCGCTGAGAGAGACGGGACATGTGTAGAATTAATGCTTTGTATGAAGTGAACACAATCAATCATTAGCATTAACTGGGTCTAAATTAGCACAAATGCCATATTCACAGGCTTAATCGTTGTTAGTTGCAGCTCTAAATCAAGACTAAAGCCAGACAAAGGACAAATCTCTTAACCATGAATAAATTAGGACTCAAATGAGGTGGATTCTAACACGACATTACCTTTAGACATGGGCCAAAAATGGTTGAAAGCTACAACTTAAAAGGAAACAAAAAGACGTCCAGTGGCTAACGATGTCCAATGAAAGCTTCTAGTCCTAGTTTAGACCTGGTCCAGTCCCGGTTTAGAGCTTCATCTTCGATTTTGTCCCTATAAAGAACGCTGCGTTGACACAGTTTGAGAAATAACTGTGATTAACGTCCCGGAACGAGCCATTCGGCGCTCACGAGGTTAAAAAAAGACAAGAAGCTCGAGTGTGCAGAGGAGCCGCGGTTAATTAAAAGACCATATAGTGTCCAAACAGCAGAACTCGCGGCTGAAAACCTCACTCCGTCTCGCGTCAGCCGGTTCTGCGCTTTTCCGAGGCTCATTGACCAAAACTGAGTCAGCCCCGAGGTGTTCAGACCAACGCGGTGACCTGGAAGCAACGAGCGAATAAAGAGTCGAGCGGAAGACGTAACCGGCTCGAGTCGCAGGTCAGATCGCGTCGCAGATGGTTTGATAGCTTTCGTCTCGAGCTCGTGGCCCGTCCGCGATGAAAGATAAGTGGAAATCGAAGTTTTTGAGACTTCGTGGCATCGGTTTCCGTCGAACGCGCGACCAAGAGCTCGTCGAAGTGACCGCGAAACAGCTCAGGACGTGGAGCGCCATCTTTCAGTTTCACTTTGCATTTACTGCTTTGGTTGTAGCGAGGCAGAATGGAATAATAACCGTAGGTGTATTTTTGATCATCGTTATGAGGGAGGGGGAGGAGAGAGGGGGGGGGAGAGAGGGGGAGGAAGAGGAGAATGCAGGGGAGGAAAGAGACAGAAAGAGAAAGAAGAAAGAAAGATAATAAGAAAACAAGGGAAGGAAAAGAGAGAAAAGAAAAGGAGAGAGGAAGGTAAAGCAAGAGGCAAGGCAAGGCAAGTTTATTTGTAGAGCACATTTCATACACAAGGCAATTCAAAGTGCTTCACACAGCAGGAAAAATGCACTCAAATCACAAAGAAATTACAGAAATACAATAAAATTAACTAAATTAAAAATTATCAATCCAACTGATTTTCTAAACTAATAAAATCACAAACAAAAGAGAAGAGTGCAACGATAAAAATTAACTACAATAAAATTAACTAAATTAAAAATTATCCATCCATCCATCCATTTTCTACCGCTTGTTCCCTTTCGGGGTCGCGGGTGACTGGAGCCTATCCCAGTGACTTCGGGCCTTAGGCGGGGTACACCCTGGACAGTGGCCAACTTGTCGCAGGGCCAACAACTAAATTAAAAATTAATAAGAGGAGTGATGAAGATAGAGAACGAGAGGAGAATTCAGAGGAGACTGGAAAGAGAAAGAGAAAGAGAGAGAGAGAGAGAAGGAAATATAAGAAATATGGGTGAAAGGGAGATAGGGAGATAGGGAGGGAAGATATAGAAAGAGAATAAAAAAAGGGGAGTAAGAAAGAGAAGGAGAGGCGAGGGAGAAGAGTGGGAAGGAAGGAAAGAGGGACAGAAGAGAGGAGTGAGGAAGGTGGAGAATATAATGAGAAAGAGGGAGAAAAAAGAGGAAAGGAGTGAAAGTAGAACGAGGGAAGGAAAGAAGGACACAACAGTTTGGAGACGGTTTAGAGACGATTTAGAGACGGTTTAGAGACGGTTTCAAAATAGTTGTAAAAATGTAAATATTTGCTGCAGTAGTTTGTAGCTGAGGCAGATTAACATGAAACGCTGCATTGATCGTGAGCCTGAACCCGGGTTATGTAACTGAACTGTGAGGACTAAATATGGGCCGATGGGTCACTCTTGTCCACACATCATCAAGTCTGGGACTAAACTGGGAATGACCCCAGAAATAAACCAGGACCAGACCGGGACCAAACCAGGTCTGCATCAGGACTTAACTGGGCTCAATCAGAACCAAACCAAGTGTGAACACACCCTTAATCCTGGTTGAGTCCCCTGGTTGAGTCCCCTGGTTGAGTCCCCTGGTTGAGTCCCCTGGTTGAGTCCCCTGGTTGAGTCCCCTGGTTGAGTCCCCTGGTTGAGTCCCCTGGTTGAGTCCCCTGGTGGTTTGGCCCTGGTTTGGCCCTGGTTTAACCCAGTGGTACCTTCACATCAGTCCTTAGACTGAAACATGTGCCTGCGCTCTCAGAGTCATTGAAGAATATTTCCCATAATCCCCTCTGTCTCTAATCCTCTGTACTTTATTGGTTGTAAGCTTCAGCTCCATCTGCCTCGTCAGTAAATCACCAATAAACTCGACACAATTACCTCCAGCACAACGACCTTTAGAGGGAAAAGTGTGTGGGATTCTTCTACCGTTGTTACCGTGGGATACGAGTTTGAAATGTCACATCAGCCACCTTCACTTCACTATAATTATTATAATAATTATAATTCTACTAATAATAATTATTATAATTATTCATTTTTTATTTTTTAAATTTATTTATTTATTAAAATAAATAGCCCTGCGGTCAGGACGCACAAGAACGGGCTTGGATGAGTTGACAGTTCAGAACTACATAAAAGTCTGCGATAGATAGTTAAAGTGTTTCTCATGTGTTTATTACAAGACAAGTGTAGCAGTACCTTTCCTGTTACGCATCATTCACCGACAGTTGGATAAACCCTTTACTTTCTCCATGATGCAGCTGTAGTGCATCATGGGCTCAAACAGCAGCCGTGCTCCGAGCCACAGCTGCCCTCAGACAGGAGGAGCAGCCTCGCTGTTATATTCACACATGTTCTGCTCCTCTATAGTGTTGTTTCTCTACGTGGGCACTTTGTGCACAGTCACTATTCTCACGTGCTCATTGGTGTGCACTTAAGTTTTATGCACCGATTCTAACCTTTTGTGATCCATTTGACAAACTCAGTAAAACACACAGAACACAAAACATCAGTCTGCACTTCCTCTCAGCTCCTCCTGACGCCCGGATCATGTTTGGCACAGCCAAAAAGCGATAAGTTTTACGTACACGTCATCATCCATACATCATCCATACATCACCCATACATCACCCATACATCACCCATACATCACCCATACATCATCCATACATCACCCATACATCATCCATACATCACCCATACATCACCCATACATCACCCATACATCACCCATACATCATCCATACATCACCCATACATCATCCATACATCACCCATACATATTATTAGGCCCGAGCGCCACAAGCTGGCGAGAGGCCTATTAGTCTGCGAAAGTGCGCACGTAGTGCGCACGAAATCGAGCGCGAAGCGCTCGCCCACCTCCAAACACTCACTAACGCACTCCTTCACTCACGCACGCCCCGTGCATACTAATTAGTAGTAGGAAAATGGAACATTACCGTTGTAAACGGGCGAAGTCCGTGCAAAAGTGCGCACTAAACGAGCACTTTACATTGGCGGTCGTCATCCCCATATAAAGCACTCATTTACGTAGCTCACGAATACGTTCCCCATCTCTTGCATGTTCCGTGCATATAAACATGTAATGCAAAAATTTAACATTATTACTGTATAGAGGGCCAAAAACACAAAGTGGGCGGAGCCCACTCAAAATCAACGAAAGTACCCGTCAGTGACCAGGGACCCACACCATGAGGTAGGAAAGCGCGAGCGCTTTCCGAAAATGTATAGTTTATGATATTTGAAAAATGGGAAACATTGTTTTCGCATCGGAATATTATTCTTTCTTCTTTCTTCTTGGGACCAACCCCCCTATTTTTTACCCAGTGAACATTGACGAAAAGTCACAAAAATTTGCACACCTCTAAAAATCGTAATTCTAGCTAAAAAACTTTAGCTAGAATTTCAGAAATCTCCCAAATTTAACATTTCTGCCGTTTGCGCAGATAAAGTCTGAATTGCGTCAAATTAGAATCAGTTGTTAAACTCTTTGCGCTAAACGTACTCCAAGTGAAATTAATTAATTTGGCGCCACAGCGCCCCCTACAGATTTTATATGGAGGTTAAATGTTTAGTTTTTCAAAATTATATGAAATTTGACACAAAACTCAATTTTGGCCCCATCAAAAAAGTCAATGAGACCCATGTCATAATTGTTATGGCGTTGCCGTAACGATGACCGAAACCTTTCATGTTATTCCAATGGGGAAATCGCCAGAACATGTTTACACTTTAGACTTTCACAAACTCCTCCCCCTCAGGGCGTCAGCCCTATTAACCTGAAATTTGGTGAGACTCATCTTCAGGACCATCAAAAGTTATCCACATTTTTATTCAAAGAGTCACGGTGTCTTTTTGCCAAGAATTCAAAATAAAATTGCTTTTTGATGGTAAAACAAAGGGGAGAAGATGTGACAGCGACACAGATTCAGCAGGAGGCGTAATAAAAGGACAATTGGGGCGCGTCAGCGCCCCCTCCTCTTGCGGCGTGGCCCGATCATTGCCGCTTGCGGCTATTATTATTATTATTATTATTATTATTATTATTATTATTATTATTATTATTATTATTATTATTATTATTATTATTATTATTATTATTATTATTATTATTATTATTATTATTATTATTATTATTATTATTATTAACAACACATATATACATAAACACATATATGAAGTAAAGTAGATCAGATTTGGTCCTGGTTTAGATCTGGTTTAGTATTTGTATTTACATAATTTAGCTCTGGTTTAGTCCATGTTAGTCCTGGTTTAGTCCTCGGTTTAGTCCTGGTCCATGCTTTATTCTTGGTTTAGTCCTGGTTTAGTCATGGTTTAGTCCTGACGTACAGTTGAGGGAAGGTTTTATTCAGTTTAATCTTGGTATTTACATAATTTAGTCCTGCTTCGGTCCTGGTGCATCAGACTTTGTGGTTTAAGGATTAAGGAGATCTGTTTCATTCCTAGGTTTTGTCCCCAAATTAGGTTTAGTCTCGGTTCATACTTTAGTCCTGGTTTAGTTCCCGGTTTAGTTCCCGAAAGTCCTGGTTAAGTCCTGGTTTAGTCCTGGTTTAGTCCTGGTTTAGTCCTGGTTTATATTTTAGTCTCGGTTTAGTCTTGGTTCTGTCCTGGTTCACGCTTTAGTCTTGGTTTAGACACGTTTTAGTCCTGGTCTGGTTAAATCAGGCCCTCAATCGGTCCAGGTTTAGTCTCGTTTATGCCCTGGTTTAGTCATCGCAAACACCTTGACCTGGTTTAGTGCCGCCTCAGCCTGGGACACGACGCCTTTGAGAGAAGGTCACGTTCTCCAACAAACCGCCCGCTCAGAAGAACCGCCCGCTCAGAAGAACCGCCCGCTCAGAAGAACCGCCCGCTCAGACAAACCGCCCGCTCAGAAGAACACTTTGAAGGTCAGTAAGTACATCTGGAGTTTCAACGACCCTGTAAGGTGATCGTGCTGCTCCAGGGCCAGACACATCGTTTACACAGTATTCTGAGCCATACACAGAGGAGCTCTCGTCCAATCAGCTGCAGACCTCCACCGGACACGCCCCCGCCGCGCTCCGAGGTCAGCGCTTTCATTAGTCACTTTATAATTCCAGGATTAAGCGTAAACTTGCCGTAAGTCTATGTTTCAAGGCTATCTCGGACCTCAGAGAAAGGTTTTTTTTTGGCTTTTGTTGCCGTTAGCGCCGCGCGGACGTTAGCGACATTAGCGCAACGGTGCATTTCTAACTGCAGAGGCTCAACGGCAGCGCAATGGCAGCGTCACAGACAGCAGGGGGCAGTAGAGAGCAGCTAAAGTGCAGCCACGTTGGATCAACTCTGAGCTCTGAAATGTCCGAGTTTTAAGGTGGAGAGTGTGCTTTTCGTCTCCGTGGAGATGTTATTGCACGGTTTTCCTGGCGTGTTCCACCACAATATGACATTAAACTTATCTCGTCAACACATTTACCCGTGTTTGTATCGATCAAACGCACCAAAACACCGCAGTGCAACTTTAAAACCCCGAGACATTTCCTTTTGTCGTTTTTGTCGACACAGCCCACAGTGAAGATTCGGCTGATGGCAGTAGCAATAAGTGTGTCACGTCAATATTCTCTTTGACGACTTGTAAAACGTTTTAAACCTTTAAGTAGTGCACAGAATCCAGCAAAATATGAATATTGGGTCTGTTGTTATGATTAAAAATGCCACCAAAAAAATCGACCGTATTTTCTGGAGTATAAGTCGCACCAGCCAAAAAATGCATAATAGAGAAGAAAAAACATAAGTGGCACTGGAGTATGAAATGCGGTTACAAGTGTGAAAATAACAAATAATATCACATATAAGTCGCTCTGGAGTATAAGTATAAATATAAGTATAAGTCGCACCTCGGCGAAAACTGTGAAAAACTTATAGTCCGGAAAATGCGGTAATAAAAGTATGACGATATTTCTGTCCTTTTATGTTTTATTATACAAACATTTCAAATTTGTCTGATGATTAAACCTCAATTAAAACGTTTAAAGACACGTGACATAACATCGTCAGGACACATTAAACTCCTCCCCTTTTCTCGAGACCGGGCGGAGTCGGCGCTAAGTCCCGGTCGGCGTTTAGAGGACGAGCTCGGGCAGATTTACGGGCGGGGCATCTTTCGCGGAGGATCAATGCTCGGCCGTAATCCTGATCCGAGCTGCGGCCAACGTTCCCATGTTTAATTAATGTGACCCTGAAGCCACGACCTTTGACCCCCGCGGTCTATGGCAACGAGGCCAAGAGCTTCTGATGCGAGACGCCGCGTCGGGACGTAAGAGCGAGCGATAACCGACTTTAGACATGCTTTTGTGCGTTTAGAGCGGTCGGCATTCAGTGGATTAATCGGCCGATGTCGACATTGAAAGTCTTAGTATCAATATCGGCAAATATCGGTTATCGGCCACAACAGTGAGTCCCAAACTCACAACAGCAGTAAGAATATTTGTTCAGTGATAAAGAAGCAGATTAAGCAACGTTCACAGGAATTAAACTGATGAAAAATGTCCCAGAGCGCCACCTTCAGGAAAGACCCCAAGGAGAAGCCCTACTCCAGACTGAACCAGGTCTGAACCAGGACTTAACAAGGACTGAACCAGGACTGAACCAGGACTGAACCAGGACTGAACCAGGACTGAACCAGGACTGAACCAGGACTAAACCAGGACTAAACCAGGACTAAACCAGGACTAAACCAGGACTAAACCAGGACTAAACCAGGACTGAACCAGGACTAAACCAGGACTAAACCAGGACTAAACAAGGACTGAACCAGGACTAAACCAGGACTAAACAAGGACTGAACCAGGACTAAACCAGGACTAAACCAGGACTGAACCAGGACTAAACCAGGACTAAACCAGGACTAAACCAGGTCTGAACCAGGACTGAACCAGGACTGAACCAGGACTGAACCAGGACTGAACCAGGACTAAACCAGGACTAAACAAGGACTAAACAAGGACTGAACCAGGACTGAACCAGGTCTGAACCAGGACTAAACCAGGACTAAACCAGGACTAAACAAGGACTAAACAAGGACTGAACCAGGACTGAACCAGGTCTGAACCAGGACTAAACCAGGACTAAACCAGGTCTGAACCAGGTCTGAACCAGGTCTAAACCAGGACTGAACCAGGACTGAACCAGGACTGAACCAGGACTAAACCAGGACCAAACCAGGACCAAACCAGGACGAAACCAGGACTAAACCAGGTCTGAACCAGGACCAAACCAGGACGAAACCAGGACTAAACCAGGACTAAACCATGACCAAACCAGGACTAAACCAGGACTAAACCAGGACCAAACCAGGACTAAACCATGTGTCGAACCCTCCCAAGTTACAAAGTTATTTTTTTATAACTTTATTTACACTGTCGAGATCTCTTCACCTCAGAATCTTAAATACTGCTGAAGCACAAAGACTTTTTGGCTGAGCTTTGAGTCCTTTAGAACAACTTTGGGGTCTTCTTTGGGGACGCTGCAGGCTGTGTTTTTGTGCTCCTGAGCACTTGAGACCCACCAACAAACTCCATCTTTCCCAGAGCGTGTCACTTATCACTTTTACTGCTGCAGATAAAATGAAGCCAGAATTTCTTCCACAACATTGAAGTTTATAATTGCACATTTTGAGAGTCACATGTTGTTTTTTAGGGGTTTTGTGTCATGAAACATGTCCTTTTTAGCCTTTTTCAGGTCTGTTTCCCGATAATAGACCCAGTAATGACTGAAACACAACCTCGACAGTGAATCGACCTTTAAAAGCCGTCACTAACATCAAAACACGCGATTAAAACGAGGTGCGTCGCATTAGCATTCGTTCAGCAGCCGCTACAGTCGTTTGTTTGCTTTGATTTGCTCGTTTCCTCGCCTCTGAAACGCCGACTTTAAACCTCTTTGTGGTTAAACGGGCGGAGCAGGTGGAGCGGGCGGGGCGGCGGAGCAGGTGGAACGGGCGGAGCAGGTGGAGCGCGCGGTGTGGGCGGAGCAGGTGGAGCGGGCGGGGCGGCTGAGCAGGTGGAGCGGGCGGAGCAGGTGGAGCAGGCTGTGTGGGCGGAGCAGGTGGAGCGGGCGGGGCGGCTGAGCAGGTTTAAAACGAACAGGACACAAAAAACAACAATGGAGGCCGTGGCGGACGCACTGGGCCTCCACCTGCTCCGTGTTTGTTCGCCGTCAACAACAAACACAATTAACACTGAACACTCTTCATAAGTGCTCTGCAGGTCGCCATGGAAACAAACTCTTAATTTAATATACGTCGCATTGGATAAAGCTTTTTTTTTTAAACAGTTGCGTCATGTGTAGTTTTATTATCGTTCTGGATGACATCAGGGTTTATTAAGAGTTTATGTGAAAGGAGTGAATTTATGGAACGATCTGGACAAAGAAGTCAAAGAATCAAGAACAATAAATATAGTATAGTATAAATATTTATATAAGTATGAAAAAGAAAATGAGGTTGTGGCGAGAAAATGCTGTAAATTTGTTCGCAGCGTCATTTTGTCTTATGTATTGCAAATGTTAAGTACAATTTGCTCCTTTTCATTCAACTGTTTGTCACTGATAATGTATTTATTGTTTTGTATTGTACAATTGTATTTTAAGTTATGAAAAATAAAATGAATAAATACAAATAAATTAATAAATACTAATAAATAAATACTAATAAATAAGATATGTAAATAAATACAAATAAAAAACAAAAACAAATATGTAAATAAATAAATACAAATAAATTAATACAAATACATTAATAAATACAAATAAATAACAAATACGTATGTCAATAAATACAAATAAGTGTCAATAAATAAAACAAATACAAATAAATAACAAAAAACAAATATGTAAATAAATAAATACATGTTATGGAATTTGCGACAATCTCTCAGAAATCGATCATTCAGAATAATTAAAGTGACGTTAAAGTGACAGAAACGTAACATTTAGGTGCATTTTCTGGACTCTACTGACTTCTAAAACCTCCAAACGATCATTCTAAGTCACGTGACGCGACGACCATCGACACACTTCATAATCTTGACATTTCATGCGCAGGTCTGAAGGATGTGGGTTTAAAACGAGTTTCAACCAACAAAACAGAACACTTTAGAGCTCAAATAACCGTCTCAACAACGGAGCAGCAAAACGAGCCCGGTCTGAACGGAACGCGCGCGCGATCACCGGAGCCAAAGTCATGTTATTCACCGCGACGGGGACTGTACTGCGCATGCCCAGAGCCTGCAGCATCACGCACTGCAGCGGCGCAGAAACACCAGACCCTGTAATAAATCCTAAAGAAATGCGACAAACAGAGAGAGAAATACGGGTTTTAACGGAGCGACGCGCCACGTGACCCGGCGCGCGCCCCAGTGTCCCGTTTCCAAAATGAGATAGTTCTGCATTTTTAAACAGGTGTAAAACATCCCGACTGCGGTGCGGGATGGAGACGCGCGTGTGACATCCATTTAAGGGGAAAGGCGTGAAAATAAAAAAAGCGGTTTGAGACGCGCCGGATGCGTAAAAAAGACAAAACGTGTGCGTAAAAAAACGTCCCAAGAAATGAGTGAAACTTCCGCAAAAGGCGATGTTTTTATGTGTTTTATGTTGAAATTGGTGGAGTTACAATGCCAACGTGTTGCCAACTTGTCAAAAAGATTAAATGCAAATAGTTTGAGCAAAGGACCGGGACACAAACGGACTAAATCAGGTCTAAATAAGGTCGAAACCGGTGTTCACACTTGTCCTGGTTTGAGTCCTGGTTTGTGCAGGTTTTAGACTTGGTTTGGTTCTTTTCTAGACCTGGTTTAGCCCTGTTCTTGTCCGGGATCAGTTCCGAATTTAGTCCTGGTTTAATCCCGGTTTTGGACGCGGTCCGTGTGCAGAAGTAAACGCGTCCTAATCCGAGCCAAACCCGGGACCAAACCGGGCTCGGGGAGACTGACCCGGGACGAAGCACAGTCTTCTCTCACGTCCGTAAATCTTTACCTCCAGCGGCGCGCGGGTCCAGCGGTGTCCTGACAGCAGCGCGGCCGGGCTCCGGGCGCATCACCTCCGCGTGACTCTGCGGCTCGTCTCGCTGTGGGTCCGCGGGAGATGGTGGACAGAGGCGGTGCTGGAGGAGGTGCTGGAGGAGGTGCAGGAGGTGATGGAGGTGATGGAGGTGATGGAGGTGCAGGGGGTGATGTGTCCGCAGTGGAGCCGCAGTCAGAGCGGCAGCGGCGGCGGAGAACAGCGGCCAAACCCGGCACATGCTCAGGAGGAGACTCTGTTTAACCATTTATGACCCGGGACAGCGCGAGGCAGAGTCATAGTCCTGGCCATAGTCCTGTTCAGGGGCAGAGTCATAGTCCTGGCCATAGTCCTGTTCAGGGGCAGAGTCATAGTCCTGGCCATAGTCCTGTTCAGGGGCAGAGTCATAGTCCTGGCCATAGTCCTGTTTAGGGTCAGAGTCATAGTCCTGGCAATAGTCCTGTTCAGGGGCAGAGTCATAGTCCTGGCCATAGTCCTGTTCAGGGGCAGAGTCATAGTCCTGGCCATAGTCCTGTTTAGGGTCAGAGTCATAGTCCTGGCCATAGTCCTGTTTAGGGTCAGAGTCATAGTCCTGGCAATAGTCCTGTTCAGGGGCAGAGTCATAGTCCTGGCCATAGTCCTGTTTAGGGGCAGAGTCATAGTCCTGGCCATAGTCCTGTTTAGGGTCAGAGTCATAGTCCTGGCCATAGTCCTGTTCAGGGGCAGAGTCATAGTCCTGGCCATAGTCCTGTTTAGGGTCAGAGTCATAGTCCTGGCCATAGTCCTGTTTAGGGTCAGAGTCATAGTCCTGGCAATAGTCCTGTTCAGGGTCAGAGTCATAGTCCTGGCCATAGTCCTGTTCAGGGGCAGAGTCATAGTCCTGGCCATAGTCCTGTTCAGGGGCAGAGTCATAGTCCTGGCCATAGTCCTGTTTAGGGTCAGAGTCATAGTCCTGGCCATAGTCCTGTTTAGGGTCAGAGTCATAGTCCTGGCAATAGTCCTGTTCAGGGGCAGAGTCATAGTCCTGGCCATAGTCCTGTTTAGGGGCAGAGTCATAGTCCTGGCCATAGTCCTGTTTAGGGTCAGAGTCATAGTCCTGGCCATAGTCCTGTTCAGGGGCAGAGTCATAGTCCTGGCCATAGTCCTGTTCAGGGGCAGAGTCATAGTCCTGGCCATAGTCCTGTTTAGGGTCAGAGTCATAGTCCTGGCCATAGTCCTGTTCAGGGGCAGAGTCATAGTCCTGGCCATAGTCCTGTTTAGGGGCAGAGTCATAGTCCTGGCCATAGTCCTGTTTAGGGTCAGAGTCATAGTCCTGGCCATAGTCCTGTTCAGGGGCAGAGTCATAGTCCTGGCCATAGTCCTGTTTAGGGTCAGAGTCATAGTCCTGGCCATAGTCCTGTTTAGGGTCAGAGTCATAGTCCTGGCCATAGTCCTGTTTAGGGTCAGAGTCATAGTCCTGGCCATAGTCCTGTTCAGGGTCAGAGTCATAGTCCTGGCAATAGTCCTGTTCAGGGGCAGAGTCATAGTCCTGGCCATAGTCCTGTTCAGGGTCAGAGTCCTGGTCAGGGTCATAGTGCTGTTCAGGGTCCATAGTCCCAGTCCGGGGTCAGAGTCCCGGTCCATAGTCCCGGTCCCTGGCCCCGGTCCCTATGGTCCTGGCCCCGGTCCCTATGGTCCTGGCCCCGGTCCCTATGGTCCTGGCCCCGGTCCCTATGGTCCTGGCCCCGGTCCCTATGGTCCTAGCCCCGGTCCCTATGGTCCTGGCCATAGCCCCGGTCCTGGCCATAGCCCCGGTCCTGGCCATAGCCCCGGTCCTGGCCATAGCCCCGGTCCTGGTCATAGCCCCGGTCCTGGTCATAGCCCCGGTCCTGGTCATAGCCCCGGTCCTGGTCATAGCCCCGGTCCTGGTCATAGCCCCGGTCCTGGTCATAGCCCCGGTCCATAGTCCTGGTCCTAGTTCTAAACTAAAGTAGTAAAACACATACTAAATTAAGCCATTTCTACATTTACTCATTTTAAGTTGAATAATTTATATTTGAAGCTCATCTAATTTTAGTTTTCATTTTAAATCAGTCAGATTTTTATTGTACTTTGGACTTTTTAAATAACCAAATAAAAGCTGAAATATCTGAAGAAAGTGTATTATTTTTGAAAATCTGAATTTAACATTTTGATTATAACGCAGCCGTCTGTTATAAAAATATATTTTCTTATGCATTTTAAAAGTCTGTATGGGCCAAATAATGATTGCAATTATTAATATACACGACAATTATTATTTTTATAGTCGACTAGTCACAATGTTATACAGAAAGTGTCTCAGACTAATAGTTTTGTACTTATATTTCAACCGTTTTTAGTTGTTACAATTGTTGGACAAATAAAGGTTCTTGCGTTATTAAATATTCTTGTTCTTTTAACATTCAATATTTAGATGTAAAAAGCTGACAAAGCGCATTTAAAATGGGTCAGTATTTAATTTTTTTATACATTTTTAGTGTCAAAACTACAAAGGAAACAAATGATTAAATATTCTCTTTTCATTTAATTTTGTATTTAAAGATTAAGTAAAAATTATGTTTGTCATAAAAGTAAAACAGTAAATATCCCAACAATCCCACAGAAATAAAGTAAACTACTGGACAACTTAAGTTCTAGCTCGACACTCAAAATAAATAAAAATGTAAATGCGTCACCTTTTTCCATGTGATTTTATTTTAATCTAAAGCAAATCCATGTAGAATTGAAGCCGTCGTCTTTAAACACGACACAATAATTCACCAGGAAATGTGACTTTTTATTCATTTCTTGAGTATAAAAAGGTAAGAATGTGCTCACTAAAAGATTAAAAGTAGAGAAAAAATGCCTTTTTCCTTTGGCCAAGTTTCAGTTATCAATAATTTACTTAAATTTAATTTTAAAAAGAGAATTAAACTTGGAGATAAACAGACTACAGTCAACATTTAGGACCGTTCATGCTCAAAAGGACAGAAAATACCACTTTAGCGCCGTGTAATTGCTCGGACATATCACGGATTTTTATAACATGTCACACTAGACCTCTTCAAATGAGACCTTTTTCATCAAATTGATATTATTCCCATTCTCCAAGGTCTAAATTAACTAAATATAACAGTTATTTTGAGAAAACATGGACAGAATATCCCACATTTTGCAGTGTTCAAGGTCCAAGGTCAAAGTAACTGGTATAATTAGTTAATTTAGACCTTGGAGAATGGGAATAATATCAGTTTCCATAAGTTTGATGAAAAAAAGTCTCATTTAAAGAGGTCCAATGCCACATGCAGACTCAAATATTCAATCATCCATTCATGTGTTGCCAGAGATTTCCCGTAAAATAAGTCAGCGACAAGTTACTGCCTAATTTCACCTGCAGCCGTTGAAGTAATAAGTTAATCATTGAATCTGGGCTCACCTCGTCCCAGAGTCGTTTCGCCGTGTCGTCGTTGTCGAGGTCGTGAAAAGCTGACGATTCATTTTCGAGAACGCTTTGTCCAGAGAGTCAAAAGCACAAGACGCAGCGGTGCATTTCTGAGCTCAACGACTGAAAATCTGGTACACGGTCGAACTGGAAACGCCGAGCGACGTTTACTCCAAATTTAAGCGTCCAGGATAACTTAAATATAATAAACATACAATATTAGATCATGTTTATATGTGTAGATTAATCTGTCCGTTTACCGACATCATAAACGACCGGGAAATCCTTAATGTACAGCATTTAATATCGTCTTAATAGATTTATGAACGCATTAAAGTGACATTTGGTCCTTTTTTTCTAATTAAGACTTCATTTGGTGGTGTAGAACCTGTGGTAAATATTTATCTTTATTTTATAGTTTTACTTCCGTTAAGTTGCAGTTTGTGAAGACATTTTGACAAAATTTTAAAATGACAGGAAGTAGAGCTGAATCCCGCTGTGATGTCATCAACGTGCGACGTGTCGGTGAAAACACAGACAGTTTACATTTAACCGACACTTTTCTGACAGTTTAAATCATCGTTTGACAAAATAAAGGTGTTTTATGGTGTTATTGTGTGTCAGATCATAACTTGTCATTCATGTGGATTTTGGCTCTTGTTTACAGTCTGGTTGCTATGGTAACAGCTGTGGAATCGCCTCTACCTGTGTCATATTTGCTGCTCATGTCCAACCAGGAAGTACAATTATAAACTTTACAAAAACTGGTCAAACTGAGGACAAACGTAGAGTAAAATCTGAAAATATATATAATAAAGTTTTAGAATGACGTGTGTATTCTAAGTTGTATAGATTAAGTAAAGTTTGTTTGAATAAACCGAACGGTAAAAGGTACTTTAAATTTAAAGTTCCTATGACAGGTTTGAACTAAAATGCAGTTACAATACATATATTTTAAATCTTTCAACAATTATACATATTTTTATCCCAAAAATATAGTTTACAATTTTACTTCCTGGTTGTAATTGATGACATCACACTAGGAAATTACCAGCAACCACTGGGCCTCATCCAATGTCATAATTTTTGTATTAGACAAATAAACATATGACAGCACCTTTATTTTGTTGAATTATGTTTGGAGTCATGACCTTTGGATGGAGTGTCCCTGATGTGATGTCACTTCCTGTCCCTTTTCAACAGATTTACACAAATCCCTGCTTGATTGGTGTAAAACCAATCATTTATATTTACAACAAGTATAAACACACCAAATAAAGTCAAAATTAAAAAGTCATGAAAACTTGTCATGGGCCCTTTAAGTTTTCTTTGTGGAAAACACATGGACTTTGCGTTTCTGCTTCTGAAACGGTCACAGTCGTTACATTGTCGTTCTTCTGACGTAAACGCAACCTTGCTCGACAGTGCGGACCTCTCCGTGCGGCGTTTGCACGTTCTCCTCGTTCTCGCGGTGGCCCAGGACTCGACAAAGTGCTAATTGTCTGAAGTGTAATAAAATTGTGTGTGTGTGTGTGTGGTTTGGAACTTCAGATATTTGAGGCGAGTTATCAAACAGGAAGTGTAAAACTATATCTGCACTGCTGACATCCAAGGTAAGAAGAAGAAAAGATCTCGGGTATAAAAACACGTTCCTCCTAAACTCGGGCCACGTCTTTGTCTGAGTTTGTGTCCGTTTTGTGTGTATTGTTTTCTGCGCGTCCAACAAAAATCTCCTCCGGGACTAAATAAAATCATCTCGAATCCTTAGGGCGGGGCCGTTTACGGAACAAATATCCAACATTATGATCCACAAACGTTGAAGCTTATTGTCATTTGTTAGACATTAAGCAGTGAGAATACCGTATTTTCCGGACTATAAGTAACACCTTTTTTCCTAGTTTTGGCCGGGGTGAGACTCATACTTATACTCCGGAGCGACTTATGTGATATTTGTTATTTTCACACTTGCAACCACATTTCATACTCCAGTGCGACTTATATGTTTTTTTTCTTCTCTATTATGCTCTTTTTGGCTGGTGCGACTTATAGTCCGGAAAATACGGTAATATGACGAGTTTGTGGCGTTCACAGTAAATCGCTTCAGCCGACGACGATCAATGCCGTTTGGAGATCTAAAGGACTAAAACAAAATAAAAAAAAAAAAATTGGGGATAAACAAATTTAGTCGTCGAATAATCTTTGTGCCTGGCCTTTCGCTGCTGAGAGAAGAGGTTTTGTGACTCTGGCAAAACAGGAAATGCACCCAAACGACACAGGAAATGTGTGAAAGTGGCGTTTGATGAAAATCCTGAACGCGTCGTCCTCAAATGGCGTTATTTTAGCTTAACCGGGGAAAAACTTAATAAAACGTCTCTTTTTCTGACCTTTCGCCAACTAAACAACGCATAATTTCATCTAAAACGACAATAAAACTGGATTCATTGTAGAAAAAAAGGTGCAGCTTAACAGACGGAAAAGATGTCGAGCTTCGTGCCAGTTTTCGTTTCGTGCGAACAGGCCCGGCAACGACAGAGTTACGACCCACAAAACGAGGTCAACAATTTCAGCCGTCTCCACTTTTAGAGATTCCAGCGCGCGAGACAAAAAAAAGACGCCAAAAAAGAACCAATTTTTTTTTTCATTTTTCTTTTTTTAATTGCATTATTGAAGCATAGATGCATTACTTGTGAAAAAGGTAGAAAAACAGCAATTCCTTCTTGAATAAGTTAAACCGTTCGGGCCAAAGATCGACTCCAACTGAACCGTCCAACGCAATATTTGGAGTTTTTTCATTTGTTTTCAATTTTTTCCGTTTTTTTTTCTTGGTTTTTTTAAATCTGTCAAACAAACCAAAAAACGGAGGACTTAACTCATGTCAGAAATAAACTGGTCTTCTCCTGTTTTTTCAAAGTTAAAATAAACGATAATAAAACACAGAATTAGATGCGAGTGGCTATTTTTTATCGTTTTTTTGTCGTCGTTGTCTTTTTAACAGTCCGTCCCGCCCTAAATGTGTTTTTTTTAAGCAAGCATTTCGTGAAACTTCCGCAGCTCCACCGGTTCGACAATACGCAAAGTTATAGTAGAAAATTATGATAACATTAATTACAGCGACGGTAATAATGGTAAGATTAGTCCTGTACACAAGGGGGCGCTGTCGGGACCACAGATTTACAAAAGGAGCGCTGGTACTCTCTCGGACACGGAGCGAGGGGCCGCGAGAGGGTTTTCTACTGTGATCGGCACCGGGCCCCCGGCCGTGGTCCTCGCACGACTCCCGTTTCTGAAAGAGAAAAAACGCAAAGAAAACGTCAAAAGTAATACACATTTTCTTCATCTTCATTTGGTCATGTTTATACTGTAACTTTTATATGAATCTGTTACTGTAAATATAAAAAATAATGTTTTTATATATCAGTTTATTTGAACTGGGAAAATTCACAATAAAGCAGAACTAAGTAACTTTGGCAATAGAGCGCCCCCTGCAGGTCCCTTGTGAAAATCAATACAGTGAACCCTCGTTTATCGCGGGGGTTACGTTCCAAAACGAACCCGCAATAGGCAAAATCTGCGAAGTAGAAACCTTTATTTTTTTTACAAGTTATTATACAATGAAATACTCCATAAAACATTGAAGCTCACACGCGCCGCTCTCAACGGCCTCGCAAACTTCAATTTGGCAAGCGGTTTTACGTACGTGTACATATTAATCCATAACGTTATTGACACACGTAGAGAAGACACGGAGAGACTGTTTAGCCAATCAGAATGCAGAACAAAATGCATGATGCAAATCCGTGAAGCAGCGAGACCGTGAAAAGTGAACCGCGTTATAGCGAGGGATCACTGTTGTCACAAAAAATATGCATATTCTTATTTATTTTTACCCCTTTTTTTCCTTTTCTTTCTCATAAAACAGTATACTCACATTCAAAAACATACGTCTGGAGCGTACTTTTGGCGGCAGGAAAAAGGCCAAAACTAAAAAAATATGACAAACTGCACCGACGATTAATGACTGGACCGACGTTATAATGAACATACGGGAAAAGAAATAAATGTAACAGACTTTGGACCAGGTGGGACCTTTATGTTTTTAAATGTGTTATTTAAAAGGTCCCAGATCATTAAAAAAAAAACTTTTCAGAGCTTTAACCTGTTACCACCCACCTGTCCGCCGGCGAACATTTTCTATATCTCAAATATTCTCTTACATCATCACTTTTATTTCCGTGGTCAATACCAGCAAGCCATACATCATTTTAAAGCTTATTTTCTCAACAAAACGAATATGTCATTGATTTACATTGAATAATATGCCCCAAGAAGCAATTGCCAATAGTTTGTGAGAAAGTCTCAACTTTTACAAACGCATGTCCTACCTGTTTGCCGTTTATGACGGACGAAACGGCTTTAATTCTGTACATCCTTGTACTCAGTCTGTCCGTAAGGAATCATTGAAAAACAATATCCACTTGTATTTTTCCTGAAGTTATCCGATTTCGAGATATTGTCAAGTAAACAAACTTTTCTTCGTTTCTCGCCGGACGAGAATGCGCTTGTCCGGCGCATTTCTCCGTCCATAACAAATTACCTATTTGACTTACACGATAGTGTTTGACATCGATCTCTTCCTTAGACTGTTACTTACAGAATGAGACCATCCACGAATTTTTCTGTCACCGGGTTTGTTTGCTACAGCCTCCGGAGGGAAAAATTCGGCGCTTCCGAAGCGCGCGTCCATCTTTGTTTTTAGCCCTTAGCTCCTGCTAACAGGCACGCAGGAGACTTTGAGTGACATATTATTCTAGCCAATGAGGAGACCTTTTTCCTGATAGGCGGGACAAAGGCCTTATTGACACATAATCTTCTGTATTCTCGTGCGTAAGGCTCCGGGAAGGCTGTAAAGAGCCAGATTTCTCGGCAGGATTTTGCGCATAACGTTTTCTGAGTTTATTAGCCTTTTGGACGTGCATTTTGTTAGATATATGTATTATTATACCAATACAAAAATTAAATAATATTATATTTTTTTTTTAACCTCTATATGGGAAATTCATGGGTGAACTCATATTTACACATTTTCACATATTTTTTTTTTAGCGGTTATAATTGCTATTAGTGGCCTACAAAACATCAAAATGTATGTTTTATGATCATAGAGGAGCTAAAATTGTAATAAAACAGTTTGGCACAGTTGGCACATATTTGGATCACTTGTTCCGAATATACTTTTTGATACAAAAAGGTCAACAGCACCAAAATGCCTGTTCCTAGAGATCTGAAACTTTTGTTGTCAACAAGATAAACATCATGTACAGTGAACAGCATATGCACACAATGAAGTATGTCATGCTCAGGACCATTACAAATTGACAATATTCAGGCGAGACTAAAAAAGGATGTTTTGTTTATGTTTGGGCCTCTGTAGTGTAAGTTCATGTGCACATCTGCAGAAACTAGAAGGCCTAAGCTTTCTAATGATGCATCACACTTGCATGTGGAACATAAGATCCTCTTTTAATAAGCAATGCCATTTGGGTATGTCCAACCATTGTGCACAGGGCGAAAATAGGTGGGTGGTAACAGGTTAACCATCTTACAGTGCTATTGGTGTCTCATATGTGCCCAAAGAGGTATTTTGATTGATTCCTGCAGTTTTTAGCGAGAGAACAGTCTATATCCTTCTCCTCGGATGAGCAGATGGACGGGGCCAACCCACAGGGACGTGTCATCCCTGTAAAGTGGCACACTACCCTGTCAGCCCCTCCTCCAGGAATCACTCTGTGCCATCATCATCATCATCATCATCATCATCATCATCATCATCATCATCATCATCATCATCATCATCATCATCATCATCATCATCATCATCATCATCATCATCATCATCATGTGGTTGAAAAAACCCCAAAACAACAAGTGACGATCAGCAATGACCGAATCTCAGTAGATAACCGTGACCGTGTCGGGGGGAGAACGTGACCGTGTCGGGGGGAGAACGTGACCGTGTCGGGGGGAGAACGTGACCGTGTCGGGGGGAGGACGTGACCGTGTCGGGGGAGGACGTGACCGTGTCGGGGGGAGGACGTGACCGTGTCGGGGGGAGGACGTGACCATGTCGGGGGGAGGACGTGACCATGTCGGGGGGAGGACGTGACCGTGTCGGGGGGAGGACGTGACCGTGTCGGGGGGAGGACGTGAGCGTGTCGGGGGGAGGACGTGACCATGTTGGGGGGAGGACGTGACCGTGTCGGGGGGCGTGACAGTCGTACCGTTGCAGTGCAGAGTTGGGAGTCCCCAGTTCAGTCCAGCTCGTGAACCTCGTCCTGAATCGAGCGTTTGGCCACGATGTCCCACTGAGGAGTCAAAACTTTGGATTTACCTGAACAAAAAACAACACAAAACATAAATGTGTGTCTGAGGCTCAAGCAGCAGAAAAGACTGTTCCTCTGCCGCCCTCTAGTGGCACAAGGGAACAACGCAGGAAACAAAAGCCACTTGAATCATATGAACGCATTTCAGATTCTTGTATAAAAAATATATGTTATTTTATTTTCATTTCCCGTATAATTTGTTTTGCTTTTGTTTTTTTACCCCCTCTTCTGGTGTAATAAGTGTTGTTGAGTTTGTGTATGTCTTATGTTCTGATGAAAAATAAAATTGTAAAAAAAAAAATTAAAAATGTGATTATTATTTAAAACGTAAACTATATATTTATGTTGTTATGTAGTGTTTAGCTTTTATTATTTTTGTGTCTGCATCATTTGTACTTTTTGTGTGTTAATGTGGTTTTATTACTGAAAAAAGTTAGTTATTGCATTTTATTTACAAATTAAAAGAACTAAAAAGAAGCACTTAACAAATTGGAGCGTATATGAAAGCACATCAATTAAGCCGTAATAAATCAATTTAAAGTGCACATCTGATGCACTTTCATGTTTTTAATTGGCTTTTAAACATTCCTTTGGCTGCGTTTGGATCAGTTTTTCATGTTTTCTGACCAAAAATGATCTCAACACGTCAAAAACGACACATCTGAATGAATAAATAAATTAATAAATTACTAATAACTGCACAGAAGTCTGGATTTTTACTCAACAATCTTGGACTATTCAAACGATGCTTTCTGAGGCTCAGCGAAGACGACCTCGTAAACCAGGTATACGTGTGTGATTAAAGGACAACAATAGAACGTGTGTCCTTTAAGAGTGCGTTTCCAGCTCCATCGAGACGCTCCGGCCTCAGACGACCCCCTCCTCACTTCCTGATCGATGTTACCATGACGACGCGGGGTCCAATCACAGCCCCCGCGCGTCTCTCTTCGCTCCGGGCTCGTCTCCCCCTTTTACCCGTGTGTGTGTGTGTGTGTCACCGGGGACGACCAGAACTGGGGCGTAACCCAAAACCCGGCGCCGCTCCACACTCCGAAACTACTGGCTTTTACTGTCCTACTTCAAAGCGTAGAAAACGAGAGGCCAAAAGTGGCTCTAAAGACTCACTGTGGAACATGTGAGGCCCGGTACCTGCTCGTCTCCATGGAGATGACTCTTCTATGACTGGAACGTTCCGCAGTGTGACGATAAGCATTTCTGTTTTAGTCATTGAATGCAGTCTAAACGAGAGAGGGCTCGTCTCTCCACAGATCTGACCTTACACATCTGCTCGTTTCCATGGAGATAAATGTTTAATGCCATACCTACTGTAACATGTTTGTTTGGGTTTTATCTCTAAACTGAACCAGACTCTAAACTAGACTGAACCAGACTCTAAACTAGACTGAACCAGACTCTAAACTGAACAGAACCAGACTCTAAACAGAACTAAACCAGACAAACCAGACTCTAAACTGAACTAAACCAGACTCTAAACTGAACTAAACCAGACTCTAAACTGAACTAAACCAGACTCTAAACTGAACTAAACCAGACAAACCAGACTCTAAACTGAACTAAACCAGACAAACCAGACTCTAAACTGAACTAAACCAGACTCTAAACTGAACTGAACCAGACTCTAAACATTGTGTTGTTATTGACATCGAGGCGTCAAAATTGTCACAGAGCGTGAAACCGTTTACCCTGTGTCGGTCGTGTGGGTCGAGCCCGAGCGGCGGCGTGCGGGACTCACCGTCGAGTCCGTTGTGCTGTTCGTAGGAGCGCTTGCCGAGGATTGTGGGAGAGCCGTGGTTCAGGATGGGCGGGGCCTTGATGGGGGTGAGGCTCCCTGTGGAGATGCAGCCCGAGCGCGGCGGCTCCCGGACCGGACGAGGATGTGCTTCTGCCGAGAAACCAGAGTGTGAACACTCGAGGGGATTCAGGCCGCTGGCCCGGGCCCAGAACCAGCCACTTAAACTAGACTCTAACTATAAGTCTACTAGAACAGATGCAGATCATCGTTGTTGACCGCAATGCGGAGCTAAAACTGTATATTTATATCTGTATTTATTCATCTTACTTCTAATTATTATTCATCTTGTTTTTTTTACATTACCTATGAGAGCATTATTGAACTATAACAGACACAGATCATCATTGTTATCCACAATATTGATCTAAAACAATATTTAATCTGAGCAGCACAGTTTACAACATCCACCATAAAAAGTACAAAATCCTCTCTATCCACAACCAGGGTATTCTCATTAATTCTGGAACCTGCACACTTGGGACCTCCACTCTTGAAACCTTCACAATTTGAGTTTATGTTTATTTCATATTTTTATTCTACTTAGTCTCTCTCTATTTTTTATATTTATTTATTTATTATGTAATTATTTATCCGTCCCGTTTATTGCATCACCTTTAAGAGCTTTTATGTAGAAATTCTCCTAATATAAGGGAGAGGTTCTTTTCTGAAGCGCTTCAAAATGTGCTACTCAAATACACTTTTCATACAAATAAAGTTTAATAATATTATTCAGCTGTACATAGTCTGTGTGTGCGTGTTTTTATTTGAAACTAGCCATAGCCGTAATCTGGCATTAATACTTTTGTTTGAATGCTCATCGTTTCCCCGCAGAAACAGGTCCATAGACTTCCTGTTCTAAACTGCAGAACTGATAAGCTCCGCCTCTTCATAGTGCTAAGCCCCGCCTCTTCATAGTGATAAGCTCCGCCTCTTCATAGTGATAAGCTCCGCCTCTTCATAGTGACGGAAGGTCATTTCCGTGTTTTTATTTTGGAAAAGTGGCTATGTGACACCGTGTTAGCTATTTATTATTATTTACTATAATTTAAAAACACCGTATTAGGCATTATTTATTGAACGACATGTCAATAATAATTAGTTGCCCAGAGAAAACACAAACACATTTGCTCTTGGCACAAAGTGTAAACAAAGCCGTACCTAAGTATCGGACCACCGACTCGAGGGGTTTGCGCTCCACGGGTTTCAACGAGGGCTTTTTGAGCTTCTCGGGCAGCCGTAGTGCACCTGTGAAGAGGAAGCTGCCGTGAGCCCGACCGACCGCACACACACACAATAATAATATTCACACACAATAATAATAATACACACACACACACACACACACAATAATAATAATACACACACACAATAATAATACACACACACAATAATAATAATACACAAACAATAATACACACACACAATAATAATAATAATAATAATAATAATAATAATAATAATAATAATAATAATACACATAATAATAAACACACACACACACACACACAGTTTGCCACGCCCTCACTCACACTCGGCCTTGATGGCGGCCGAGTTGACTGGGAAGTAGGGGTGGCGCGCGAGGAGGCGTGGCCTGATGAGGTCCTGGCACATCCTGCGGGCGACGCGGGTCACGCTCGTGGTCTGGAGGTAAAACGCTTGTCGGGTTTTCACCGCGAACTTGGGACTGCCACTGTGTCGCAGCGGGAGGCCGTGGGGGCTCTGGGGGGAGAGAAATACAAAATAAATATCAAATAAATAAAATATAAATTAAAGTTTTAGAAGCAAAATTAAGTGCTTTTATTTCCATCGTTGATACAAATTCCTTTTTCATCTGGCTGTTTTTGTCACATTTACTTTATTTTGATGGTTCAGTTTGATAAAGCCGGTCACAAACTTGAGAAACGGTAACGCATCTGACGAGATTTCACACAGTCGCAGTAATAATCGTGAATAATCGTCAAAGCGTGATGTTTTTCCACACAATAATACACAATGATTTAGTGTTTTAACAAACACTAAATTCAATCCCCATTTGAGAGAAAAACAGACCAATCGATGACAACAGCATGTTCTTCGTTATAGAGCCTTTAAACTTAATTTTAATATACCTAATTGCCTAATGGAGACAAAAGAAGTGGAACATAATGTGATTAAATGGAGAAACTGGGATTAATCTTGTATTTTTCCTGCAGGACGACGGTCTAAGGACAGAGGGCGCTCTGGGATATTTATCCATTTGCTTAAATGTTGGTTAAAGCAGAATTAAGTAACATTTTCACCTTATTGCACACCTTTGTGAGTCCCTGTGACAGCTAAACACGTCGTTTTCTGTGCGTTTGAAGGGTCCGTCGTCGCCCCCTGCTGTCTCGGGGCGGAAAACCAGCCATGTGACAAAACGACTCTCCTGAGAAACCCTCGCTCTTTTTTTATATTTGGCGACGTGAAATGTATTTGTATGTGATTATTAATACAATTACGTTTAATTTGTCTTTTCAGTTGTGAAGATGTTGTTTTCTCTATATTTCACTTTTGCCCAACTTTCAGGTCAAATAATCGATACCCTGGGCCTGTTTTTAGTCGACTACAGCCGTAACCTGCACATTTGTGTCTCTTTCCGCCCCTCGAGAGCCGTTCGTACCGTGCTGGAGCGGTTGGGCCCGGGCCGCTCGCCGTCCAGCCTCGTGGGCATCTTCAGGCCGCCGTACTTTTTCCAGTACGTCCAGCAGGAGGCGCACAGGCGACACTGCATGTTCGGGGGGCCCCACGAGTACCACTGGAACGAGCCGCTCGCTGTAACCAACACACACTCGTATTAGACGAGACCGAACGTCACGGACATGGGCGTTTCCCTAGTGTAATAATAATAATAACACATAAGAACTTGCAAAACGCATTTTTGGACACTAAAAAAAACTTGATTGAAAAAGAATGATATAAAACATTTCCTTGATTTTTATTTTTTTATATATATGCTACAACAATGAATTAACTAATCGTGATTACAAAGTCATCATTATCTGGACAATACCAACTCTAAAACCCACAAAAAAATGAATGTTATAATAAAAACGGTGACTTATTATAATAATGTTTTTTTTTAATCTGTCAAAAAATAATAATAATCACATTACACATAAAGTCCAGAAAAACTGACATTACAGCAAGTACAAACTCCTGAGTAAAGACAAACGCGTCAAATATAGAAAATAATTACAATATTAATTTGGAATCTTGAGAAAAAAGTTCAATATTCTTGGAAGATTTTATCCTAAATAATAATAATAATACATTTGAAAATACTCTATCTAGAAGCTTGAAGCCACCTTTATTTGGTTAAAAGAGTATGTAAAAGTCTCGATGTACAATAGAAACGCTGCTAAAACAATGGTAAGTTACAGGTCTATTGTGTATAAAGTGTACTCACTGTAGCAGCTCTCACAGGCCCGGCCCAGAGCTGGAGTCTGAGGCGCTGTGGCCCCAGCTACGGCCCCGGCTCCGACCCCGGCTCCGAGCCCAGCTCCGAGCCCAGCTCCGAGCCCAGCTCCGGCCACGGCCCCAGCCCCGGCTCCAGCCCCAGATCCAGCCATGGCCCCGACTCCAGCCACAGCTCCAGCCCCGACTCCGGCCACGGTTCCAGGTCCGACCCCAGCTCCAGTCCCGACCCCGACTCCGGCCATAGCCCCAGCTCCAGCCCCGACCCCAGCTCCGGCCCCAGCTCCGGCGCCGACCCCAGCCCCGTTCACCAGGGGCTTCACACTGTTACTCAGCTGGTTTGGGTTGGGCTTGTTACTAAACGAGAAACGACAGATGTTACATTAAACATGCCGGGTGCACTTTTGTTCACGTTGATAGAAAAGCTAAACACGTAGCAGGGACTCACTAGTTTGGGATGTAGACCTGCTTCAACTTGCTCTCCGCTTCTGCTGCCTTTAACCGTTTCTGAAAAAAAATGCAGTAAACGTGGATGATTATTACATCAGAGGCACATTAAAGGACACATATTCTGCATTATTTGTGTTTTAATTGGCCTTTAAACACGCTCTTGACGCTTTGCTTTGGCGTCTTGTGTTTTAGAACGTAAAATAATGCATCTACCAAAAAACGCACAAGACTTTCTATCAGTCAGACATGCACTCGTCAGGATTTGACCGAGAAACTAGCTTGCCTCGGCATGCGAACATAAGCACGCTGTCGAAATGAATGTGATTCGAGGCAGAAATGCTCAGAACGAGTCCGACAAAGATTTATGGAATTTAAAACAGAAGATGTCAGAGATCAGCCTTAGACGTCACAAATCTGGAGAATTTGAAACTGGGTGTTTACTGAGGCCTTTGAGGGAGACGACCTCACAAACAGGATTAAAGTAAACAGACGAGAATGAAGCTAACGGCTACGTCATGTATGTTTTTGAAGATGGAACATGGTTAAAGCTAAGAAACGAGCTACAGAACAAGAAAAGTAAATGTTTAAGAGTGAAAAACATTGTGTTGAAAATATGCGTTCACTATGTTCAATCAGCTTTAGTCGATTTGTGTTGTTAGAACTCATTGTTGTTATTTTTATTGGCATTTTAAGTAGCAGTAGTGAACAGCCAAGAGAAACCGTTTATTTACCAAATTTAAAGCTTTAAATCAAGACAATTGTTTTAATGATTCAGTATTTACATAGTTTCAGAAACATATTTTAAATAAAGTTACAGGTCGTAACTTGCCGAGGACTAACCACCTTTAAAACATTTAATATAATTGTTGTTTTTTCTAGTCTATACGTGTAAAAGAAAGTGAAATTAACCTCAAAAGGTGCTGTACATTTGACTAATATTATACTGTATTTTCCAGACTATAAGTTGCAACTTTTTTCATAGTTTTGGCCAGGGTGCGACTTATACTTATATTTATACTTATACTCAGGAGCGACGTATGTGATATAAGTTGTCATTTTCACACATTTCATACTCCAGTGCGACTTATATGTTTTTTTCTTCTCTATTATGCATTTTTTGGCTGGTGCAACTTATACTCCGGTGCGACTTATAGTCCAGAAAATACGGTAATGTTTTTTACCTGTTGTACATATCTGTCTGTCGTCTTCCACATGTAATAATACTCAATAATACTGGTGAGAGACTTCCACGGGAGCTGAGGGGGGAAAAAAAAGAGTAAAAACACTTCAGACTCAACAATAGCGTCAATGAACATTTTATTTCCACTTTGTACTTCTTTGTTGTGGCGAAACACGTCCGTTTGGCGCACGATGGCGGTGACCGGCGCCGCACTAAACGTTTTAAAAGGGGAAAAACGAGCCTCAAACTCCACCCGAAAGTGGGAACGTGAGCGAGCCGTCCACCAGGGGGCAGAGTGGCGCTCAGTGCGGGATTAGAAATGAAGTATTTTAGTTTGGGAATGCTGAAAAACGGCTGCAACTTTTGATTTTTTCACATTTATTTTTACTTAAATAGATGGAAGAAGATTCAGTCCTGCATTTTATAAAGGTAATCAATTATGTATTTTTATTTAAATTAGGATAAGCGGCAAATATGAGTAGAATTGTTGTAATAAAATGTAGGGACGCAAAAATAATGCTTAATTTTTTAAACAAACATTAATTCCGAATTATTTTCAAATAAAATACCAATAAGTGTAGGTATAATGGCACTTAGGTAATGGTAAATAATAAACTATGACGTATTACAACGATTATAAGTTATTACCGTATTTTCCGGACTATAAGTCTATACGTTTTTTCATGGGTTTGGCCGGGGTGAAACTTATGTGATATTATTTGTTATTTTCACACTTGCAACCGCATTTCATACTCCAGTGCAACTTGTATATGTTTTTTCTTCTCTATTATGCATTTTTTTGGTGTGACTTATACTCCGCTGCGACTTATAGTCCGGAAAATACAGTAACCTTGCCTTATTTGTACATACGAGTGAACTGCTGTGGGAAATAACCGATTTCCCATTTACCCTGAACGCGACATAAGAATGTAACGTGTAAAATAAGCGTAAAGAGAATACTGATCCAGGATTTATTATGGTTTATCATTTATTTTGCATCTCATGAGGATACTGCGAGTCATAGATACTCGTGTTGACGTCTACATTACCCGTGTATTATTCTCGTCGAGTTAAGTACCTTGGTTACCTGGAAAGCTGTTGCTATTTTAAACCAGAGCGAGCGCACGATGCTGATGAATCACCGTCTGAACGTTTACCTCTGGAGTACGGCTTCATGACCAGCGTCTTAAAGCACCAGGTTTGACTCATTTACGAGAGCGGCCTTTAGTCGTTCAGTCGGTTCGTCCGACAGTGAAGTCTTAGTCGACCAAAGGCTTTATTTGTGGAGTATGTATTTCATTCTAATTAGAAGGTTTTAAGAACAATAGAAAGGAGTAAACATGGAGAGTTTTGGACTGACTGGAGAGTTTATTTGTATTTATTTATACAGAAGATGCTGTTCACTAGTGATTCAAGATTTATTTTATTCTTTTATTTTATTATCTATTTTTAGTTTAGTATTTATTTTATTTGAATGTATCATTTTATATGATAATTAATATTTGTTTTTCTGTATTATTAATGTTATTATTTATTGTACTATTTATTTTATTATATTATTTATTTTATTTAAATGTAATGTATAATTTATTTTAATGTATTGTTTATTTTAATCTAATTTTAATGCATTATTCATATTTTATTTTATTATTTATTTTTATTTTATTATTTATTTCATTTGGATGTATTATTTATTTTATTATTATTATATTTTTAACTGTATTATTAATGTTATTGTATGATTTATTTTATTCAAATTTAATGTATCATTTATTTAACTTTATCATGTATTTTAATCTAATTTAATGTATTATTCATATTATTTTATTTAATTATCTAAATTCAATCTAATTTTAATTTATTATTCCTATTTTAATTTGACTTTATTTTTTTTCAGGGACAGTGCATATTAATAATCATTTCTGTAAATATGCCAGAATTAACCAAAGCTCGTTTTTGCGCGAGATCCTAATAATTGAGTACCAGTGCCATGTTCACTTTTAGTCGTAGTATTTACTGAACTACAGCCCTACTTTTATTTGTACTTCACCATCAGGATGAACTGGACAGAAATACAGTCGCCATAGTCTGACCTTTGACCTCAGAACGACTGAAATAACGACAATTTAAGCTGTAATAATCAAAACATCTCAATAAAAAGGCGCCTTCGCGATCGAGCGGCCCCGGGACCAAAAGCGCCGGCTGCGTCGCGTTCTTTGACTCACAAAGTCCTGTTGAATATCTGTGAAGTCCTTGCCGTACTTCTCCAGCGCCTCCTCGAACAGATTGGCCTCGGACGCGCTCCACTCCTCCATCTCGTCCCGGCACAGCACCGGGCCACCCTGGGGAACCAGCGAGGCGATGGCGCGGGTCATGTCGTAGCCAGCCGCGTGGAGGCTGTCCATGGCGTGGAACTGCGGAGAGGAAGCAGACTGAGGATACAAGGAGAGGAAGCACACTGAGGATACAAGGAGAGGAGGAAGCAGACTGAGGATACAAGGAGAGGAGGAAGCAGACTGAGGATACAAGGAGAGGTGGAAGCCGACTGAGGATACAAGGAGAGGTGGAAGCACACTGAGGATACAAGGAGAGGAGGAAGCAGACTGAGGATACAAGGAGAGGAGGAAGCAGACTGAGGATACAAGGAGAGGTGGAAGCCGACTGAGGATACAAGGAGAGGTGGAAGCAGACTGAGGATACAAGGAGAGGTGGAAGCCGACTGAGGATACAAGGAGAGGTGGAAGCCGACTGAGGATACAAGGAGAGGTGGAAGCAGACTGAGGATACAAGGAGAGGTGGAAGTCGACTGAGGATACAAGGAGAGGTGGAAGCCGACTGAGGATACAAGGAGAGGAAGCAGACTGAGGATATAAGGAGAGGAAGCAGACTGAGGATATAAGGAGAGGAAGCAGATTGAGGATACAAGGAGGAAGCAGACTGAGGATACAAGGAGGAGGAGGAAGCAGACGAGGATACACGGAGAGGAAGCAGTCTGAGGATACACGGAGAGGAAGCAGACTGAAGAGAGGAGGTGAAAAAACATGTTTCCGAGCTGCAGGTGGGCTTTACACACGCGAGGAACAGAGTTTAGGGCTCCCTCTATTGGCAGCATTTTGCATTTCTATTTTACAAACAAAGACGAGCAGATTGAAAATGTAGATTGCGAAATTCAGCAGCGAAAATTCTGTATAAAAACAATTTAAACATGTTTTTTGGTTGTTGTTTTTTTCCCAATTTGATAAAACTAAATATCTTCCATGGATAAAACCATACCAAGAATGAAAAGTATTCACACTTATACACCGTATTTTAAAGAAAAAAAGGGTAAAGTATTAAAAAGAAATCATTAAATCATACTTAACCCTTCGGGGTCTGGAGCTTTTTTGGCCGTTTTTGGGTACCTTCAATTTTGCCCTGATATACTACATTAAGAAATGTTTACCAGACCAATGTTGGGTATCTTTTTTTTCAGCACAACCTCACCAATATGATCTGTTAGTTAGTTTTTCACTTTGACATACTATTTCAACATACTGGACCTAAACACACACAGGAAACACAAAGTCTATCAAGAAAAATTATGTTTTTTTCATTGTAAAACCCTCAAACATGCTCAACCAAGCATTTAAAAAGGTTCAAACTGAACCACAAGGTGCAAATATGAACATATACAAGTATTCTTGTGATATATACAAGCAATAAACAACTATTTACAATAAAAAGTAGGTAAATCCTCAGGCGTTTTTTCTATTTGTGCTACTTCTCAAAACAGTTTCAGTCCAAAATGACAGAGAGCCACATCACAGGCCTTGCACTTCCATGTGAGTGATGTTCAGAAGGAACTCTAAACCAGGTCTAAACCAGGACTAAAGCAGGTCTAAACCAGGTCTAAACCAGGTCTAAACCAGGACTAAACCAGGTCTATACCAGGACTAAACTTGATCAACATGAAGTATGCCCCTCATTTTAATAATAATAATAATAATAACTTTTATTTATATAGCGCTTTTGCTTCACAACAACTATATTACTGACAATGAAATACATGAAATACTAAAACTCTCCAAAACTACTCAAAAACAGCATGATTCCTCTCGTTCGTTCTTCCTCTTTGACTAATTGTCATGTGACTAATGTTTACGTTCCTTGCGTGCGTCCTGAACATCCGGGTTAGCACAAGCACACGTTTTTTTCCGTTTCGTTTTATCACAAAAGACGACAAAGTTATTATAAGAAATGTAACGCGCGCAGAAAAGAGCGCATATTTTTCCGCAAATTTTTAATGGAATTGAAACGTTCATAACTTTGGTTTTATCTGGTGGATTTGAAAAAAACAAAAACTCAGACGTTGCTACGGGTCTACACTTCCGTATGACGTAGCCGTCTACGTTGCTTGGTTTTCATGCTACAGGGTCCTAAAGCCGACCATGTTTTCACACGCGCGGGCGTCGACCCCGAAGGGTTAAAGTAATGTAAATTAAATTGCATATAAAATAAAAATAAAATCTGATTGTGTTAGCCATTTTTAACATGAAAAACCAAGGGAATACTGCGATAATTACAGACAGTAAAGTCTGAATTATTTCTAACTGAAAAGACACGTTTCATTCTGAATTTCAGTTCCTTGCAGCACATATTTAAAGCACACCTGTTATGCAGTATTTGTATGCGTTATTTCCCTTTAAACATGCTCTCGAGTACCTTTACTTTGGCATTTCCTGTTTGGGAAGTGCGTTTAGGGCTCCTTCTACTGGCAGCGGAGGGAATTACATTTTTGAGACGTCGAAATTCAGAACAGAGTGTTTTTGACGCTCGGAGGGGAGAGGATTCATCAAACTAGCGTGAATGAAGCCAAATGCTACTCCAGGTGTGTTTTTGTCGAAGGAACCATGTGAGAACAATGTTTTCAGCCCCTTAAATTCAACCCTCTAAATTCACAATGCGAAAGGGGAAATAAATAAATCACAGCAAAGACTCAAGGCCTGAGCGATCGATTGTGCGGCGGAGGAGGAAAGAGCCCGTTTCCTTTTCCTTTGCAGTGGGCGAGATTTAGAGTCAGGGAGTCGAGGAGCCGGCGTTCTGACCCCGACGTGTTCCCGGCAACGTTTCCTGGTTGTTGCTAGATTGGCTCGGCCTTGGTTTGCTCAAAGATGTGCATTTCCATTTTCCGAACAAAGACGAGCATATTGAAAATGTAGACCGCAAAAAATCTGTTAAAAAAAAAAAAAAAAAAAAACACTAATTATCTTCCATAGATAAAACCATGAATGAATGTGAGAGTGAATGGCTGTCTGCAATGTCTATGTCTCTGTGTTGGCCACTGTCCAGGATGTACCCCGCCTAAGGCCCGAAGTCACTGGGATAGGCTCCAGTCACCCGTGACCCCGAAAGGGAACAAGCGGTAGAAAATGGATGGATGGATGGAGATAAAACCATACCATACTGTATTTTAAAGAACAAAAAAATCCTAAATAAAATATGAATCAATTACCGGTATTTTAAAAAATATAAACCAAAAAAATACAAAATTATATCTAAAGTAATGTAAATAAAATTAATTAATCTAAAATGAATACATAAAAATAAAATCTAATTGTGTTAGCCATCCTTTGTCTTTTTTTTTTTTTCCAAAGTCAATTACAAGTGTTCGTTTAGGTTTCTGTCGATTAATTGTGTAAAGAATGGGGAATAAAACGTGGTCTTCATCATACTCCTGTTCTTAATGCTTTTGTTTGTAATACTTATTGTACATAGTCATAAAAGAACAAACATGAAATTAAATATCTAAAAAAGGGATCGAGTGATGGATTTAACACCAAGAGAAACGCAAAATCTGCCCGTTTCAAACATGACAGCTTAAGAGTCAAGCATTTCTGAATTTCTGAATGACACGAGGACATCCGAAAGACTCTTTTTGATCCACGCTTAAATAGTTTCTTAGGAATGATTTGGTGTTAGTAACTACCCTATTCAACACTTTGCTTGTAATGAATTGGCTGAATATGGTTACTAGATTACATAATTATATCATACTGCATGTCAATAACTAACAAATTATTACTGAATCAGTCTTTGTTCATGTTTTATTGAGGATAATTAAGGTGTAGTTATTATAAAGTGTCTGAACACATGTAACTGTATCGCCACAATAACATTACAGTCGCTACAAACTTCATTTTCATGTTTTCTGCACTTCTTTCTGCAGCTCTGAACCTCTTGCGTTCCTCCCGTTCCTCCCGTTTCTCCTGAGCGCTCCCTGCAGGCCATCACAGTGCAGAGCAGCTCTGATCCTCCCGTGTTCCTCCTGTTACTCCTGAGCGCTCCCTGCAGGCCGTCACAGTGCAGAGCAGCTCTGATCCTCCCGTGTTCCTCCTGTTACTCCTGAGCGCTCCCTGCAGGCCATCACAGTGCAGAGCAGCTCTGATCCTCTCGTGTTCCTCCTGTTACTCCTGAGCGCTCCCTGCAGGCCATCACAGTGCAGAGCAGCTCTGATCCTCCCGTGTTCCTCCTGTTACTCCTGAGCGCTCCCTGCAGGCCATCACAGTGCAGAGCAGCTCTGATCCTCCTGTGTTCCTCCTGTTACTCCTGAGCGCTCCCTGCAGGCCATCACAGTGCAGAGCAGCTCTGATCCTCCTGTGTTCCTCCTGTTACTCCTGAGCGCTCCCTGCAGGCCGTCACAGTGCAGAGCAGCTCCGGGCTGTGGGAGGAGCTCAGGGGCCTCGTCCATGTTTTATAAATGAGGAGCAGCTCTGGGGCTCAACAGACCTAACCGGGCAAGACTAGCCACGAACCACCAGAGGGTGAAAGACATAGAAGAAACAAGAGTGTGGGAGCAGAAACGAGTGTGGAAGCAGAAACGAGTGTGGAAGCAGAAACGAGTGTGGAGGAAAAAAGTGGAGGAAACAAGTGTGGAAGCAGAAACGAGTGTGGAAGCAGAAACGAGTGTGCAAGCAGAAACGAAAGTGCAAGCAGAAACGAAAGTGCAAGCAGAAACGAGTGTGCAAGCAGAAACGAGTGTGCAAGCAGAAACGAGTGTGGAAGCAGAAACGAGTGTGGAGGAAAAATGTGTGGAAGCAGAAACGAGTGTGGAAGCAGAAACGAGTGTGCAAGCAGAAACGAGTGTGCAAGCAGAAACGAGTGTGCAAGCAGAAACGAGTGTGGAGGAAAAAAGTGGAGGAAACAAGTGTGGAAGCAGAAATGAGGGAGGAAGCAGAAATGAGGGAGGAAGCAGAAATGAGGGAGGAAGCAGAAATGAGGGAGGAAGCAGAAATGAGGGAGGAAGCAGAAATGAGGGAGGAAGCAGAGGAAGCAGAAATGAGAGAGGAAGCAGAAATGAGGGAGGAAGAAACAAGTGTGGAAGCAGAAACAAGTGTGGAAGCAAAAACAAGTGTGGGAGCAGAAACGAGTGTGCAAGCAGAAACGAGTGTGGAGGAAAAAAGTGGAGGAAACAAGTGTGGAAGCAGAAACGAGTGTGGAAGCAGAAACGAGTGTGGAAGCAGAAACGAGTGTGGAAGCAGAAACGAGTGTGGAAGCAGAAACGAGTGTGGAAGCAGAAACGAGTGTGGAGGAAAAAAAGTGGAGGAAACAAGTGTGGAAGCAGAAACAAGTGTGGAAGCAGAAATCAGGGAGGAAGCAGAAATGAGGGAGGAAGCAGAAATGAGGGAGGAAGCAGAAATGAGGGAGGAAGCAGAGGAAGCAGAAATGAGCGAGGAAGCAGAAATGAGGGAGGAAGAAACAAGTGTGGAAGCAGAAACAAGTGTGGAAGCAGAAACGAGTGTGGAAACGGAAACAAGTGTGGAAACGGAAACAAGTGTGGAAACGGAAACAAGTGTGGAAACGGAAACAAGTGTGGAAACGGAAACAAGTGTAACAAGTGTGGAAGCGGAAACAAGTGTGGAAGCGGAAACAAGTGTGGAAGCGGAAACAAGTGTGGAAGCAGAAATGAGGGAGGAAGAAACAAAGTGTGGAAGAAGATGCTGGTTTCACAGAGAAACACTAATGCTCATGTTATTGGTGAAACTACAAAAGCCTGTGTCGTTTCCCTGTTTCTCTTTAAGTAGGAGATGCAGTTCTGTGAGTGGCCACTAGTCACACGCACGTAAACGTAGACGGTTCCTCTTACGTAGACGGTTCTTTTAAAACGGACGGTTCTTTTAAAACGGACGGTTCTTTTAAAACGGACGGTTCTTTTAACACGGACGGTTCTTTTAACACGGACGGTTCTTTTAACGTGGACGGTTCTTTTAACGTGGACGGTTCTTTTAACGTGGACGGTTCTTTTAACGTGGACGGTTCTTTTAACGTGGGCGGTTCTTTTAACGTGGACGGTCCCTCTTACGTAGATGGTTCTTACCAGAGTGATGTCTCTGGAGGCGGCGGCCGCGCTCATGTGCAGACTGGGCTGTCGGACCGAGCTGCTGCAGTCCAGAGCTCGAGCGAACGTTCCCACAGACCTGAGGAGAAAGAAAGCGCGTTTAAAGCTGGGGTACCTCAACTTACCCTTGAGGACATAGCAAAACCCTCACTATCTGAACTAAAGTACTAAAGTGTTTTTATCCATCGCAAACCTAGAAGAAAGAGCCGTAGACGTGGCTACGGTTTCCATGGTTTGGTGTGGAAGCGTCCCGGACAGTTTGAGGGGTCTGGAGCGGCCCACGTGGGGTACGCCGGCCCAGGGAGAAACGGGCCAACAGAAATGCTTCTCACTAAACACTGGATCTTCTAAGGGAACTGATATGTTGGCAGGACAAAGCTGGCACACGTTGGCATCAGCTGTTCGGCGCCCGCGTGAAGATAGAAACATGGTCTTTCGCGCCAATGCATTACGTAAGCATGTTAAAACGCGGCATTACCGAGATGAAATTTACGAACAAACTATATAATTCAAGTAGGATTTTAGATTTTATTCGTACAGAAAATACATAATCTGTTTGCTACGTGAGAAACTGAGGTTGCCAGATCCACCGTCCGGCTCTGCGGAGAGGCGAGCGACTTACCGGGCCACGACTAAAAACTGGTCGATCTGTTTCTCCGTGAGTGTGCTGTTGGGGTCCCAAATCTTCTCCTCCATTTTGGAAAGGTCCCGCCCGTCTTCCTCCTCTGCGGAAAACATGTGTTCAGAACCACTTTCTACAGCTGTGCGCAGTTGGTCTACGGTGGGACGCCGCGGCATCGTTGAGGTCACGTGGTCCACCAAGACGCCGTCGACCAATTAATCAAAAGAGTCGGAAAGAAAGGCGCGACGTGAGATTGGCATGGATTTTAAGAGTACCATATTTTCCAGAGTATAAGTCGCACCAGCCAAAAAAAATGCATAATAGAGAAGAAAAAACATAAATAAGTCGCACTGGAGTATAAGATGCATTTTTTGGGGGAAATTTATTTGATAAAATCCAAGATGCTAACGCTAACACCTTCAGCTACATGACGCTACATGACGTATGCTAACACTAACACCTTCAGCTACATGAGGCACAGACAGAACTGTGGTAAGTGTCTGGTATGTTAACGTAACATATGAACAGTTATTCAGATAACTATAGCATAAAGAACATGCTAACAAGTTTAGCAAAGCATCAGTTTTACCCCAAATCACTAAATCCATTGAATTCTTCTTCCTCTGTGTCACTTCTAAACTCCAGAGGAAGAGCAGATTCTTCTTCTGCGTCGCTTAGAGCCTAGAGCGCCCTCTTGTGGTTGTCATGTGAAAATAACGAACAAAATGATATAATAATGTGTTAATAATATCACATATAAGTCACTGTGGAGTATAAGTCGCACCCCGGACAAACTATGAAAAAAGGTGCCTCTTATAGTCCGGAAAATCATCAAGTTTTCTCAGCCTTTTAACAAATAAATGTGCTGTTCACTAGTTTTACCCTTAAAAAGTTGATTGAGTTCCTGGATTTTTGTTGAATACATTATCGTGTTAAGAGCCCCTTTCGACCGAGGGGGGAGAAAGAGAAAGAAAGAGAAAGAGTCTCTCTCTCTCTCTGTGTGGCTTTAATTAGAAAGCTCAGTGTCCCGCGGAGCCCTGATTGCAGTTCCACGGATTATCCCGCCCGCTAAGAATAGAATTTTTGGCAGAACATGTGCGCGCCTGAATTTGGCATTTAGAAATTTGTTAAAACTGGGAGAAATTATTTGGAAAACCTGTCAGTCGGTCTATATTACGGGACGAGGATTTAGGAGCTAACCAGGACTACACCAGGATTAAACCAAGGCTCAAACAGGTGTAAAGTAGGAAGTTAAGTTTTTGAAGCCAAATTAGGTATTTTCTTCTCAGCTTATTCCTTAAAATGAAAGATTGAAAAAGCACTTTACGTTTAGGTTTACTTTTTATGTCACTGCGTCTACGATCAATCCGTCAAACATGTAAACACAAACACCTCGGACTGACAGCAGAAGAGCTCAGCCGCAAAGAGTTAGCATGTCGCGCTTGGCTCCGCTAACATCAGAGGAGTAGTAGTTGTGTGGCAATCAAGCCGGATAAAAACAGGTGTAGGACAAATGCAGACTAGGATTTAACTAGAACTAAACCAGGATTAACCCGTGGCTGAACCAGGAATGGACCTCAACAGAGCTTAACCAGGTCTAAACCAGGTCTGGACCAGGACTAAACAGAGACTAAACCACGGCAGGTCTAAACTGGAGTTAAATCAGCTCTAGACAAGGATTCAAACAAGTCTAAAAAGGGTCTAAACGTCTCTTTCAGAGCTGCTGGTGTCAGGATTCTACCGTGTTCAGTCCACATTTACATACAGTCTGTGATATCTGTGCAGACACTTTTGTTCGGTCTTCACATAATGTAAAAAAAGATCCACAGTTGCCTAGAAACTGTACACGATATCTTTACAGGCAGTGGAAGAATGAAACGACACTTGGACGGGAACGTGACCGACCGACAAGGTCAAAGGTACCAGGCACAAAGTATGGCAGCGCAGCAAAAGTAACTTAAGAGTTGTGTTGTACGTCCATTTTATGTCTTTTTAATGCTAGTTGTGTGACACATTTGAATAAGCAATCCATAAAAGTGTCATAAACAAGTGAAAACCTAATATTTCTTGACTTTAAATTACTATTTCTAGCCGTGTTGCGTGTGAGAAGCTAAATGTAGTGAATGAGGTGTTATTTAAAGGACAAATATTACGTATTATTTGTATTGTTATTGGCATTTAAACATGCTCTGGAGTATATTTACTTTGGTATTTCATGTTTAGATCCAATAAAAATAATAATATAACTTTAGCACAGCCTTGAGAGACGCCAGAGTAACTGAGCTTTGGCTCCATCTACAGGCTGCAGAGGGGATTACACGACCTATCAACAGTTCTCTAATGCAGCTGCTCGCCGAGTTCCTGGTTAAAGCCACACGGTTGCGATGAATGTGATTTCATGGTAGAAATGCGCAGGAGAGAGTCTGTAGATGATTTATGGGGTTAAAAACAGCAGAAGATTATTCTCAGATGTAGAAAACGTCAGTTATCGAGGAGATTCAGAACGGAACATTATTGACGGTCGGAGGGGAGAGGACTTCCTCACCTGGAGTCATCAAACTAGCGTGAATTAAGCTGTTTCTGATTTGGGGAACAATGTTAGAGCAGGTTTAAAAGCTCAAAAAAGTAAATTTAGACTAATTTATGTCGATGAGTGTTTTTTCTTAATGTACGCCTTAAGGTTTAATGATCATTTTTTAAATTATTATTATGAATAAGAAAGAGAAAAAAGGAACTGGTGATATAGTCCCAACAAAGCAAGACTATGCTAACATTTTCAAATCTATATTCAATTTTTGAATTTTTAAAATTCAAGTTTTTACGATGATTTATGCTTCAAACTAAAAATATATACCGTATTTTCCGGACTATAAGTTACACCTTTTTGGCCGGGCTTATACTTATATTTATACTTATACACTCCTGAACGACTTATATGTGATATTATTTGTTATTTTCACCCTTGCAACCACATTTCATACTCCAGTGCGACTTATGTTTTTTTTTTTTCTCTATTATGCATCTTTTGGCTGGTGCGACTTATACTCCGGAAAACACGGTAAACAACGCGATATATAATGCACCGCAAAGACAGTTAATCAATAACCTTTAGCTAAAGCCACCAATGAATCCATTTCACACACGATACGGCGCCACGGCGGTACAAACATGTGGCTTTGGGTCGCCGTTTACAAAAAAGGCCAAAAGTTTCCACATAAAGGTGAATAGTTTACAGACGTCACCGCAAAACTCTCACAGCCGCAGCGTGGATTAAAACGGGGCCCGAAGGGACAACTGTTCTCTGCAGTGTTAACCGCCGCGGCGCCGCACGTTCGGGGGGGGTTCACAGTACCTTCTTGGAGCATGTCGGTGACGTCGGCCTGGTACTTGTTGCCCACTCGGATCTCGCCTTTGTCGGCCAATAGCGTCTTCTGCTGAGGGTCGTACACCAGTGAGTAGAAGAAGGCGTCCTGGGGGAAGACACGGGTCAGAGCGTCCACTGTTCAGCGCGCTCGCAGTCTTTCAGCGTTTCTGAGGCTAATCTATCGCCATGGAGACAAGCGGGCCACGCATCGGGCAGGAGTATTTGTCCAGCAACAACTGTATATGATTAAACGCGGGATGGGTTTGATATTGCACTGCGGAACGTTCCGGGCACAGCAATAACGTCCTCACAAAGTTAAATGGTGCATCTTTAAGACATGTTAAGACTTGAGCTGGTTTGTTCAGGTTTAGTTAGTTTTAGCGGTTGCTGGATTGTTTTTAGGTGTTAGTTTAGGACCTGGTTGAGACATAGTTAACGCCTGTGTTAGTCCAGGTCAAAACCAGGTCCAGAGAAGGACTAAACCTAGACCAGGACTAAACCAAGTCTAGATCAAGACTAAACAAGGACTAAACCAAGTGTACACCAAGACTAAACCAAGTGTAGATCAAGACTAAACAAGGACTAAACCAGGTCTAGATCAAGACTAAACAAGGACTGAACCAAGTCTAGACCAAGACTAAACAAGGACTAAACCAGGTCTAGATCAAGACTAGACAAGGACTAAACCAGGTCTAGATCAAGACTAAACAAGGACTAAACCAGGTCTAGACCAAGACTAAACAAGGACTAAACCAAGTGTAGATCAAGACTAAACAAGGACTAAACCAAGTGTAGTTCAAGACTAAACAAGGACTAAACCAAGTGTAGATCAAGACTAAACAAGGACTAAACCAAGTGTAGTTCAAGACTAATCAAGGACGAAACCAAGTTTATGGGTGTGTTCATGATTTTTATTTGGGGGGGGGGGGTGTTTCTTAAAGTGCCCCCTACAGGTCGGACTCCTCATTGAACTAAAATGCAGTTAAAATCAATATATTTAGAAATGTCACCACCGAATAGGTCATTTTTCAAGTTTATAATTTCACTTCCTGTTTGTAATTGATGACATCACACTAGGAAATGTCCCAGCAAACACTGGGCCAAAACTCATGTCAATGTTTTTAATTTGACAAATCAAAATATTTGTATAGACTTTATTTTGTTGAATTAATTACATCTGTGTGTAAATTCTGCATAAACCTTTAATGGAATGAGTGTCCCTGGTGTGATGTCTCTTCCTGTCATTTTCTACAGCTTTTTCAACGTTTTCTCCACAAATACCTGCTCGATTGGTGTAAAACTATAATTTATATGTACAACAGGTACAAATACACCAAATAATGTCCAATTAGAAAATTGTAAAAACCTGTCATGAGCCTATTTCAGTCGTGAGGTGGACTTAGTTTAGTCCCGTTCGAGTCCAGGATTAGTCCAAATGTGTAAATGCACCGTATGTGGGGCTAAACCAGGCTCAAACCAGGTCCACACTAACTACATGACAACATAAAAATAAAGACTATACAGGTTTTGACTAGTCCCGGAATTGTAACGTCCTAATCTGTACTTTGAAGATTTGATAAAAAAGGGAATTCGCAACAATTGTAAAGTTTTTAAACCGTGGCAGAGAAAGACAGTCAAATTCAAATTGTTAATTGGTTCCAGCTTCAACTCTCGTTCAGTCCTGGTTTAGTTTGAGTTAATATTTGGTTCAGACCTCGTTCCAGCGTTTCACGGTTCAATTTGTGGATGAATCCGGGCTATAAACTGGTTAAAAAACTAGATCTAGCCATGATTTTAATTGCAATTTAAAAAAAGACAAGCTGGAAAAGGCAAAAGCGGGTGAAGTTAAGTCTCTCGCCTCCTCATTACCGGACGCACAATTCTAGGTCAACATCCTCAATAATTCAGCGAGAAACAGAAAACTTTCAGACTCCGAAGTCCAGATATGACCAATCACAGAAGAGTGCATCAAAAAACATCTTATAAAAAGTAGAGCTTGGTATCTTCACTTTTCTGTTGATTAATAGTCACTTTTTCTTAATTTGAGCTTGGATTGCCTATTTTATCTATATCTAAAGCACAGAATAAACAATTATTTTTCACCTTTCTGTAGTTCCTTAAAGTTTTTTGTGGTTTTTTTATACCTTTAACAGTATTAAATCTAATTTAAAAATAGCGCTTTATACAGAATGAAAGCCATGAATTAAGATTTCCAACTGTTATCGTGACTCTAAAAATCACTGTAGTCATATTTTGATTGGGCTTTTGGACTATACAGAATCTAAAAAACACAAAACAATCTTTTATCACAAAAACAGTGGCATTATTAAACCAAAATGTGAAAAAAGAATGATCAGTATAGCACTACTATCTATACTATAAAACCTCAGTGTGCAATAGAAAGGACCATTTGACGAGTCGATTAATTGGAAAAACTATATAAAAATCTCTATCCATGTGTGCTTACAGTTCTAAAATGGAGGCTGGAGGTCGGTTATTGTAGCTTATCATAGAAATGTCTCACCTCTCGTTCCAAATACGACTTCAAGGCTTCTGTTTCGTTGAGGAGAGTCACGCAGCACTTCCCTCTGCAAAAGAAAATGATCACGTTTTCAGCTTCGAGGGCCAATCAAAAGTACTAGTATTTTTGTTTTCTAAGTAGTGACGGCAGCGGCGCTCGGGAACACGTGGGTTTGAAAACACGGGAGGATCAATTGTGCGTCATCATTTACAGAGATCGGTCTCCAGGCAACAACAACCAGAACGTTGGGAAGAATCTTGAAATTTGTAACATATTCCTTTACTTTTTGAAAATACAACATATGATAAAAGCTTTTTGTTTTGTTTCACTGTTTGTTCTGTATTTATTTATTAGATAAAAAGAAAACCTTTGATGAAAAATTAAAGAAAAATAGCAAATACTCACTATAAGAGCTGTGTTTTCTATTTTCAAATGACGACTACAGTTTTACAGTTAAAGAAATAAAAAAGTCATTTAAATCAGAATCAATTAAAGGCGGTATGGACGATTTTTCGGTGATTTGAGAACGCAGGTGGAAGTGCGCATGCGCACTCCCCCGTGCGGACCGATACAACACACATGTGCGTTTGTTTATTAGCGCAACGGAGCGCATCGCATCTCTCGTCTCCCGTAGATTTCTGTCCACTTCTGAGTCAGCTCGAACTGTCTTTTTCCATCTTCATTTTGCCCCGTACACTGAGGGAACTATATTATGATAGATCCATGCGCTTAGGCACGTGGAAACGTGGGGACGAGCCTGACGCGGCTGCAGGTGAGCGGTAGGTGCGTTTTATGATTGATACGTGGCAGGACAAATGATTTATCCACGCCACGAGGAAATATGATTAAAAAAAAATTGCTGAAAAAAATCGTCCATACCACCTTTAAGGGAAGAAAATATATATATAAATAAAAAGATGATTTGTGTACAAGTGCATAATTATTAAACAAATGTATAACATTTATGTAAAAATATAAAATGTTCATGTTTTACGATTGATGTATGAATATGATGCGTACGTTTTGTACAATTAGCCGCTAGTTTTTCCCCCACGTTTTGAACCCTGCGGCCTGTACAACGATGCGGCTAATTTATAAATTTTTTACGGGCAAACAGCCTCTAGGGGCGCTCTTGCAGGAGGTAAAAGAGTTTGACACGCTGAAGACGACGACTCCGGTGGAAGCGCCGGGGCAGAGCCAGACGTGGAGAAGGACACAGGGAAAATCAAGAAACTGCTGCGTGTTTTTTTTCTTTTTCGTTTTTTTTACAATCCCTCTAATATTTAGTTCAACTAGGAACTGAATTTAGATCATATTGTGACCAGAATAATCGAAACGCCAAAACAAACTTTATTTTGACATCTCTTTGTCCCTCATAACCTATAAAGAAAAATCAACTTATCCCCAACTTTACCCTTTCAACGACATCCTTTTCTGTTCCTAAATGACCACTTTGGTTTGTCTGGCTGCATTAGTCCAGTCACTTTAATTCATTCCCTGATTTATTAGTATTTATGAGTCGATTAGAGCCGTCTTTGGAGCCGCGGAGGCCAATAACGAGCTTGATAAACTCTGACAACCTGCGTGACCTTCGGGCGCGCCGCTTAAATCTCAATTAGCCCCGACCTCGTCCTACACAAACAAACCGCGTAGGTGCATTTTTTTTGAAGATCGCCGGATGTCGTCGGCCCCTCCTGAAATGTCAATGATAATGCGGTAATGATTAGTTTGTTCACGGGCGCAGTTCTGATGAAAAGAACTAAAAAGGATTATGAGCGGAGATGAAGCCGTGTCGACATTTACGGCACCGAGAGAAGATTATATAACTGCGACTTTTTGCATCTCCACGGAGACGAGCCGGCGACGCCAAAGCAAGTAAGCAAGTATTTTCTTACAATAAAAATGTCTTAATCGAATGGATGCGAGATGGATTTGTTTGTTCAATACTGCGCTATCATCCAGGGAAAGCGATGACATCTCCATGGAAACGAGCAGGTGCACCTTTAAAAGGGGCGCTTACAAATGTTTTAATGTCATAAAATTGTAATGTCTTTCTGGTCAAAATTTGACCACGGTGCGCTGTCCGCTTCTTATTGTAGAATGTTGTATTCTCCGCGAAGCAGGAAGTGTGCCGCTAGCACGCTAATGTGTGTTAGCTCTGGGCTCTGAAAGGTGTCAAAAGTGCTAATAAACTCATCTTAGTGAGTGAGGAAAATCTTTAGACCTCTGCAAACGGTTTGAAAAAGTTATAAATAAAAATAGCAACAAGGAGCAAGTTTATTTAGACCGTTATAACCTTGGATGCTGTTGTTTTGGAGCCTTTCTGACCCAAGACCCAACTACTTTGTGCAGCTCCAGCAGTAATTCTGGGACTAAACCAAGAAGAAACAAGGGCTAAAGGAGAGCTAAAGGAGAGCTGAACCCGGACAAACCCAGGACAAAAACAGGTCCAAACCGGGGCAAAACGGGACTAAAACAAGCCAAAAACCGGATTCGCCCAGGACTCGACCCAATCTTTTTACAATATTTGAGAGCAGGAAAATGTACTTTCTACACGTTTATGTTGACATGAGGGTCTGTGAGGGTCTGTAGTACCTGATGTGTGACTGCGAGGGTCTGTGAGAGTCTGTGAGAGTCTGTGAGGGTCTGCAGTACCTGATGTGCGAGTACGTGTGAGTGTCTGTAAGGGGTCTGTGAGGGGTCCGTGTGTGTCTGTGGGGGGTCCGTGTGTGTGTGGGGGGTCCGTGTGTGTCTGTGGGGGTCCGTGTGTGTCTGTGTGTGTCTGTGGGGGTCTGTGTGTATCTGTGGGGGTCTGTGTGTGTCTGTGTGTATCTGTGGGGGTCTGTGTGTGTCTGTGGGGGTCTGTGTGTGTCTGTGGGGGTCTGTGTGTGTCTGTGGGGGTCTGTGGGGGTCTGTGGGGGTCTGTGTGTGTCTGTGGGGGTCTGTGTGTGTCTGTGGGGGTCTGTGTGTCTGTGGGGGTCTGTGTGTGTCGGTGGGGGTTTGTGTGTGTCTGTGGGGGTCTGTGTGTGTCTGTGGGGGTCTGTGTGTGTCTGTGGGGGTCTGTGTGTGTCTGTGGGGGTCTGTGTGTGTCTGTGGGGGGTCTGTAGTACCTGATGTGTGTCGCGGGCAGAGACTCGAGCTGTCTGGACAGGAACAGCTCTCTGTGCCGGAGCTGGTGCTTCTGTTTCTCTGGGAGCTCCGACATCTCTGTGTTCTCCATCTCCTCCTCCATCTCCCCTGGGTCAAACGCAAGACATGGTTTATTTAAAAAGGAGAAATCAACATAGTACTGCAGTTTATGTTATGGTTATATTAAGAGAGTGATGTTGTAACATGTGAGCCTACTGGTTTAAAGGACACGGAATATGCTCAATTGAGCTTTTAACCCTGTTCTAACATTGTTCACTCATCAGAAACATTGCTGCATTTAGCTTCATTCATTCTTTATTTTCTTTCCCAAAATAAATCATAAATACAAAAATCAGAACAGACATTCATTTAGCTTCATCCACACTAGTTTGGTGAATCCTGGTTAAAGTCCTCTCCCTCCGAGCATCAAAAACACTCCCGTTCTGAATCTCCTGGATAACTGACATTTTCTCGACCCGTGAGGCGGCTCGGAGAATATTTTGAACTCCAGCAGGAAGCACAAGCATTTGACACTGTAGAAGAAGACATCAGAGGACACTGTGGTCACTGTATTTAAAGCTTCAAAACGCTGTGTTCTATTACAATCAGACTCATATTCACAGAGAACTGAGTCTAATTAGACTTGTGGCACAGCAGACCTCTAACTGGACCAGGACCAGGACCAGGACCAGACTAGTACCTAGACCAGGACTAGACCAGGACTAGACCAGGCAGGAGATGTGCCCAGAACTTTATTTCAAAAGTATAAAAAAAATAATAATAATAATATTATATATATATATATATATATATATATATATATATATATTTATTAATACTAAAAAACAAACAAAATGTGATCTTTCCAGAGCAGTATTATTTTGTGTTGAAAATTGTACACTATCGTTTTTAAAAAAGAGCATTTTTTAAACATCATTACGGTAACATCGAAATTGGTATCGAGCCCGTTCCCTCGCATCGACATCGAGTCTGAAATGTGCGCGTCATGGCAACCGTAGCACCGACACGCCTCCACTCACAGATCGAGTTCAAGTCTGTAAAGCTTCATCATCGAGGACACGGACAGACAGTGTTTGATTCAAGAAAAAAAGGAAAATCTACAAATAATACCTCCAATTAAATGAATTATACTTTTTCGTT